>NC_079334.1:12428647-12759708 GCF_029582105.1 Oenanthe melanoleuca
CAGACAAGCCATCTAGTGGTTACTGCTCATTGCTGGCTGCTCACGGACTCTGAGCTCTGTCACCAAGGGGTTTGGTGCCTGCTGTAGGACCTGGTCGGCTCACGGGGCTGTGTCTGCTCCCTCCTGAGCAGAGAGGGAAAGGGCTGGTTGCTACTGAGTCAGAAAAGTAAAGGGAATGGTCCCCTTAAACAGAAGGAATGTCAGGCTCCCCATGACAAAATTGTTTTTGAGCAGCAGGGGCCAGCAAAGGTGGTGGCTGGTCTGGAAAAGCATTGCCAGGAGTAGTGACTCAAGTAAAAGCCTGACTGAAGGAAGGGTGTGAGCCCACCCCAGGCGTTGAGAGCATGGTGACCCTGGCTGTACCTGGGGTGCAGAAAGGACAGCCAAGAAACAGCTCCAGCTGCTGATGGCATGCTGCACTTGGGAGGAGATGTGAACCTTTCTAAAGCAAAAAAGCCCTGCTATATGGATTAGTGCTGAATTTATTAAATTGGAGTTTATTCTGAAAAAAAATCACTTTAAAATCCAAAAAGTTTTGTTTTGACATGCTGTAAATGTTTTGACACTTACATATAATTTTAAAAGCTGAAAACCGTAGAGTTTGGACAGCAGCTTTCACTTGATCACCATATGCAGTTTCTCTCCTTCCCCATAAAAATAAACAATTGATCAACAAAAAATGTTTCATATTAACCTAAAATACTCTCTTCCCTGTATTCTCTAGTTTTGTAAATAACAAAAAATAGTATTATTTCCAGTGTGAGGCCTTACTTTAATGCACATTTTCCTCTTAAAGATGATACCTTTGAACTTTGTCATCTGCTGTGCTCAGAGAGCTGGCAGTATAAACTTTTCAGAAGGTATTATGGAATCCACACTGGAGGCACATATGTTTTAGGAAAACAGCTACCTTGTCAACATAATGTGACAGTGCCAGAAGTTTATATTTGAGGAAGCACAAAGACTATTGAGAGGGCTGAGGAAGGGAATGTGTGTGCTGAGTATTTTAATGTGGGTAGAGGTGAGCAGTCAATGTTGGTGAAGAAATGTGGCAAAGTAGATAAGCCCAGTGGAGATTTCTCCTGCTGTTGTACCCTTGCCAGGGAGAGGACACAAAGGATTAAAAAGTTCTTTACTTCAATAGCTGATCCTAATTTCACAGCATCTAAAATATCTTCATAGTACATGTACTGTGTATTCTGCCACAAGTACAATCCTGTTATTAAAATGCAACTCCAATGCACCGGGCAGTTACTGGCTACACTGCTCACTTTTTCTGAAACTCTTAAAGGCACTTCTAATGTTGGTTTGTTTGTTTTGTTTTGTTTTTTAATTTCTTAAGAATTTTAGAAATATTCCAAGGAATGCCAAGTTTATAAAAAGCTGGTGGGATTTTTGGGCTCTCAATCCCCAGAGTGCTTGCTGTAAGTTTGTTCCTTGCCAATATCCAAACTCCAGTACATGAAAAGTGAGCCCAAAGTCAGTAATGAGGAGGTAGAAAAAATGAATTTGCATTTGATCACTTTTTCACTCTCCCTTTCTTTTTATCCTGCCCTTGGTAAACAATTCTTGGCTCTTCTGTGGATCCAGTTAATGAGTCTTTGTACATTTGTAGTTTCCAATGTTGCACCTTCAATGGCAGTAGAACAAGTTGAGTTCTTCAGGTGTGAAGCTGAAGGGAGTAAGGGAGCAAGTGCTCTGTGTGCCTCAGAAGCAAGCGGTCAAGTCCAGTTGCTCTTAAGAAAAGTAAAAACTGGGCAGGTTTCTTTCTTCCCCTTTCCATCATTTTTTGTTTGCTTATTTCTTTTGAAGAACAGAAGCACAAGGCAGGATATTGGGTCAGAAATGGTAATTTTCTCTGTTAACTGAAAGAAAGAAGACTGGGTGACACCTCCTTCTTCTTTGCCAATATCACATGAAGAAAGTAGCACTAACAGACTCAGCAGGCCACATTTCCTCATTTTCAATATAACTGCTGATTTTAAGTTGTTACTGTAATAAGCAGATGGATTTCTCATAATGCTTAAAAGGAGTTAAAGCATGAAGGCACTTAAAGAAATCAGATGTCAAGTCTTTAACTAATGGGATATAAAGTAGAGACCCTCTAAAGATGGCTTGGTCTAAGTGATCCAGCAGCCATAAAGACCTTATTATGGGTCAACAGTTTATTTTGTGAACAACAGTGCCTTTTGAAGAACTCACACAATCAAAACTTAGATTTGTGCAAAGTGCTTAATTTTATTGAAGTGTCATAATATAAATACATGAGCTCCCATGAGCCAGCTGTGTGTGCTTATGTCTGTACTTTTCTAGAATGCAAGCTCTTTTGCATCTTTAATAAATGACAAATTCTGTGGATTTCCTTGTTCCAAAACAGCATTTTATAATTTTTGTGGTCCAACAAATGCCATCCTTTCAGGACTATTTTTGCAGGAGCAAGAGGAGAGGGGAAAAAGGTCACCACAATTTTAAAAAAGCTCATGTTTTAGTATTTAATAAGACAGTAATGTTTCTTTAAAAGCAACTCAAATTCAGCTATGGGCCAAGTGCCATTTCTGTTATGTTAGACTGTAAAAGGCAGGGTTTTGGTAAAGATTTGAGCATTTGAAAACATAAGGTTTTATAGAAAACACCACATCCTTATTGTCTTCAGTGCTGGTGGGAGTCTGGTTGCTGTATGGGAAACATAAGGAGTTGCTGAGAAGATGTGAATATTCTCCTACATAATCTAAGGTCAAATTTCACCTATGAATTTACCATTGACTCTTAAAGAATCTTCCTCTGTGATGTCTAGGGCCTGATTCAAAGGTATTCCAATACATTGGAATTCTTGCATTGATTTCCAAAACCTTTACATCACATCGTGAGTGCTTTACTCTGTAACACATCTGATTTTGGTTGATTTCTTACTGAAAACAATGCAGACTTTCCCAGGCTAGAGAGAACTTTCCCTTGAACCTCCCAAGAGTGTTCCAGGCACCTTTGGAAGCTCTGCTTTTGTTGGAGTATCACCTCCATGGTGTAGGTGATCACTTACATGGACTTGACCCAGTTTATGCTGATTTTTATGAGACTGGGCATGAGGTGCAGAAGAGGGAGGCAGTGCAGGTGTGGTACCATCGCTTGGCATTTGAGCTCCTGAGCAGTTCTCACAGTGATCCCACACTGTGCTGAGCCTTATCTCAGCCAGAAAGATTGCATGGGCACATGGGCTGGTGCTGCTGAACCTTCCTCACTCAGGAAGGGCACAAGCTGTCAGATGACTCTTGGGCTGTGAGCAGATCCTGCTGGCAGAGTTTTCATTAAGTTGGGGTGACATCCTGGTGAGTCCAAGGGCAGGAGACCCACCTCCTTGAGAGCTCCTGGGCTGCTCAGGGTAGATGGAGGCTGCTGTACTGTAACAGTGGTGGGAGTTTTGCACCACTTAATTAGTGGTTTATCTCAGTCTCATTTGCTTCACTGTGAGCCAGGATTAACAAAAACACAATGGAATCGGATTTTCTCGTGTTTGGGCTTGGTTGTTTATTAAATCTTATCAGAAAGTTCAGAGTGTTCGACAGCACTTGTAGCTACCTGCTAGAAGCAAGGAAAACTGGAGGAAGATGCAGCTGCTACAAGGTCTTTTAAAGCTAAGCAGTCCAACAGAGAATTAACACCTATATTATTTATACTTTTGACCAAATAACTAGATTCCCATGACTCTTAGTGAGACTGAGTGACCAACCAGAAATTACTACCTGAAATCCACGAAGAAGAAGGAAGAAGAAAGATGAAAAAGACAATGCTCAAAATCCTCCATATTGTCCTATACCTATTACTATACTACATAAACCTTAAATTTAAAACCCATCACCCTGTGAAAGAACACACTTCTATTTCACTACACACTCATGATTTTTATTTCATCACTCATATTTAGAAGCCGTCTCCAAGGCCTCAGGTCAAAAGCAGTGTTCTCAGCAGGTCAGTGCCTTACAGCACAGAAAGCTCAAAACCCCCAGGTTTCTGTGATCCAACCCTGTACCTGCAACTGCAACTTCCTACTGTGGCTGTAAGACTTTCAGGAAGCCTGTGGGGGGGATGTTTCTAATCCCAGCAGTGACTGGTTTGCTTAATGCTGTCAGTTTGGCCATTCTGAAGTGCTCGTGCCAAGGAATAACTTGAACATTCCCACAGAGATGCTAATTCCAAGCTGTCCTGGGTTGATGTTGTGACTGGCTCCTCACCCTGCCCCCCTTGGCCATGAAGCTGTCTGCTCCCGGGGAGGGGCCGCCGGGGCTGCTCGCTTTGGCTCTGGCTGCTGCTGCTTGTGGCTATCTGCTGTGGTGGTGGTTTGTAGCCTGGTTTGTTAGTTAGCTGGTTTTTTTTTGTTTGATTTTTTTTGGCTTTACATTGCTTGAATTATTTGGTTTAGCTCGCTGTTGTTTAAGGCTTGCTGGCTGTTTTTTCTTTCCTTTCTCTCTCTCTCCCTCTCCCTTCCCCCCCCTCACCTCCCGAGGATCAGCACCAGCTCGCTCCGGAGGAACCCTGCGGCCTGCCTCTGGACACCGGCCAGAGAAGCATCTCGTCCTTCTAGTGAAGATCGAATCGTCCACGTCTCTCTCTCTCTCGGTGAAATTTTTTTGTCATCTGGATCTGTGCTGGGAAGTGTTTCTTGTATGTGTTAATAAATAGGTTTTTTCCACTTTTCCCCCTGAGTGAAATATTTTTTTCTTAAGTCCAGTGGGATAAAGAATTGGGGGTTTATTCCCTGGGGAGCTCTTCTGGGGGTTTTTTCCCCTAAGTTTGTCCAAACTAGGACATTTCTTATTTGGTGGCCCGTACGGGGAGGAGAAAGTGGAAAAAACTTTAATAACATCTTGTTTTTAATTTGCCTGTATTGATATCAGTATGTTTTTTAAGCCATGATGTCTTTTGGATTGGAAGCCTGCCTGTATGTTTGCTCTTTAGAGTTTTTTGAAATCTTAATACCCCTGTGGTCTTTGGGCCTGTTCTCTTACTCAGAGATAGCCCCAGTGTTGTCTCTAGCACGTAGTTTTTTCATGAAAGGGGTATTAACCAAAATACTCATTGGGCTAGGCTTGGTTGTTATGATCTGCCAGAAGTTTATGAAGGTGTTAGAATCCACTTCAGGGATGTACAAGTCGTGGTTTGTGTTGTGCACTCAATTCATTAGAGGAGAAGCAAGCAAAGAGGATTTCTTGCCTTTATTTTCCTTCTTCTCCCCTGAATTATTTACATCTCTGTTAGAAAATGTTCAGCTCTCCCTGAGTGTAAAGGAAACCATCTTTCTGGTATTTAATTTAGTAAGTTTTTTCTATACTGTCTGCAGTTTATACAGAATGAAAGCTGAGATTTCTAGGGATGCAGGTGTTACAACCCCTGATTTGGTAGCAAAGCAGAGTGGGAAGAATTCTGAGTGGTGTGGCAAATGGGAGGAACTGGGCCAAATTCTAAAAGAGTTTTCTGAACCTATAATCTGGGATTTTTCATCTGAACAAATTCAAGACCCAGTCAAGATTGCAAAGTACTTAAAAGAAAAGTGTCAGGACAATTCTAAGGAAAAGAAAATCACTGCAGTGAGCTGGGCTCTGGCGTACGCTTATCGAACCCTGTTAGATAGCAGGACAACAAACAAAGGAGAGGGAACAGGGAGATAACGTAGCTACTATTCCAGTTACTCAGACTGCAGTTAACCTCAGGCTCCAGGACAGGGGCAAAATTAGACAGCAAGCTTCAACCTATGGCTGTGGCTACCAGTACCAGGAGTAGAAAGTGCACAAAGAAAACAGATCGGCCGGGGGAGGATGATGATGAGGAGGATGCAGGAGAAGGACCTTCAACTCCCCCTGATGTAAAATCGAAGCTAAAGTGACTGATGGGAGATCAGAAACTAATAATGAGTCCCTTTCTCTGAAAGATCTTCGTGGTCTAAGAAAAGACTATACAAGGCGACCTGATGAATCCATAATTAGTTGGCTAGTCGGCTTTGGGATGCGGCAGGTGAGGCAACCATCCTGGATGGCACGGAAGCGAGACATTTGGGATCCCTGTCTCAAGATCCAGTCATCGATCAAGGTATGATGAGGGGAGCTAATCCTCAGAGCCTCTGGTCACGTGTATTGGACAGTGTGGCACAAAGATATCTCTGCGCTGATGACCTGTACATGCAGCAGACCAATGGAAAACCATCGAGCAGGGAGTCCAACGTTTGAGAGAGATGGCGGTGACAGAAATTATTTTCTCAGATGACGTAACAACTAGAAATCCAGATCTGGTACCATGCACACCGATTATGTGGAGGAAGCTTGTGAGGCTTGGACCATCTGAATATGCCTCAGCTCTTGCAATCATGAAACGAGAAGACATATACGAGACAGTGCTTGATATGGCAAAGAAGCTTCGGGCGTACGCTGATGCTGTGCATGGCCCAACGCATGCCAGGATTGCAGCCGTAGAAACACGTTTACAGAACTTGGAGGATAAGTTGGAGGAAAACCATAAGAAGCTGAGAGAGGAAATCAAGGAGGATCTCCTCCAAATCTCAGCTGTGCAAATCGGACGTCCTGGCAGTCAACGCAGACGCTCCTCTGCTGAGGAGAGAAGGTACACCCCACGTGCGGAGTTGTGGTTTTTCTTGCGTGACTGCGGAGAAAACATGAAGAGGTGGGATGGAAAGCCCACAGCTGTTCTGGCACGACGAGTGCGTGATTTGAAGGAAGACAAGGCTCAACAAGAAGGTTCCATCAGAAAGAGAGCAGCTCCAGTCGCCCGGAATCACAGTGCCACGTATGAGGAGGATGATGACGACATGTCGATTCACTTGAAGGAACTTCTAAGACCTATGCCCCCGTCAAAAAGGATAAACAGGCTTAGGGAGACCCTGCCTCTAGCCAGGGTGAGGCCAGGGAAAACCGAGTGTTTTGGACCGTGTGGATTCGGTGGCCTGGCACATCGAAACCACAGAAGTATAAAGCTTTAGTGGACACTGGATCGCAATGTACTATATTTCCATCAGGATGTGTCGGAGAAGAGACCGTTTCTATTGCTGGTGTAACAGGTGGATCACAGGACTTTACCATAGTGGAAGCGGAAATGAGTCTAACTGGAGGAGAGTGGAAGAGATACCGATTGTGACTGGCCCAGAGGCCCCGTGTATTTTGGGAATAGATTTCCTTCGAAGCGGGTATTTTAAGGACCCAAAAGGCTTCAAGTGGGCATTTGGGATAGCGGCTGTGATGGCGGAGAGAATCCAGCAATTGAACACCCTGCCCGGACTATGTGAGAATCCAATTGCCGTGGGACTCCTGAGGGTAGAGGAGCAGAGGTACCGATTGCCACTTCAATAGTACATCGCCGGCAATATAGGACAACTCGGGATGCTGTGATCCCGATCCATAAGATGATCCGGGAGCTGGAGCGCCAAGGGGTGGTGAGCAAAACCCACTCACCCTTCAACAGTCCCATCTGGCCTGTGCGCAAGTCTGACGGAGAATGGAGATTGACAGTGGACTACCGCGCATTGAATGAAGTCACCCCACCTGAGCGCTGCCGTGCCGGACATGCTGGAGCTGCAGTACGAGCTGGAGTCCAAGGCAGCAAGGTGGTATGCCACCATTGACATGCCAATGCGTTTTTCTCCATTCCTTTGGCAGCAGAGTGCAGGCCGCAGTTTGCTTTCACCTGGAGGGGCGTGCAGTACACCTGGAACCGACTGCCCCAGGGGTGGAAACACAGTCCCACCATCTGCCATGGGCTGATCCAGGCTGCACTGGAAAAGGGTGAGGCTCCAGAACATTTGCAGTACATCGATGACATCATTGTGTGGGGAAACACAGCAGAAGAAGTGTTTGAGAAAGGAAAGGAAATTATCCGAATTCTCCTGGAAGCCGGTTTTGCCATCAAAAAGAATAAAGTTAAGGGACCTGCTCGTGAGATCCAGTTCCTAGGAGTGAAGTGGCAAGATGGAAGACGTCAGATTCCTACTGATGTTATTAATAAAATCACAGCTATGTCTCCACCTACTAACAAGAAGGAGACACAAGCTTTCTTGGGTGCTATAGGCTTTTGGAGAATGCACATCCCCGAGTACAGTCAGATTGTGAGCCCTCTTTACCAGGTTACTCGGAAGAAGAATGATTTTCATTGGGGCCCAGAACAACAACAAGCCTTCATCCAGATTAAACAAGAGATCGCCCATGCAGTAGCTCTTGGTCCCGTCAGGACGGGGCCAGATGTGAAGAATGTGCTCTATTCTGCAGCTGGAAACCACGGTCTGTCTTGGAGTCTGTGGCAGAAGGTGTCAGGTGAGACCCGAGGCCGACCCCTGGGATTCTGGAGCAGAAGTTACAGAGGGTCTGAAGGTAATTATACCCCGACAGAAAAGGAAATCCTGGCTGCTTATGAGGGAGTCCAAGCTGCTTCAGAGGTGATTGGCACAGAAGCACAACTCTTTCTGGCACCCCGGTTGCCAGTGCTGGGGTGGATGTTCAGTGGGAAGGTTCCCTCCACCCACCATGCCACCAGTGCCACATGGAGCAAGTGGATAGCCCTCATTACGCAGCGCGCCCGGATCGGGAAATTAAATCGCCCAGGGATCTTAGAAATAATTACCAACTGGCCAGAGGGAGAAAGTTTTGGTGTGACAGACGAGGAACAAGAACCAGTGACCCGGGCTGAAGAAGCACCACCTTACAACCAGCTACCGGCAGAGGAAATCCGTTATGCCCTGTTCACCGACGGTTCCTGTCGCATTGTAGGGACAAATCGGAAATGGAAAGCAGCTGTATGGAGCCCTACACGACGGGTTGCAGAAGCTACTGAAGGAGAAGGAGGGTCTAGTCAATTCGCTGAACTCAAAGCTGTCCAACTGGCTTTGAATATTGCCGAAAGAGAAAGGTGGCCAAAGCTCTATCTTTACACTGATTCCTGGATGGTAGCCAACGCTTTGTGGGGATGGCTGCAGAGATGGAAAGAGACGAACTGGCAGCGCAGAGGAAGACCAATCTGGGCTGCAGAAGAGTGGAAAGACATAGCTACTCGGTTAGACAAGCTACCCGTGAAGGTTCGCCATGTGGACGCCCATGTCCCCAGAAGTAGAGCTAACGAAGAACAGCGAAATAACCATCAAGTAGATCAAGCAGCAAAAATAGGGGGGTTGGAAATAGATTTAGATTGGAAACATAAGGGAGAGTTGTTCCTGGCTCGATGGGCCCATGATGCCTCAGGCCATCAGGGGAGGGATGCACCTATAAGTGGGCACGAGACCGAGGGGTGGATCTTACCATGGACAGCATTACTCAAGTTATTCATGATTGTGACACTTGCGCTGCCATCAAGCAGGCCAAGGGTGAAGCCCCTCTGGTATGGAGGACGGTGGTCCAAGTACAGGTATGGGGAGGTTTGGCAGATTGATTACATCGCACTGCCTCAGACCCGCCAGGGCAAACGTTATGTGCTGACCATGGTGGAAGCCACCACCGGATGGTTGGAGACTTACCCTGTATCTCATGCCACTGCCCGCAACACCATCCTGGGCCTGGAAAAACAGGTCCTTTGGAGGCATGGTACTCCTGAGAGGATCGAGTCAGACAATGGGACTCATTTTAAGAATAACCTTGTCAACACCTGGGCTAGGGAACACGGTATTGAGTGGGTGTACCACATCCCTTACCATGCACCAGCTGCAGGTAAAGTGGAGAGGTACAATGGATTGTTAAAGACCACCTTAAAGGCATTGGGTGGGGGATCCTTTAAGAATTGGGAGCAGCATTTGGCAAAGGCCACTTGGTTAGTCAACACTCGAGGTTCCACCAACCGAGCAGGTCCTGCCCAATCTGAGTGCCTTAATACAGTAGATGGAGACAAAGTCCCAGCGGCCCATGTCAGAGGATTGCTAGGGAAGACAGTATGGATTAATCCTGCCTCGAGTACAGGCAAACCCATTCGGGGGATTGCCTTTGCTCAAGGACCTGGATGTACTTGGTGGATAATGCAGAAAGATGGAACAACCCGCTGTGTACCTCAGGGAGATCTGACTGTGGGATGAGACAGAAGGAATATGTAAATGTAAGGTTGAGCAATTGAGGTCAGAGGAAGTTCGTATTGTGTTTATGAGTGTATATCCCAATCGTGTGTCAATGATCACAATATGGGATAAGGGGTGGAATGTCCTGGGTTGATGTTGTGACTGGCTCCTCACCCTGCCCCCCTTGGCCATGAAGCTGTCTGCTCCCGAGGGAGGGGCCGCCGGGGCTGCTCGCTTTGGCTCTGGCTGCTGCTGCTTGTGGCTATCTGCTGTGGTGGTGGTTTGTAGCCTGGTTTGTTAGTTAGCTGGGGTTTTTTTGTTTGATTTTTTTTGGCTTTACATTGCTTGAATTATTTGGTTTAGCTCGCTGCTGTTTAAGGCTTGCTGGCTATTCCGGCTGTTTTTTTTCTTTCTCTCTCCCCCCTCTCCCTTCCCCCCGCCTCACCTCCCGAGGATCAGCACCCTCGCTCGGAGGAACCCTGCAGCCTGCCTCTGGACACCAGCCAGAAGCATTTCGTCCTTCTAGTGAAGATCGAATCGTCCACGTCTCTCTCTCTCTCTCTCGGTGAAAATTTTTTTGTCATCTGGATCTGTGCTGGGAAGTGTTTCTCATGTATGTGTTAATAAATAGGTTTTTTCCACTTTTCCCCCTGAGTGAAATATTTTTTTTCTTAAGTCCAGTGGGATAAAGAATTGGGGGTTTATTCCTTGGGGAGCTCTTCTGGGGGTTTTTTCCTCTAAGTTTGTCCAAACTAGGACACAAGCCTTCTCTGAAGTCTAGTAGTGGAACTGATCCCGAGTTAGCTGAGTCCCTAGACAGATTCTCACCTTGGGTTTGATGTGCTTTGCTAGAAAGGCAACTCTGTTGCAGGCAGGCAAAGAGCCAAACCTGATTGAAATTTCAGTAGGATTTAGATTAAGCCCACAAATCCCGATTCTGCAAAGATTTAAGCTTGTGCATAACTTCACATGTGTGAATAGTCTCATCAAGATCAAATGATTTAAGATAATATACAAATATCAAGTTAAAATAATGTACCTGGTCAAGTCTTAGCAGTATCCAGGTTGTAATGACCTGGATAAAAACATGGAAGAGAAAAGATTATTTTCTCAGAGCTGTTAAGTGTTATTTCAGAAACCTAGTCAATGACAACTGCATGTACTATACAAAGTCTAAATAATGAGAGTGTTTATTCATCTATGTCATGTATTTGGGTCAGTAAGGGAAATTCAATGGTTTGGCTTTTCTATTCTACAAAAAAAAAAAAGTACCTGAAAGTATCAGTTTTATGGTCTAATCCTAGTGCAATCAGTGGGTGTTTTTATTGTAGAGAGACTTCAGGATTCAGATTGCAGGCCTTATTAAAAATAGGCCCAAACTGAAGGAAAAAACAGTGTGACAGGCTGAATGAAAGTCTGCAATGCTGCAAGGGCTGCCTTGTGGTGTGAAGAGCCAGTTCTCCAAAATGAGGATAGGGAGAGATTAAATAAAATCTTTTAGAGAAAAAACAAATCTTGTGCTAAGTCAAGGTCTGAGGCAAGGTACGAGGGTGACATGTGCTGGTGTTTGCAATGACCCTGCTGGCCACTTGTCCTGCCTTCTTCTTCCTCCCCTCTACCTTCAGCCCTTGGCTTCAGTCACTGGGCTCCTCTCAGCAGCCACTGGAAACTAGTGCATCCCTGCTTCTCTGAGAGGTGTCAAAACGGTGGAAGCAGGAAGCAGTGAAGGCAGCAATGTTGTTTAGCACACCTCTTGCCTCACCCTTCCTCGGTGTTTGAGGGGCTCAAGCCTCCCTTGGAACTCACAGTGTTTCTGGGGATGGCATCCCCTTCAACATGCTCTTCTGCTCCTTCCTTGGCTCTGATCCCTGCATTTGGGTTTCCAGAGCCACAGGTCATCATTGCACAGGTAAAGAAACTGGAGGGGAGGAAATTCTCCCTGTACCAGCAGCCAGCAGGGCGTGTGTGCCAGTGGAGCTTTGACTGGGGCTAAGCCAGAGATGAACCGTGGGTGCAGCTCTTATTGCTAAGGTGTAATCATCTTCCTTAAGCTGAAGTTTAAGAAGCCTTCTGCATCATCAAGCACTGCCAAACCAGCATTAATTAGGAAGGCAGCACCCTGCCAGACACAGCCAACATTCACACTCACTGACAGCAGTGCCTGCTCTGTGTCTTATCAATGCCAAACTCTTTTTCATAGTTGGAGAACTCTTATTCCTATAGTTCCCAGATCCAGAGGAGCAGGAGGAAAAAGCTGACCTTGCACAGCTGGCCCAGTATCACCAGCCAGACTTGAAGCTATCTTGCTTAGCCTCACCTGCCTCAAGCCTTGAGGGAGGAAATGGAGATCACCAAGCAATAGGTGACACTCCCAGTGTGCATTTGCTGGAAACAGAAGCCCCACAAAGGAATAATCCAATGGGGCAGTCTGGTCCAAGCCCTAGATTTGAGTAGCCAAATGTTACTCTGCAGTAGGAGCTCAACTGAGTAAGTAAAACATCTTCCTTTAGACCAGGATCCTGGAGACTCTCTGTGCAATTCCTGTCCCAGGAACAACCTACCTGTGCTATCTGAGAAACCTCAGTCAGGAACATGGCTTTTGGTGTCCACACCTGCCTTCAAGAAGCAAACTGCCCCACTTCCTCCCTTTCTTTGGATAGATGGTCCCAGCTGCTGGTTGACTGAAACCATTGCCAGTGAGAGGAAAGATATGTGCTGTTGACTACAGGGTAATGCCCTGTTTTACTTTCACAATTAAGGGATGAATATTATGTGTATGTTAAGAGAAGTTTTAACATGTTTAGTTATGTTATTTTGGTATGTTCTCCCAATAGTCCTCTTTCCCCTCCCTTTAGTATTGATGCCACTGGACCCCCTTGGTAGTCAAGGCATCTCGGGGAAGGACAGTCTTGTTACTGGAGGTGCAGCATGGCAATACTGACCTCCAATCAAGTTGTAAAAAAGAAGCCTCCACCAATGGACAGCAGAGGAGTTGACTGACAAGACTTTAGGTGGGGCTAAGGGTATAAGAAGCAGAACATCCATTTTGTAAATGAGCACATGGAGGTTTAGTTCCATGTTCTCAGTGTTGTAATTTTCCTTATTCAGTAATTTTTTATATTTGGTTAAGGTTTAAGAAACCTTTGAAATTTTAAAAGTGAACATCGTTTCTCACAGTGTAATGTCTTTACAAATAGTTTGATGGGTCAAGGTGTGGGTGTTAACATCTTTGAAATGATTCTTAATGTCTCTACTGCAGCAGGTTTGTTACAGTGCCCAGACAGCTTGGCTCTTGAAACAGATAAGGGCCTGCACAAGCCTGAACTTCTGAACTTTGGGTAAAATGCCAGGTTCAAGGGGAAATATGTGGTAGGCGATTTGGGAAGTTTGTACCTTCTGAATGCCTCAGCCACTGTGGAAAGAAGAGGGCAACATGTGGCTGAGAGTTTAGGATAAAAAGAGGCTGCACCCTCCAAAACCTCGAGAGAGAAAACACTGTGGGCTTGTGCTCTGGTGGCCTCTCTCCCTTTATTGGAATAAAGTGACTCCTCTGTCCTCTTTTTGGACATAAACCTTTGGCATTTGTGGGTTTTCCTGACACCAGGATACTGCACCAGCCATGTGAGAGCCCAGGCAAAGGGAACCCCTCCCACACCTTCTGTGTCTGAGGCTGTCATTAACCCAGGGCCACCTGAACCTCTGGGCTTGCAGCCCCTCTGCCCTGCCCTGTCACCATCACCCTACCATTGCTGGCTGGGGTTGTAATGCCAAAGAGGAAATCTGCTGAACAGGTGGGGAAGTTCTGTTACTGTTTTCATTGCTGGTGTTATTTGTTCTGTTTTATATATGTATTATACTGGCTAGTAAAGAACTGTTATTATTTTTTCCATGTTTTTGTCTGGGGGCCCCATCATTTCAGAGTGTTATAATTTGGAGGATGGAGGTAATCTTTCCATTCCAGGAAGGTTCCTACCTTCCTTGGCAGGCATCTGTCTTTCATATCAGGACAACAGAAACAATTGGAGGTTATGAGCAACCTGCGCCCTGGTCACAGCTCCAAGTTCTCTCCCAGCCAGGTCTGGCTCCAGAAGTTTCCCCTCCCACCTCTGTTTACTCCCAAGATTTTTTAAAATATTTTTTTCCTCCTGACAATCTTGACTTTTCTGGCTTTATCTACTACTTTCTGGTGTGTCTGAGGAAAAAATACTTTCCCCTCACATGGGGGGAGTTGGAAGCAGGACAGAAGAGCAAAGGTGAGGGTGGTAAATGATGCTTCCCTGCAAGATCTCACTAGTGATCTCTGGAAACAGCGAGGCTGGAGTTCAGCCTGGCTGGGGTGCTCCTTCACTTATGAGGTGTCTGCTGACTTTGAATCCTCCCTTTGAAGCCTTTCCCTTCATTGCAATTCATACTTGGCTGAGAAAAGTTTGAGTTTTGATACCGACCTTTATGACCAAAAACTGTCTTGAGGATTCTCATGCAATTTCACTGCCTGTTTATCAGGAGCATGGTGAGGTGAAGAAGTTCTTCTGTATTTATAAAATCAAGGAATAGGTTAATTGCCCGTTGCCTGTAATCTAACTGTGACAGCAGCACAAGGGCCATCTGAAAGGACAGAGCATCCCCAGGGATGTGTCATTCCCAAGCTCCATAAGGAGGTGGAAAGGTGGCAGTGCTGTCACCATTGCATAAACTTCCTTGGAGCAGGAATACATCAGATGTGAAATCAGGCTGGGTACAGTTTCCCACACAAGATCAGGAAGGAGAATGCAGGGAGGCAAAAAAACCTAGGATTGCAGCAAAGGGGAATTGCTGTGGCTATTCCTGGGACTGTGATGCCACCAAAATAATGGAGGTTGGTTGTTTTCCCTTACAGACAGTTCTGTATTGCAAAGCTCCCAAGGAGAGCCTTGTGCTCTGGCACCTTTAATAGACAGAGCACAGGGATTTGCTCTTCTTTTAATGAAATAGAAAATATATTAATCCTTCTCATTGGACTAGCCGTGATTACCCCTCTGCTCCAATTGGCTCCTGCCCTGCAATATTTAAACTGTTTTGCAACCAACAACAAAAAAAAAAACTATCTCAGGTCTTTGTACCATTGAGCTGAAGTAGGAAAAACTCCAAAAATTACATAAAAGAGAAGAAGGTGGGGAAAAATATTATCCCAAAATACAAAGAAAATGGGCTGTGAAAGTGCTGGGAGGGAAAATGTTTTCATAAAGCAGCAAGGGCTCTGAGCCACTCTCCTTTGAGTCCAGTGTTTCTCCTGTTGGCATCGATGGAAATGTTGGCAGCAGATCAGGCCCCTCTCTGCTCTCCTGCTGATGCTTTCCAAACTCTCTGCACTTGAGAATCCCCAAATTTCTCATTAGTTCTGTGAGGAGTACTGCACATCCTTCTGACATGGTGCACGACTGATCCCCATTTTTCCCACAGGGATGTGACCTAGAGGAACAGAAACCCTGCTGTTCCTGGTAAATGCTTTAGGAATGCCCATTCCAGACCTCTGCACACCTGGAAGGGGCTTGTCTTCTCCAGGCTGTGGGAAATGTTCTTCTCTCCCCACTGTGGCCTCCTTATGCTTGTGTTTCCCAGCACTGCAGGAGGAGCAGCCTGTAGGACCCATTGTCTAGATAACAGATATTTGCAATTTTCCTAATCTCCCTTCCAACTTTTCCTTCTTCCTGCCACTTCCATCTCAGCAAAAGACGGGTATGGAGGTTATGGAGCAACTAAGTCTGTAAACATGAAGGAGTAAGCTATGTGAGTTTGTTTAGGCAATTTTCCTGTGGGCAGCTGGCATTTAGCACTTAAATAACTGTGTAAGAATTCAGGAGCAACGATTGGTGTGGTCACAGTTGATGCTTTTAAATCCTTGTCTTTTCTCTGCTGAAAGCCCTATAAAAACTCCTTTAAGAAAGTAGACAAGGAAACAGCAAAAATTGTTTCTATTTCTATATAATTTTTTTGTTTTGTTGCAGAACTGGAAACCAGCATTATTTTACCTAAAAAAATAATTTCTGATAAATGCATCTGACAGATTGCATATCCAAAATTCTATTCTAAAAGCACCCATTCTTAAGGTGAAGTTGAGCTTCAAGGCCTTTCTTTGCAGGATGACAGAATCTTCCCATGTGGTCTCTAGTACTATCACAAATGGCCCTTTTAAGTTTGACTGGCAGCTCCAGCCCCTGTTCCTTTGGTTATAAATTAGGTAAAGTGTTTGCATAGAAAAATGGTGTTTTATAGAAGGTCTCTCTCGGTGCAAGAACAAGTAAAATTTTCAAATATAGTTTATTAATTGAAAAGTGCGGTTTTGGCTGAGAAAATAGGAAGATCTGGATCTCTAGCTACTTAGGTTACTACCTTGTGCTTTATTTAAAAAATATTATTAAGCACAGAACATGCAAACATAAAATTTTAGGTTGAGCTAAAAATTTAGTGTGACATCTAAAATATAGCATTCAGATCTGTGCAGTTTGGGTTTTTCCTTCTGGAAACACAGAAGAATAGAAAATGTCCACTTGTGGGAACACAAAGGAAGTTTTTACCAGTTGTTTTTTTTTTTTAAATCTATCATGCTAAAAAAAATGTATATATGGAATCAGTTTGATATGGTCAAGTGGCCTCAACATTTGAATTCAATGTATTAGAAATTTACCTCAGTTAAGATGTGATAATTGACCAAGTGTGTTTTCCTGTTTTAAATTCAAAGTAAACTTATCCTATTTACTGTCCAGATGAAAATAGTATCTTTATAGCAGTGCTAAAAATAAGTTTAAAAGATTAAGTATTCAGTGCAAAAAATTAAGCAATTTCTTCAATGAAGAAACTGTTTTATTAGCTTATAACCTAAAAAATAGTTAAAAAAATAAGCACTACAAATGTCAGCACTATCTGTAGCTCATTAGGTTACCTGAAACAATGGGACAGACTCTGATCAAATTCCTGTTGGATATAAACCTAAAATAAGTTATTTATGATTACATTTCCACATTTAGATAAGCTGGAGGGAGTGTGGATTCACAGTAGTGAGATAACCCTCAAACCTAGAGAAAGAGTCTCAAAAGGCAGAAGTTCATTTAAGAAAAAAAAATAACATATTTTCTGCTAGCATATATTTGCACTTAAAGTATGGCAAATAACAAAGTCAAAGCTGATTCCCTGTTAAAATTTGCAGTTCTAGGCTATGTCAGAGAAAATAGCTGAGGTCTTTGAAATAAGCTGAGTCAAGGACACGGAGAAGCACTTCTTGCTTTGGCATTCAGGCAACAGAGTGAGGCTCAAGAATGATGATTTAGAACACAAAGGAAGCAGTTAAGGTTATAACACTACACTATTAGTGAAAATACTTTATCCAGATGAAAATAGTATCTTTATAGCAGTGCTAAAAATAAGTTTAAAAGATGAAGTATTCAGTGCAGAAAAATCAAGCAATTTCTTCAATTAAGAAACTGTTTTGTTAGCTTATAACCTAAAAAATAATTATAAAAAATAAGAACTACAAATGTCAGCACTGTCTGTAGCTCATTAGGCTACCTGAAACAATGGGACAGACTCTGATCAAATTCCTGTTGGATATAAACCTAAAATAAGTTCCATAATGCCATCACACTTTTTTTTACTGCTCTAGAGAGGAACTAGCAAGCATAAAGACCCTTTGCTTTCTTTCCAACACTGTTCAGGGGAATTGCACATCCTTGTTTAAACCTTTTTAGTTACTTCATAGAGCCCAGACAAGAGTTTGTATGAAATGAATAAATGATCATAGCTTCCACCACAGCAACACAGAAATACAGGGCTTCTCATCCCATCCTTTCTTGTGCACCTCTTGCCAAGTCTGACTTGGGATCCATCACACTAGGAAATTATGGCAGACTCATGCCCCTCTGAGATTAATGTATTTGAACCAAATATAAGGCAGTGCAAACTTTGTCTCTCTGCAGCAAATCAGTGAGTCTGTTTTTAAAACTGATCTGTGGATTAGATGTCTTTCACAGAGAGCATTTGTTCCAGGGCATTATTTCTTAGTAAGAAAAAACAAAATCAATATGATAAATAACAAGCTTTTACTATTTGCCTTTGTATCTGTTTTACTCACCATCTCCCGAAAGAGGCCTTGTTTGGGCTAATTAAAAGGCATATAGATCAAGAATCCCTGGAATATTCTACATATTGCATCTGATTTAGAGTTACTTCTCTTCAGTATTCAAGATACTGCTTATTTACTATCAGATTTATTTTTATTTCAAGTCAATCTGCTGTAATTTAACTTGGAGAGAATAATGGTGAAAATAGAAACTTTCTATCACTAGTTTCACTTTTGCCCTAATTCCGTGGTCCCTGGTCTCCACTGTCTTTGTGCTGTTGGGCCATGCCATTGTCCTACAGGAGACACACATCTCTTTTAAGTGGCACTAGCTGTCTGCTGGTCCACACAAGTGCACGTTCTCCTTTTATGTGAGGGGCAAATAGGCTTTTGAGATGAAAATGGCACAAAGTTGCAATTCCACTCTGGTCTTCAGATGTGTATTTTCCGTCCCATTCATCTCTTGTCCCTGATCTTCAGCAATTTTTGCAAGAAGATTTAACTGTGCCTATGATTAAATGGGTAAGATTTGTGAGTCTTCCTCTGATCATTTCTTTCTCCTTCACTAGTTACAGGGAGAGCAGAGTTTAAATAGAAAATAGACATCTGACACACAGATCGCATGGGACATGTCTGTATTTAGATTGACGTCTCTAGCAGCTACACATCAGAACCATCCTTAGTCAGAAGGACTGTAATTACAGCGCTAGAGTCTTGCTTTCCTTCTGGATTAAATCTGGAGTCCATAACAGAACTTGCCTGATGGAATAAAAAGTAATCCTTGTTTCCCAATGCTCAAGCAGGGCTTCCAGTCAAGTTCAAGCCAGGTTGAAAGAGTTCCTGGTTTGTGAACACGGAGAAGATGTCTTCTCCCTATATATAGCTGAAGTGTTGTTGCATGGCAATGGAAAATAACGTTGATACAACATCTTTGTTCAGAATGATGAAAAAACAGGGATTTGGCACATGAGTGTTTTCTTAAATTTTGAAAAGAAGTGGCTAAGTTTAGAAGACATTGAGACTTTTAAAGACTTTTCTTTGATAGACTTATGTCTTGACCAAGGTTGCTTAGAATACAGGGAAGAAAGCTAAACTTGAATAAAAAGAAATATTTGAAACCGTATCACAAACTAAGATGATTTTGGTAGCAAAATTATTGGTGTGAAAAAAGCCTGCAGGCTAAAATGGCAACCAAGAGCTTCTGGCACCTGAAACGGAAACACATTTAAAAGTGTGGCCTAAACATGGCAATTTTGGGTTCAAAGGCATCATAGGAAAAGTGTTTCGATTTCCTAATTTCTACAGGTTTGAAAGTAACCCAGTGGGAGAAATGAACCCCATACAATTACCCTGAGAATGATTATCACCTGTTATTTTAACTTTCACTCCTTTTCCTTACTACTCTTTTTCTCTTGTCTTCTAATACTACATTAGAGTTCCAATTCTTATTATTCTCTCCCTATGTAGTTTTTCCATTTATCACGCAGCAGCAGGATCAGCCCAGCCCCAGAGCTGCGGTGCTGTGCAGTGCTGTGTGCGCTGCTCCGGTTCTTTGGCTGCACAGCCCCGTGCAGCTGCTGCCACAGGGATGTGGCAGGAACAGCACAGAGCTGCTGCTGCTGCCTCAGCTGGGGCTGCACCGGGCCAAGCCCTCCTTGCAGCCTGCACAGGGTGCTCAGGGCAGGCAGGGCTGCTGAGAACACAGCCAGCCTGGCTCCAGGGAATCAGCTCTGAGGGGTTTTCGGAAAGGAATTGTTCCCTGGGAGGGTTGGCAGGGCCTGGCATAGGGCGCCAGGAGTATTGATGTGGTTGGGAAATTATTGTGTATTGCGGGAGAATCCTGGATTCTTTGGATCAGGGTGAAGAGTGTGGAACAAGACTCAGGCGCTCCGTAAATGCTAAAAGCTACAGTTTCAGTTTTTTAGGAGAGAGTCTGCAAGGAGCTGCCCGGCACAGGCACATGCAGATTAAAGAGATAAAAGGGGGAAAGAAAGAGAGAAGGGGGAGGGTAGAGAGAGAGAGATGAAAGAAGGTAAAGAGTGGAAGAAGAAGAGAGGAGCAGGGGGAGGGAGAGAGAGTAATGGGATAAAAGGGTATTGGAGTAAAGGAAGAGGGAGAGGAGAGGAGAAGTGGGAAAAGGGAAAGAAGATGCGAAGAGCAAAGAGAGGAAGAAGAGAAGAAGAGGAAGAAGAGGAAGAAGAGTAAAGAGTAAAGTGGCCGACTTCCCATTTGTAATGCAATAAATCCTTTTCCATCATGAATATTCTGATCTCCATAAACCAATCTAATACAAAATACTAATTGTATAGCATTTACAGGCAACCTATAGGAATCCTTATATTAGCATAGTGTGTGACATTGTAAACTCTAAGATCAAATCTTTGGGTGCTGGCCAGTCTTTTGTGTCTTCTGGCCTTGCCCTCTGGCCAACAGCATTGTTTAATTAAGAGTAGATTAGCTTCAGGGAGCCATCCTATTGTGTTTATGGTAATTCAGTAACTAGGGCTTTCCTGTTCTACCTTCCCCAACAGTGTAGCATATTTAAAAGATACTGTATCTTCATTTTTTTGTATCATATATTGTAATACAAATACACAATATGCAAGGAAAACAAATTTGCGAGCTTTTTTTTATCCATTCAATTTTATTTTCAATTCTGTATTCTAAAATTCTTCTTATTGTCATTTCTAAATCCTCATCCTTGCTATTCTAACTACTTCTCATTATTTTATATTCTAACTTTTCTACTCCCTTTCTTCAATGTGTTTCTAATTCCTATTCCTATTCCTATTCCTATTCCTATTCCTATTCCTATTCCTCTTTCCATGCCTATTCAGATTCCAATTCTTCTCTTCGACGAATTCTTAATTCTCATGACTATTCTTCTATTTTTAAGTCCAAATAGCTACTCTTCTGATATGTATTTTGAAATTCTTCTTTTTTGTCTTCTCCATATTCTTAATCTTCATATTCCTCGTGTTCGTCTTCATCTGCTTTGTCGTCATTTTCTTCGCCTTTGTCTTTGTCTTCTCCATTGTCTTCGTCTTCATCTGCCTTGCAGTCATTGTCGTCTTCATATGCTTCATCGTCTTCAGTCCTTGCTTTCTTCTCCATCCCCCAGCGCAGCCCCGAGCAGCTGCTGCTGCGACACCAGAGCAGCGGGACCGGTGGGAGCGGGGCTGTCCCGTTTCAGCCCCAGCCTGGGGGAGCCGAGCCGGGCAGGGAAAGCACAGCCACAGACTCCATCCGAGCTGCTTCGTGTGCCTGGACAGGAGGGCAGAGCCACAGAGCCCCCAGGGCTGAGCCTCCTGCTGCATGGAGCTGCTCCTCATCTCCCTCAGTCCTCGGGCAGTGGCCCAGGCAGGGACAGCAGAACAGCCCCCGCAGCGCCCTCAGCGCCCGCCTGAAGCGGGAGGGACGTTTGCTGGGGGCACACGGCTGCCCATGGAGGGGCTGGGCGGGAGAAGCCGCGTGTCCCACGGGGGCTTGGCCTTGCAGTGAGGCAGACGAGGCACGGAGCGGCCCTGGGCTGCACGGCTCCGCTTCCTGCTCCTCAACCCAGGCCTCTCGAGGGACGGGCACTGGGAAGCCCCTCTGCCACAAAATCTCTCAACTGGCTCGCTGCTTTGTTTGCTTCCGGTGGCAGCTCCAGGACGCTCACCTCGTCCCACTCGTCCTCCTCCCCCATGACCTCACTGTCATCGCTGTCCCATCGGGCTAACTCCACGCTGTCACTGTCTTCCCACTCGTGAACCTCTTGGAGTATCTGTCCATCTTCATCCCATTCGTACAGCTCCTGGATTCTGACACTTTCTTTGCGTTTGTGCAGCTCTTCATGGGTCTCATCGGGGCACTGGCAAATCTCTTGAACTCGCACACACAGCTCCAATTGGTGCAGCTCTTGGCTCCTCCTGGCCTCCCACCGGCAAATTTTTTTGGGCTGTCACAACGTGCTGTTTGCATGCCTCAGTCACAATCACATCTTCCCATTGAGAAAGCTCCTCTTTGCTGTGGCCTTCCAATGGGAAAAGCTCCTCCTCATCACGGCCTTCCCAGCAGGTAAGCTCACGGTCCATTTCGGCAAAGGGCCTCTCCTCCTCCTCAGTCTGTGACACTGGCAGGACTCACCTGACACTGCCCCTGACCAGCTGCCTGCTGGGGGCTTCCAGCCAGCTGGGCAAGGAACTGGGACACCTGGGCTTGGAGCTACCTTTGTCCTTGTCACTGTCGCTGTCTGTCTCTAGCGGCGTCCAGCGCAGACAGATCCTGGGAGCTGCTTCCTCCTCCTCCTCACAGAGCGGCGCTCCTGGGACTGAGCACTCCAGGGCTCTGCGCCCCTTATATACCCCCAGTGAAGGGTGGGGCTCTCTGATGTCACAATGGTCTCTGGCCACCACCATGTCCCACGTCACAAAGGGCCATGACATCAAGGTCACAAACGGCCTTGATGTCACAAAGGGCCACCCCCGGCACCCCACGAGCAGTGGAGCAGCCAGGAACTGGCTCGGAGCAGCCCCTGGACTCGTGGCCTTGTGGCCCCTGCTGTGCCCAGAGCCCTGAGAGGCTTTGGCCACGCTGGCACAGGGCAGCCCCAGCCCCAGGCTGCAGAGCCCTGGGTTTGCAGGCTGCGCCGCCCAGGCCACGAGCAATCGGCCCCAGGGACGTGCCGGGGCCTTGTGGGCAGCGGCTCCGCGTGCGGCGGGAGGCCGAGGAGCAGGGCTGTCCCTCAGGGCACTGCCCGGGCCCGAGGCTCGTCCCTGCCTTCAGCAGTGCCAGCCAGGGGCAGCGAGCGCGGCCTCGGCGCCTTTGCCGGCCACAGGAAGCTGAGCGGGGCAGGGGCACCACGCGAGGCCGGGGCCGTGCACGGGCACCCGGCCCAGCTGCACAAGGGGCACGGCGAGAGCCTCCTGCGCTTCCCCGAGCCCAGAGGTGGCTGCTGCATCCGCCTCGGGCACATGGCCCAGCATGGCAGCCGCTCTGGCAGGTGTCCCCTGGGCTCTGCGGCGCCGCGGGGACAGAGCCCGGGGCCTGGGGCTCGGTCCCTGCTGCCAGCAGGGCGCTGCCGAGGCTCCAAACGCTCCTGCAGCTCCGGCAGCCTCGGGGCCGTGCCCATCCCTGGGGAGCCTGGGCAGTGCACTGCACCCTCTGCGGGAAGAATCCTTGCTCTAAAATCCACCCTAAATCCTTCCTGGGCCAGCTCCAGCCGCTCCCTGGGTGCTGTCCCTGTTCCAGGTTTCACACACTGGGGCTGGCCCTACATTATTAATTAAATGTTATCTTTTGTGTATACTTCAATTGTTACTTTAACTTTCTCTCTCCTTTTCCTTACTACTCTTTTTCTTCTTGTCTTCTAATATGTACTTTAGACTTCCTATTCTTATTATTCTATCTCTATGTAGTTTTTTCATTTTCTCACGCAGCAGCAGGATCAGCCCAGCCCCAGAGCTGCGGTGCTGTGCAGTGCTGTGTGCGCTGCTCTGGCTCTTTGGCCGCACAGCCCCGTGCAGCTGCTGCCACAGGGATGTGGCAGGAACAGCACAGAGCTGCTGCTGCTGCCTCAGCTGGGGCTGCACCGGGGCAAGCCCACGTTGCGGCCTGCACAGGGTGCTCCGGGCAGGCAGGGCTGCTGAGAACACAGCCAGCCTGGCTCCAGGGAATCAGCTCTGAGGGGTTTTGGGAAGGAATTGTTCCCTGGGAGGGTTGGCAGGGCCTGGCATAGGGTGCCAGGAGTATTGATGTGGTTGGGAAATTATTGTGTATTGCGGGAGAATCCTGGATTCTTTGGATCAGGGTGAAGAGTGTGGAACAAGACTCAGGCGCTCCGTAAATGCTAAAAGCTACAGTTTCAGTTTTTTAGGAGAGAGTCTGCAAGGAGCTGCCCGGCACAGGCACATGCAGATTAAAGAGATAAAAGGGGGAAAGAAAGAGAGAAGGGGGAGGGTAGAGAGAGAGAGATGAAAGAAGGTAAAGAGTGGAAGAAGAAGAGAGGAGCAGGGGGAGGGAGAGAGAGTAATGGGATAAAAGGGTATTGGAGTAAAGGAAGAGGGAGAGGAGAGGAGAAGTGGGAAAAGGAAAGAAGTGCGAAGAGCAAAGAGAGGAAGAAGAGAAGAAGAGGAAGAAGAGGAAGAAGAGTAAAGAGTAAAGTGGCCGACTTCCCATTTGTAATGCAATAAATCCTTTTCCATCATGAATATTCTGATCTCCATAAACCAATCTAATACAAAATACTAATTGTATAGCATTTACAGGCAACCTATAGGAATCCTTATATTAGCATAGTGTGTGACATTGTAAACTCTAAGATCAAATCTTTGGGTGCTGGCCAGTCTTTTGTGTCTTCTGGCCTTGCCCTCTGGCCAACAGCATTGTTTAATTAAGAGTAGATTAGCTTCAGGGAGCCATCCTATTGTGTTTATGGGAATTCAGTAACTAGGGCTTTCCTGTTCTACCTTCCCCAACAGTGTAGCATATTTAAAAGATACTGTATCTTCATTTTTTTGTATCATATATTGTAATACAAATACACAATATGCAAGGAAAACAAATTTGCGAGCTTTTTTTTATCCATTCAATTTTATTTTCAATTCTGTATTCTAAAATTCTTCTTATTGTCATTTCTAAATCCTCATCCTTGCTATTCTAACTACTTCTCATTATTTTATATTCTAACTTTTCTACTCCCTTTCTTCAATGTAGAGAGATATGGATATTGCGAACGGAAGATTCTCGGGATGTACGGGCAGCCAGGGACCCCCTTCACCTCCACCTTGTGGTCTGACCTCAGCTCTGTACCTGGCCACCCCTTGCCGGATGTGAGCTAGAGGAAATGACCCAAGGACCCCTGTCCTTAAAACCCCCTGTAACCCCTCAATAAACGCCATTTGCTGTCCACCACATTGGTGTCCTGGAGCTGATGGACCGAGTGACCCAGGGATAGGGCCACCGTGCTGGACTTGAACCAGGCTACCAGACAACAACTGGTGCCGAAACCTCGGGAATACGTCGGGAACCGATCGCCCGGATTTCGGGGTTCGCCTGCCCAAGATCCAGCGACTGCACCGCTGGCAAGTGCAGTGGGGGAGACGTCCCCGGACCAGCGAGGAATATGGAACAAGTCGCGAAGGTCGTAAGTGAGATCCACGCGCAGTGGGGTCTGAATTGTAAGCTTAAGGATTTCTGTCTTGCAGTGCCGAGACTTATTAAGCTTGGGGCTATAGACGGCCCGGTAGACATTCTCCATCCAGAGATTTGGGATAAATGCACAAAGGCTTTGGCGGAAAACACCATGACCTCAGGGTCAGGAAAAGCGCTTAAAGCGTGGGGAAAAGTAATGTGGGCGCTGCAAACCGCCCGGCAGGAACAGCAAGCCTGGCAAGCTGCCCGAGCATGTCTGTTTGCCGCGCCACAAACGGGGATTGGGGCGGCGACACAAACCGCGGAGGGGTTTGAATCGGGCGAGCGGGTGCGCGCGGGAACCCCGGACCCCCCCTTGCAGCCCCCGGGTCGAGACCCACCTTCACCGGGAGAAGGGGGCCGGAGCGCGCGGGAGTTGTGGCAAGGATTAGCAGACGAGGCGCGAAATGCAGCCATTATATCGGAGATACAGGCGGCGGAAAAGACCGAGCCGCCTCCATACGGTTTTGAAAATGGCGCCAAGCTGCGTGGTCGAGCATTGCGCAATGATGCGGGAGGCGGGGAAGCCACGGGCGTTCCGAACGGCGCAAGCGGGGGAGCGGGGCAGAGGGACGTCCCCCGGGAACGAGCGTCAGACCAATCACAGAGCTCTTTGCAAATTAGATCCTTATAAGGCAAGGACCTCCCCCAGCAGGAGGTGGGGGAAGCACCGGGGAAGGGAACGGCCCGGCCCCCGGGGAACAGGGCGGGGCGGAGCCTGAGAAAAAGACTGAGCAGCCCGGAAACGTCCAGTCAGTCGACTTCCGGCTCTGACTCTGACCGGAGCTGGGACAGCCGGTCAGAGGGGTGGTCAGACACTGAATTGGATACCGGCTGGGAGGTTTACAAGAAGGGTGCCGCGGCTTACAGGGCAACTAACCACAACCCTCCGGCATGGGTTAGGGGGACATCAGACACAAATTGAACCCCCCTTACAGACTGGCGTAAAATAAAAATAGCATGCGCAGAGTGGGCCCCGTCTGCCAAGTTAGTATTCCCGGTCAGAGTGGGGGGTGCCGGCGGAAACCAGAGAACGTATTCCCCGGTAAACCCGAAGGATGTGCAGGCTATTTTAAAAGCGGTTGCCGACAAAGGAATCAATTCTGCCATGGTTTCTACACTTATTGACAGCATTTTTGGAGGCGATGATATGCTTCCCTTTGATATCAAACAAACTTGCAGACTAATTTTTGATGGGGCAGGGATGATCGTTTTTAAGCAAGAATGGGAAGACAATTGTGCCAAGCAGCTAGCCTTGGTAACTGGGGAAAACCATCCTCTGCATGGCTCCAGCATACAGAGGCTGATGGGCAGAGATCCAGCCATGCTTACCCCACAGGCACAGGCAGAGGGACTGCGAGCCCATGAGGTTATGACTACCACCCGTGCTGCCCGAGAAGCCATACGTACTGCCTCTAAAGCAATAGCTAGACCATCGCCATGGTCCACTATAAAGCAGAGTGAGAGTGAAAGCTTCACTCAGTTTGTAGACCGCCTCCAGGCAGCATTAGACTGCTCAACATTGCCCTCAGAAGCAAAAGGACCCGTGCTAGCAGACTGCCTGCGCCAGCAGTGTAATTCAGCCACCAGAGACATTTTAAGGTCACTGCCACCTGGGTCTAATATCGCAACCATGATCAGACATGTTGCAAAGGAAGAACACCTTGCTCCCATTCAAGCAGCTGTTCGCACTGCAATAACCAGTGTGATGGCATGCTCTTTCACTGTGTAAACTCAAAGAAAGATCACAGCTAACCATAGCTCCTAACACAAAACACAAATGCTAAAGTCTACCTCCTCCCCATGCAATCTCCTAACCAAACCCACCCTTTCCAACCCATTCCTAAGCATGTTAACCTTTTGTGTCCAAGTTCTCATTGTTCCCAGAGTCCAGTACCGCCAGGACGATGAGGTGTACCACCTGCTCGAGGAACCAGGCCAGCTCCACAAGCGGGAAGTAATAACAGGCATCACCATCGCGATGCTCCTCGGCTTAGGAGTTACCGGCGCTGCCACAGGTGTCTCGTCCCTGGCAACTCAGCATCAAGGACTGACCCAACTTCAAATGACAGTCGACGAAGACTTGCAAAAGATCGAGAAATCCATTTCATCCCTGGAAACATCCCTTTCCTCACTCTCAGAAGTCGTCCTCCAAAACAGGCGAGGACTGGACCTTTTGTTCATGCAGCAGGGGGGCCTATGTGCCGCCCTGAGGGAGGAATGCTGCTTCCATGCAGACCACACGGGAGTTGTTAGAAACTCCATGGCCGAGCTGAGGGAACGACTGAACCAGAGAAAAATAGACAGAGAAGCTAAACAGGGCTGGTTCGAATCGTGGTTCAACCAGTCCCCATGGCTCACCACCCTGATTTCTACATTAATCGGCCCGGTCATTATAATCCTACTAACACTAATCTTCGGGCCTTGTATATTTAACAAATTAGTACTATTTGTCAAAAAGCGTTTAGAAGCAGTTAACATTATGTTCGTCGAACGCCGACAACAGCTTTAAAGTGTGCTCGTTACTAACAAATTTACAATTTTATACTAACCTTACTAACCCATAAAATTTTAGAATGTCCATATTAGGTAATCCTTATATGATTTTTACTAATCATGAGGGAGGGGGGAAATGTAGAGAGATAGGGATATTGCGAACGGAAGATTCTCGGGATGTACGGGCAGCCAGGGACCCCCTTCACCTCCACCTTGTGGTCTGACCTCAGCTCTGTACCTGGCCACCCCTTGCCGGATGTGAGCTAGAGGAAATGACCCAAGGACCCCTGTCCTTAAAACCCCCTGTAACTCCTCAATAAACGCCATTTGCTGTCCACCACATTGGTGTCCTGGAGCTGATGGACCGAGTGACCCAGGGATAGGACCACCGTGCTGGACTTGAACCAGGTTACCAGACAACACTTCTATGTGTTTCTAATTCCTATTCCTATTCCTATTCCTATTCCTATGCCAATTCCTATTCCTCTTTCCATGCCTATTCAAATTCCAATTCTTCTCTTTGACGAATTCTTAATTCTCATGACTATTCTTCTATTTTTAAGTCCAAATAGCTACTCTTCTGATATGTATTTTGAAATTCTTCTTTTTTGTCTTCTCCATATTCTTAATCTTCATATTCCTCGTGTTCGTCTTCATCTGCTTTGTCGTCATTTTCTTCGCCTTTGTCTTTGTCTTCTCCATTGTCTTCGTCTTCATCTGCTTTGCAGTCATTGTCGTCTTCATATGCTTCATCGTCTTCGTCCTTGCTTTCTTCTCCATCCCCCAGCGCAGCCCCGAGCAGCTGCTGCTGCGACACCAGAGCAGCGGGACCGGTGGGAGCGGGGCTGTCCCGTTTCAGCCCCAGCCTGGGGGAGCCAAGCCGGGCAGGGAAAGCACAGCCAGAGACTCCATCCGAGCTGCTTTGTGTGCCTGGACAGGAGGGCAGAGCCACAGAGCCCCCAGGGCTGAGCCTCCTGCTGCATGGAGCTGCTCCTCATCTCCCTCAGTCCTCGGCAGTGGCCTCAGGCAGGGACAGCAGAATAGCCCCCGCAGCGCCCTCAGCGCCCGCCTGAAGCGGGAGGGACGTTTGCTGGGGGCACACGGCTGCCCATGGAGGGGCTGGGCGGGAGAAGCCGCGTGTCCCACGGGGGCTTGGCCTTGCAGTGAGGCAGACGAGGCACGGAGCGGCCCTGGGCTGCACGGCTCCGCTTCCTGCTCCTCAACCCAGGCCTCTCGAGGGACAGGCACTGGGAGCCCCTCTGCCACAAAATCTCTCAACTGGCTCGCTGCTTTGTTTGCTTCCGGTGGCAGCTCCAGGACGCTCACCTCGTCCCACTCGTCCTCCTCTGAGGGAAAGGGCTCCGTGCGGATGTCATCGTCACTCTCGACTTCACGGTCCTCCCCCATGACCTCACTGTCATCGCTGTCCCATCGGGCTAACTCCACGCTGTCACTGTCTTCCCACTCGTGAACCTCTTGGACTATCTGTCCATCTTCTTCCCATTCGTACAGCTCCTGGATTCTGACACTTTCTTTGCGTTTGTGCAGCTCTTCATGGGTCTCATCGGGGCACTGGCAAATCTCTTGAACTCGCACACACAGCTCCAATTGGTGCAGCTCTTGGCTCCTCCTGGCCTCCCACCGGCAAAGTTTTTGGGCTGTCACAACGTGCTGTTTGCATGCCTCAGTCACAATCACATCTTCCCATTGAGAAAGCTCCTCTTTGCTGTGGCCTTCCAATGGGAAAAGCTCCTCCTCATCACGGCCTTCCCAGCAGGTAAGCTCACGGTCCATTTCGGCAAAGGGCCTCTCCTCCTCCTCAGTCTGTGACACTGGCAGGACTCACCTGACACTGCCCCTGACCGCTGCCTGCTGGGGGCTTCCAGCCAGCTGGGCAAGGAACTGGGACACCTGGGCTTGGAGCTACCTTTGTCCTTGTCACTGTCGCTGTCTGTCTCTAGCGGCGTCCAGCGCAGACAGATCCTGGGAGCTGCTTCCTCCTCCTCCTCACAGAGCGGCGCTCCTGGGACTGAGCACTCCAGGGCTCTGCGCCCCTTATATACCCCCAGTGAAGGGTGGGGCTCTCTGATGTCACAATGGTCTCTGGCCACCACCATGTCCCACGTCACAAAGGGCCATGACATCAAGGTCACAAACGGCCTTGATGTCACAAAGGGCCACCCCCGGCACCCCACGAGCAGTGGAGCAGCCAGGAACTGGCTCGGAGCAGCCCCTGGATCGTGGCCTTGTGGCCCCTGCTGTGCCCAGAGCCCTGAGAGGCTTTGGCCACGCTGGCACAGGGCAGCCCCAGCCCCAGGCTGCAGAGCCCTGGGTTTGCAGGCTGCGCCGCCCAGGCCACGAGCAATCGGCCCCAGGGACGTGCCGGGGCCTTGTGGGCAGCGGCTCCGCGTGCGGCGGGAGGCCGAGGAGCAGGGCTGTCCCTCAGGGCACTGCCCGGGCCCGGGGCTCGTCCCTGCCTTCAGCAGTGCCAGCCAGGGGCAGCGAGCGCGGCCTCGGCGCCTTTGCCGACCACAGGAAGCTGAGCGGGGCAGGGGCACCACGCGAGGCCGGGGCCGTGCACGGGCACCCGGCCCAGCTGCACAAGGGGCACGGCGAGAGCCTCCTGCGCTTCCCCGAGCCCAGAGGTGGCTGCTGCATCCGCCTCGGGCACATGGCCCAGCATGGCAGCCGCTCTGGCAGGTGTCCCCTGGGCTCTGCGGCGCCGCGGGGACAGAGCCCGGGGCTGGGGCTCGGTCCCTGCTGCCAGCAGGGTGCTGCCGAGGCTCCAAACGCTCCTGCAGCTCCGGCAGCCTCGGGGCCGTGCCCATCCCTGGGGAGCCTGGGCAGTGCACTGCACCCTCTGCGGGAAGAACCTTGCTCTAAAATCCACCCTAAATCCTTCCTGGGCCAGCTCCAGCCGCTCCCTGGGTGCTGTCCCTGTTCCAGGTTTCACACACTGGGGCTGGCCCTACATTATTAATTAAATGTTATCTTTTGTGTATACTTCAATTGTTACTTTAACTTTCTCTCTCCTTTTCCTTACTACTCTTTTTCTTCTTGTCTTCTAATATGTACTTTAGACTTCCTATTCTTATTATTCTATCTCTATGTAGTTTTTTCATTTTCTCACGCAGCAGCAGGATCAGCCCAGCCCCAGAGCTGCGGTGCTGTGCAGTGCTGTGTGCGCTGCTCTGGCTCTTTGGCCGCACAGCCCCGTGCAGCTGCTGCCACAGGGATGTGGCAGGAACAGCACAGAGCTGCTGCTGCTGCTGCCTCAGCTGGGGCTGCACCGGGGCAAGCCCACGTTGCGGCCTGCACAGGGTGCTCCGGGCAGGCAGGGCTGCTGAGAACACAGCCAGCCTGGCTCCAGGGAATCAGCTCTGAGGGGTTTTGGGAAGGAATTGTTCCCTGGGAGGGTTGGCAGGGCCTGGCATAGGGTGCCAGGAGTATTGATGTGGTTGGGAAATTATTGTGTATTGCGGGAGAATCCTGGATTCTTTGGATCAGGGTGAACAGTGTGGAACAAGACTCAGGCGCTCCGTAAATGCTAAAAGCTACAGTTTCAGTTTTTTAGGAGAGAGTCTGCAAGGAGCTGCCCGGCACAGGCACATGCAGATTAAAGAGATAAAAGGGGGAAAGAAAGAGAGAAGGGGGAGGGTAGAGAGAGAGAGATGAAAGAAGGTAAAGAGTGGAAGAAGAAGAGAGGAGCAGGGGGAGGGAGAGAGAGTAATGGGATAAAAGGGTATTGGAGTAAAGGAAGAGGGAGAGGAGAGGAGAAGTGGGAAAAGGAAAGAAGTGCGAAGAGCAAAGAGAGGAAGAAGAGAAGAAGAGGAAGAAGAGGAAGAAGAGTAAAGAGTAAAGTGGCCGACTTTCCATTTGTAATGCAATAAATCCTTTTCCATCATGAATATTCTGATCTCCATAAACCAATCTAATACAAAATACTAATTGTATAGCATTTACAGGCAACCTATAGGAATCCTTATATTAGCATAGTGTGTGACATTGTAAACTCTAAGATCAAATCTTTGGGTGCTGGCCAGTCTTTTGTGTCTTCTGGCCTTGCCCTCTGGCCAAAAGCATTGTTTAATTAAGAGTAGATTAGCTTCAGGGAGCCATCCTATTGTGTTTATGGGAATTCAGTAACTAGGGCTTTCCTGTTCTACCTTCCCCAACAGTGTAGCATATTTAAAAGATACTGTATCTTCATTTTTTTGTATCATATATTGTAATACAAATACACAATATGCAAGGAAAACAAATTTGCGAGGTTTTTTTATCCATTCAATTTTATTTTCAATTCTGTATTCTTAAATTCTTCTTATTGTCATTTCTAAATCCTCATCCTTGCTATTCTAACTACTTCTCATTATTTTATATTCTAACTTTTCAACTCCCTTTCTTCAATGTGTTTCTAATTCCTATTCCTATTCCTATTCCTATTCCTATTCCTATTCCTATTCCTATTCCTATTCCTATTCCTATGCCAATTCCTATTCCTCTTTCCATGCCTATTCAAATTCCAATTCTTCTCTTTGACAAATTCTTAATTCTCATGACTATTCTTCTATTTTTAAGTCCAAATAGCTACTCTTCTGATATGTATTTTGAAATTCTTCTTTTTTGTCTTCTCCATATTCTTAATCTTCATATTCCTCGTGTTCGTCTTCATCTGCTTTGTCGTCATTTTCTTCGCCTTTGTCTTTGTCTTCTCCATTGTCTTCGTCTTCATCTGCTTTGCAGTCATTGTCGTCTTCATATGCTTCATCGTCTTCGTCCTTGCTTTCTTCTCCATCCCCCAGCGCAGCCCCGAGCAGCTGCTGCTGCGACACCAGAGCAGCGGGACCGGTGGGAGCGGGGCTGTCCCGTTTCAGCCCCAGCCTGGGGGAGCCGAGCCGGGCAGGGAAAGCACAGCCACAGACTCCATCCGAGCTGCTTCATGTGCCTGGACAGGAGGGCAGAGCCACAGAGCCCCCAGGGCTGAGCCTCCTGCTGCATGGAGCTGCTCCTCATCTCCCTCAGTCCTCGGGCAGTGGCCTCAGGCAGGGACAGCAGAACAGCCCCTGCAGCGCCCTAAGCGCCCGCCTGAAGCGGGAGGGACGTTTGCTGGGGGCACATGGCTGCCCATGGAGGGGCTGGGCGGGAGAAGCCGCGTGTCCCACGGGGGCTTGGCCTTGCAGTGAGGCAGACGAGGCACGGAGCGGCCCTGGGCTGCACGGCTCCGCTTCCTGCTCCTCAACCCAGGCCTCTCGAGGGACGGGCACTGGGAGCCCCTCTGCCACAAAATCTCTCAACTGGCTCGCTGCTTTGTTTGCTTCCGGTGGCAGCTCCAGGACGCTCACCTCGTCCCACTCGTCCTCCTCTGAGGGAAAGGGTACGGTGCGGATGTCATCGTCACTCTCGACTTCACAGTCCTCCCCCATGACCTCACTGTCATCGCTCTCCCATCGGGCTAACTCCACGCTGTCACTGTCTTCCCACTTGTCCTAGTTTGGACAAACTTAGGGGAAAAAACCCCCAGAAGAGCTCCCCAGGGAATAAACCCCCAATTCTTTATCCCACTAGACTTAAGAAAAAAAATACTTCACTCAGGGGGAAAAGTGGAAAAAACCTATTTATTAACACATACAAGGGAAACACTTCCCAGCACAGATCCAGATGCAAAAAAAAAATTTCACCGAGGGAGAAAAAAAGAGACGTGGACGATTCAATCTTCACCAGAAGGACGAGATGCTTCTCTGGCCGGTGTCCAGAGGCAGGCCACAGGGTTCCTCCGGAGCGAGCTGGTGCTGATCCTCGGGAGGTGAGGGGGGGGGAAAGGGAGAGGGGGAGAGAGAGAAAGGGAGAGAGAAAAAGGAAAGAAAAAACAGCCAGCAAGCCTTAAACAACAGCGAGCTAAAACAAATAATTCAAGCAATATATAGCCAAAAAAAAATCAAGAAAAAAAACAGCAAACTAACAAACCAGGCAACGAACTACTACCACAGCAGCGAAAAGCCACCACCAGCAGCAGCAGCAGCAGCCAGAGCCAAGCGAGCCACCGCAAGAAGAAGAAACAAAAAAAAAAACCAAGGCCAGTCCACAGAGCCGAGCCCAGGCGGCCCCTCCCCCGGGAGCAGACAGCTTCATGGCCAAGGGGGGCAGGGTGAGGAGTCAGTCAAAACACCAACCCAGGACATTCCACCCCTTATCCCATATCGTGATCATTGACACACGATTGGGATATACACTCATTAAACACAATATGAACACTTCCTCTGACTTGCTCAAACCTTCAACATTTACATATTCCTTCTGTCTCATCCCACAGTCAGATCTCCCTGAGGTACACAGCGGGTTGTTCCATCTTTCTGCATTATCCACCAAGTACATCCAGGTCCTTGAGCAAAGGCAATCCCCCGAATGGGTTTGCCTGTACTCGAGGTAGGATTAATCCATACTGTCTTCCCTAGCAATCCTCTGTCATGGGCCGCTGGGACTTTGTCTCCATCTACTGTATTAAGGCACTCAGATTGGGCAGGACCTGCTCGGTTGGTGGAACCTCGAGTGTTGACTAACCAAGTGGCCTTTGCCAAATGCTGCTCCCAATTCTTAAAGGATCCCCCACCCAATGCCTTTAAGGTGGTCTTTAACAATCCATTGTACCTCTCCACTTTACCTGCAGCTGGTGCATGGTAAGGGATGTGGTACACCCACTCAATACCGTGTTCCCTAGCCCAGGTGTTGACAAGGTTATTCTTAAAATGAGTCCCATTGTCTGATTCGATCCTCTCAGGAGTACCATGCCTCCAAAGGACCTGTTTTTCCAGGCCCAGGATGGTGTTGCGGGCAGTGGCATGAGATACAGGGTAAGTCTCCAACCATCCGGTGGTGGCTTCCACCATGGTCAGCACATAACGTTTACCCTGGCGGGTCTGAGGCAGTGCGATGTAATCAATCTGCCAAACCTCCCCATACCTGTACTTGGACCACCGTCCTCCATACCAGAGTGGCTTCACCCGCTTGGCCTGCTTGATGGCAGCGCAAGTGTCACAATCATGAATAACTTGAGTAATGCTGTCCATGGTTAGATCCACCCCTCGGTCTCGTGCCCACTTGTAGGTAGCATCCCTCCCCTGATGGCCTGAGGCATCATGGGCCCATCGAGCCAGGAACAACTCTCCCTTATGTTTCCAATCTAAATCTATTTCCAACCCCCCTATTTTTGCTGCTTGATCTACTTGATGGTTATTTCGCTGTTCTTCGTTAGCTCTACTTCTGGGGACATGGGCGTCCACATGGCGAACCTTCACGGGTAGCTTGTCTAACCGAGTAGCTATGTCTTTCCACTCTTCTGCAGCCCAGATTGGTCTTCCTCTGCGCTGCCAGTTCGTCTTTTTCCATCTCTGCAGCCATCCCCACAAAGCGTTGGCTACCATCCAGGAATCAGTGTAAAGATAGAGCTTTGGCCACCTTTCTCTTTCGGCAATATTCAAAGCCAGTTGGACAGCTTTGAGTTCAGCGAATTGACTAGACCCTCCTTCTCCTTCAGTAGCTTCTGCAACCCGTCGTGTAGGGCTCCATACAGCTGCTTTCCATTTCCGATTTGTCCCTACAATGCGACAGGAACCGTCGGTGAACAGGGCATAACGGATTTCCTCTGCCGGTAGCTGGTTGTAAGGTGGTGCTTCTTCAGCCCGGGTCACTGGTTCTTGTTCCTCGTCTGTCACACCAAAACTTTCTCCCTCTGGCCAGTTGGTAATTATTTCTAAGATCCCTGGGCGATTTAATTTCCCGATCCGGGCGCGCTGCGTAATGAGGGCTATCCACTTGCTCCATGTGGCACTGGTGGCATGGTGGGTGGAGGGAACCTTCCCACTGAACATCCACCCCAGCACTGGCAACCGGGGTGCCAGAAAGAGTTGTGCTTCTGTGCCAATCACCTCTGAAGCAGCTTGGACTCCCTCATAAGCAGCCAGGATTTCCTTTTCTGTCGGGGTATAATTACCTTCAGACCCTCTGTAACTTCTGCTCCAGAATCCCAGGGGTCGGCCTTGGGTCTCACCTGACACCTTCTGCCACAGACTCCAAGACAGACCGTGGTTTCCAGCTGCAGAATAGAGCACATTCTTCACATCTGGCCCCGTCCTGACGGGGCCAAGAGCTACTGCATGGGCGATCTCTTGTTTAATCTGGATGAAGGCTTGTTGTTGTTCTGGGCCCCAATGAAAGTCATTCTTCTTCCGAGTAACCTGGTAAAGAGGGCTCACAATCTGACTGTACTCGGGGATGTGCATTCTCCAAAAGCCTATAGCACCCAAGAAAGCTTGTGTCTCCTTCTTGTTAGTAGGTGGAGACATAGCTGTGATTTTATTAATAACATCAGTAGGAATCTGACGTCTTCCATCTTGCCACTTCACTCCTAGGAACTGGATCTCACGAGCAGGTCCCTTAACTTTATTCTTTTTGATGGCAAAACCGGCTTCCAGGAGAATTCGGATAATTTCCTTTCCTTTCTCAAACACTTCTTCTGCTGTGTTTCCCCACACAATGATGTCATCGATGTACTGCAAATGTTCTGGAGCCTCACCCTTTTCCAGTGCAGCCTGGATCAGCCCATGGCAGATGGTGGGGCTGTGTTTCCACCCCTGGGGCAGTCGGTTCCAGGTGTACTGCACGCCCTCCAGGTGAAAGCAAACTGCGGCCTGCACTCTGCTGCCAAAGGAATGGAGAAAAACGCATTGGCGATGTCAGTGGTGGCATACCACCTTGCTGCCTTGGACTCCAGCTCGTACTGCAGCTCCAGCATGTCCGGCACGGCAGCGCTCAGCGGTGGGGTGACTTCATTCAATGCACGGTAGTCTACTGTCAATCTCCATTCTCCTTCAGACTTGCGCACAGGCCAGATGGGACTGTTGAAGGGTGAGTGGGTTTTGCTCACCACCCCTTGGCACTCCAGCTCCCGGATCATCTTATGGATCGGGATCACAGCATCCCGAGTTGTCCTATATTGCCGGCGATGTACTATTGAAGTGGCAATTGGTACTCTCTGCTCCTCTACCCTCAGGAGTCCCACGGCAATTGGATTCTCACATAGTCCGGGCAGGGTGTTCAATTGCTGGATTCTCTCTGCCATCACAGCCGCTATCCCAAATGCCCACTTGAAGCCTTTTGGGTCCTTAAAATACCCGCTTCGAAGGAAATCTATTCCCAAAATACACGGGGCCTCTGGGCCAGTCACAATCGAGTATCTCTTCCACTCTCCTCCAGTTAGACTCATTTCCGCTTCCACTATGGTAAAGTCCTGTGATCCATCTGTTACACCAGCAATAGAAACGGTCTCTTCTCCGACACATCCTGATGGAAATATAGTACATTGCGATCCAGTGTCCACTAAAGCTTTATACTTCTGTGGTTTCAATGTGCCAGGCCACCGAATCCACACGGTCCAAAACACTCGGTTTTCCCTGGCCTCACCCTGGCTAGAGGCAGGGTCTCCCTAAGCCTGTTTATCCTTTTTGACGGGGGCATAGGTCTTAGAAGTTCCTTCAAGTGAATCAGACATGTCGTCATCATCCTCCTCATACGTGGCACTGTGATTCCGGGCGACTGGAGCTGCTCTCTTTCTGATGGAACCTTCTTGTTGAGCCTTGTCTTCCTTCAAATCACGCACTCGTCGTGCCAGAACAGCTGTGGGCTTTCCATCCCACCTCTTCATGTTTTCTCCGCAGTCACGCAAGAAAAACCACAACTCCGCACGTGGGGTGTACCTTCTCTCCTCAGCAGAGGAGCGTCTGCGTTGACTGCCAGGACGTCCGATTTGCACAGCTGAGATTTGGAGGAGATCCTCCTTGATTTCCTCTCTCAGCTTCTTATGGTTTTCCTCCAACTTATCCTCCAAGTTCTGTAAACGTGTTTCTACGGCTGCAATCCTGGCATGCGTTGGGCCATGCACAGCATCAGCGTACGCCCGAAGCTTCTTTGCCATATCAAGCACTGTCTCGTATATGTCTTCTCGTTTCATGATTGCAAGAGCTGAGGCATATTCAGATGGTCCAAGCCTCACAAGCTTCCTCCACATAATCGGTGTGCATGGTACCAGATCTGGATTTCTAGTTGTTACGTCATCTGAGAAAATAATTTCTGTCACCGCCATCTCTCTCAAACGTTGGACTCCCTGCTCGATGGTTTTCCATTTGGTCTGCTGCATGTACAGGTCATCAGCGCAGAGATATCTTTGTGCCACACTGTCCAATACACGTGACCAGAGGCTCTGAGGATTAGCTCCCCTCATCATACCTTGATCGATGACTGGATCTTGAGACAGGGATCCCAAATGTCTCGCTTCCGTGCCATCCAGGATGGTTGCCTCACCAGCCGCATCCCAAAGCCGAACTAGCCAACTAATTATGGAGTCATCAGGTCGCCTTGTATAGTCTTTTCTTAGACCACGAAGATCTTTCAGAGAAAGGGACTCATTATTAGTTTCTGATCTCCCATCAGTCACTTTAGCTTCAGATTTTACATCAGGGGGAGTTGAAGGTCCTTCTCCTGCATCCTCCTCATCCTCATCCTCCCCCGGCCGATCTGTTTTCTTTGTGCACTTTCTACTCCTGGTACTGGTAGCCACAGCCATAGGTTGAGGCTTGCTGTCTAATTTTGCCCCTGTCCTGGAGCCTGAGGAGTTAACTGCAGTCTGAGTAACTGGAATAGTGGCTACGTTATCTCCCTGTTCCCTCTCCTTTGTTTGTTGTCCTACACTATCTAACAGGGTTCGATAAGCGTACGCCAGAGCCCAGCTCACTGCAGTGATTTTCTTTTCCTTAGAATTGTCCTGACACTTTTCTTTTAAGTACTTTGCAATCTTGACTGGGTCTTGAATTTGTTCAGATGAAAAATCCCAGATTATAGGTTCAGAAAACTCTTTTAGAATTTGGCCCAGTTCCTCCCATTTGCCACACCACTCAGAATTCTTCCCACTCTGCTTTGCTACCAAATCAGGGGTTGTAACACCTGCATCCCTAGAAATCTCAGCTTTCATTCTGTATAAACTGCAGACAGTATAGAAAAAACTTACTAAATTAAATACCAGAAAGATGGTTTCCTTTACACTCAGGGAGAGCTGAACATTTTCTAACAGAGATGTAAATAATTCAGGGGAGAAGAAGGAAAATAAAGGCAAGAAATCCTCTTTGCTTGCTTCTCCTCTAATGAATTGAGTGCACAACACAAACCACGACTTGTACATACCTGAAGTGGATTCTAACACCTTCATAAACTTCTGGCAGATCATAACAACCAAGCCTAGCCCAATGAGTATTTTGGTTAATACCCCTTTCATGAAAAAACTACGTGCTAGAGACAACACTGGGGCTATCTCTGAGTAAGAGAACAGGCCCAAAGACCACAGGGGTATTAAGATTTCAAAAAACTCTAAAGAGCAAACATACAGACAGGCTTCCAATCCAAAAGACATCATGGCTTCAAAAAACATACTGATATCAATACAGGCAAATTAAAAACAAGATGTTATTAAAGTTTTTTCCACTTTCTCCTTCCCCGTACGGGCCACCAAATAAGAAATGTCCTAGTTTGGACAAACTTAGGGGTAAAAACCCCCAGAAGAGCTCCCCAGGGAATAAACCCCCAATTCTTTATCCCACTAGACTTAAGAAAAAAAATACTTCACTCAGGGGGAAAAGTGGAAAAAACCTATTTATTAACACATACAAGGGAAACACTTCCCAGCACAGATCCAGATGCAAAAAAAAAATTTCACCGAGGGAGAAAAAAAGAGACGTGGACGATTCAATCTTCACCAGAAGGACGAGATGCTTCTCTGGCCGGTGTCCAGAGGCAGGCCACAGGGTTCCTCCGGAGCGAGCTGGTGCTGATCCTCGGGAGGTGAGGGGGGGGGAAAGGGAGAGGGGGAGAGAGAGAAAGGGAGAGAGAAAAAGGAAAGAAAAAACAGCCAGCAAGCCTTAAACAACAGCGAGCTAAAACAAATAATTCAAGCAATATATAGCCAAAAAAATCAAGAAAAAAAAACAGCAAACTAACAAACCAGGCAACGAACTACTACCACAGCAGCGAAAAGCCACCACCAGCAGCAGCAGCAGCAGCCAGAGCCAAGCGAGCCACCGCAAGAAAAAAAAAAAAAAAACCAAGGCCAGTCCACAGAGCCGAGCCCAGGCGGCCCCTCCCCCGGGAGCAGACAGCTTCATGGCCAAGGGGGGCAGGGTGAGGAGTCAGTCAAAACACCAACCCAGGACACCACTCGTGAACCTCTTGGAGTATCTGTCCATCTTCTTCCCACTCGTACAGCTCCTGGATTCTGACACTTTCTTTGCATTTGTGCAGCTCTTCATGGGTCTCATCGGGGCACTGGCAAATCTCTTGAACTCGCACACACAGCTCCAATTGGTGCAGCTCTTGGCTCCTCCTGGCCTCCCACCAGCAAATTTTTTGGGCTGTCACAACGTGCTGTTTGCATGCCTCAGTCACAATCACATCTTCCCATTGAGAAAGCTCCTCTTTGCTGTGGCCTTCCAATGGGAAAAGCTCCTCCTCATCACGGCCTTCCCAGCAGGTAAGCTCACGGTCCATTTCGGCAAAGGGCCTCTCCTCCTCCTCAGTCTGTGACACTGGCAGGACTCACCTGACACTGCCCCTGACCACTGCCTGCTGGGGCTTCCAGCCAGCTGGGCAAGGAACTGGGACACCTGGGCTAGGAGCTACGTTTGTCCTTGTCACTCTCGCTGTCTGTTGCTAGCGGCGTCCAGCGCAGACAGATCCTGGGAGCTGCTTCCTCCTCCTCCTCACAGAGCGGCGCTCCTGGGACTGAGCACTCCAGGGCTCTGCGCCACTTAAATACCCCCAGTGAAGGCTGGGGCTCTCTGATGTCACAAAGGTCTCTGGCCACCACCACGTCCCACGTCACAAAGGGCCATGACATCAAGGTCACAAACTGCCTTGGTGTCACAAAGGGCCACCCCCGGCACCCCACGAGCAGTGGAGCAGCCAGGAACTGGCTCGGAGCAGCCCCCGGACTCGTGGCCTTGTGGCCCCTGCTGTGCCCAGAGCCCTGAGAGGCTTTGGCCACGCTGGCACAGGGCAGCCCCAGCCCCAGGCTGCAGAGCCCTGGGTTTGCAGGCTGCGGCCCCAGGCCACGAGCAATCGGCCCCAGGGACGTGCCGGGGCCTTGTGGGCAGCGGCTCCGTGTGCGGCGGGAGGCCGGGTAGCAGGGCTGTCGCTCAGGGCACTGCCCGGGCCAGGGGCTCGTCCCTGCCTTCAGCAGTGCCAGCCAGGGGCAGCGAGCGTGGCCTCGGCGCCTTTGCCGGCCACAGGAAGCTGAGCGGGGCAGGGGCACCACGCGAGGCCGGGGCCGTGCATGGGCACCCGTCCCAGCTGCACAAGGGGCACGGCGAGAGCCTCCTGCGCTTCCCCGAGCCCAGAGGTGGCTGCTGCATCCGCCTCGGGCCCATGGCCCAGCATGGCAGCCGCTCTGGCAGGTGTCCCCTTGGCTCTGCGGCACCGCGGGGACAGAGCCCGGGGCCGGGGCTCGGTCCCTGCTGCCAGCAGGGCGCTGCCGAGGCTCCAAACGCTCCTGCAGCTCCGGCAGCCTCGGGGCCGTGCCCATCCCTGGGGAGCCTGAGCAGTGCACTGCACCCTCTGCGGGAAGAACCTTGCTCTAAAATCCACCCTAAATCCTTCCTGGGCCAGCTCCAGCCGCTCCCTGGGTGCTGTCCCTGTTCCAGGTTTCACACACTGGGGCTGGCCCTACATTATTAATTAAATGTTATCGTTTGTGTATACTTCAATTGTTATTTTAACTTTCTCTCTCCTTTTCCTTACTACTCTTTTTCTTCTTGTCTTCTAATACGTACTTTAGACTTCCTATTCTTATTATTCTATCTCTATGTAGTTTTTTCATTTTCTCACGCAGCAGCAGGATCAGCCCAGCCCCAGAGCTGCGGTGCTGTGCAGTGCTGTGTGCGCTGCTCTGGCTCTTTGGCTGCACAGCCCCGTGCAGCTGCTGCCACAGGGATGTGGCAGGAACAGCACAGAGCTGCTGCTGCTGCTGCCTCAGCTGGGGCTGCACCGGGCCAAGCCCTCCTTGCGGCCTGCACAGGGTGCTCAGGGCAGGCAGGGCTGCTGAGAACACAGCCAGCCTGGCTCCAGGGAATCAGCTCTGAGGGGTTTTGGGAAGGAATTGTTCCCTGGGAGGCTTGGCAGGGCCTGGCATAGGGCACCAGGAGTATTGATGTGGTTGGGAAATTATTGTGTAACATATTTACATAATATTTTATCTTTATTATTTTGTATCATATATTGTAATACAAATACAGAATGTGCAAGAAAAACAAATTTACTAGGTTTTATTTATTCATTCAATTTTATTTTCATTTCTGTACTCTTTAATTCTTCTTCTTTTTATTGTCGTTTCCAATTACTCATCTTTGGTATTCTAACTACTTCTCATCATTTTCTCTTCTAAATTTTCTTCTCTGTTTCTTCTATATGTTTCTAATTTCTATTCCTATTTCTTTTCCTAATCCCTCTGCTATTCCTATTCCGATTCCTATTCCTGTTCCTCTTCCTATTCCTTTTCAGATTCCTATTTCTATTCCTCTTTCCATGCCTATTCAAATTCCAATTCTGCTCTTCGACGAATTCTTAATTCTCATGACTATTCTTCTCTTTTTAAGTCCAAATAGCTACTCTTCTGATATGTATTTTGAAATTCTTCTTTTTTGTCTTCTCCATATTCTTAATCTTCATATTCCTCGTGTTCGTCTTCATCTGCTTTGTCGTCATTTTCTTCGCCTTTGTCTTTGTCTTCTCCAGTGTCTTCGTCTTCATCTGCTTTGCAGTCATTGTCGTCTTCATATGCTTCATCGTCTTCGTCCTTGCTTTCTTCTCCATCCCCCAGCGCAGCCCCGAGCAGCTGCTGCTGCGACACCAGAGCAGCGGGACCGGTGGGAGTGGGGCTGTCCCATTTCAGCCCCAGCCTGGGGGAGCCGAGCCGGGCAGGGAAAGCACAGCCACAGACTCCATCCGAGCTGCTTCGTGTGCCTGGACAGGAGGGCAGAGCCACAGAGCCCCCAGGGCTGAGCCTCCTGCTGCATGGAGCTGCTCCTCATCTCCCTCAGTCCTCGGGCAGTGGCCTCAGGCAGGGACAGCAGAACAGCCCCCGCAGCGTCCCTTGCTGTCCGGGGAGATCTCGGGGGTCTTTAGTTTGAGGGTGTCTTTTGTACACTTTTCCAAGGTATTGGGCGATTGTTCAAAAGGTGGGAAGATTTATGGACTATTGTATGTGGAGATCATTTCTCCAAGAAGCAGGTGGAAACAGAACGCTGCGCAAGTGGCCTGCGTAGGAGCAGTGCATCATGGCAAGCTCCAGGCACACCAACAGTCCTTGTGATCAGTCCTGCAGGAAGTAGTCTGCGTAGGATCAACACACCGTGACCAGCTCATTGTTCTCACAACTGAGGGAGCAGACCTGCCCTGGTTGGGATGGGCACCGCCTGAGAACAGTCACTTGGCATTCTTCTCTTCCCTGGGCAGCACCTTTAAACTGCAGTTCTTTAGGCCTGAGGTGAGGGTCTTTGGGCAGAACAAACAAGAGGCTCTTAGATGGACTCTTTCACCACCCCGTGACCAACGAGCGTCGCTGAGGAACTCCAGCAGTGTGATGTTGTGACGATGTAGCATCTTCAGGACCCGTCATTGGTAGCATATCCCGGAAAACAGGGATAGAAAAATTAGGGATAAAAGGGAAAGAGGAAAGGAAAAGGAGAGAAATAGTCACAACGATAATAGAGCAAAATAATCACAACAATTTTATTGAAAAACAATTTTTCAAACTAATAATCACAACAAATTGATTGAAAAACAATTTTTAAAACAAATCACAATCATATTAGTTGAAAACTTTCGAACAATCTAAATTGATGCAAATCAATAAAATAACTTTCAAACAATTATTCCAACAATATTAAAGCAAATCACTAAAATAACTTTCAAAAAATTAAAATTAAAGTAAATCAATATTGATTATACTATGTTTAACAAAATTGATTAAAGCAATTGTTTTTCTAAACATTATTTTGAAACAAAAAACTTAACATTACTAAAACTAATAATACCAATCATACAAACACCAAAATTTGAATTATTTTTTTAAATCCACTGCTACATTTTCTATAAACAGTAAATCACAGGCAGTTCTTAAGCATGCACCCACATTGCTCATATACCTCAATAGTGCTTCAGGAGTCTTGTTTGGATAACTTTCAAAGTTACAGACATTCTGTTTTATGTCTAAGCTAATATCTTGAGCTCTGTTCGCATTACTTTTACAGATAAATTCTTGTTGTTTCCAGACAATGTAAGTTTCCCAATTAATAGTTTGTTACTTTTCACCAATTTGACAGGCCAATTCTCTATGCTCAAAAGGATAGAGAATAGCTCTGTCATGATTCAGCCCTAATGCAATGAGAGGGAATATTGAATGTACTGAAGCATTACATATGGTCAGTGCAAAGGCTGTGGCTGTGTTTATGCTGGGGTAGTAGTTTCACCAGGATTGGAATTCTTTTTCAAAATCATGGCCATTATCCCAAATTATTCTCCGAATTTCAGCAGGAAAAGTGCCTTCCTCCACTTCTGGTATGATTGAAGCAGCAACTGACTGCATCCACAATTGAACCTGGATACAGCAGAGAGCTAAAGAAATGTTAGCCAATTTATTCATTAATACTTCTAGATCAATACTATTCAAAATTCCCAATCTTGTTCCCACAACACCGGTTATGTCTCTTGTTTGTTTCTTGAAAGGATCCTCCTGGTCTTGCAGCCAGGTTGCCCACCCCTAGAAAAGGTGAACAAGCCAGCTGAATTACTGAGACATTGTTTGGCACTGGCAATTTGACTTGTTTAAAAGACCATGCTGAATTAAGCAATATTTGTTGTTGGCCAGTTTACTGAATTACCTAAGGTCCAATTTCCAAAATTTTCAGGCTCAATATAACCGGTGGTTGGGTAGCAAGTGTTACAACATTAACATCAAGTTCCCCTCAGTATTGTACCACACATAATTTCATAGGAAAATTGTACAACAGTTCAATTTTGATTTTGAATCTTCGCAAAATATACAGGTTTGATGAGGGATTCTGCAATTAATATTCATGTTCTATGGTATTATTCTGTGAAAAGTAAATACAACAGAATCTGCCACAAAGAGGCAGGAGGTTAAAATGATGGAACTATTCAGCATGTAATGCAGACAAGAATTCTGTTAACTTCCCAATAATTTCACTGCCAAAAAGGGAGTCACTCTGTACCTCCTTTAATCTCAGGACAAGAATCAGTGTAGTTGCAGACAAAGGAGGCACTCCGCACTTCAAGCTGCAAAACACACCAAATAACCATCAGCAACCCAACCCAAGAGTCATCCAGTCCCCCAGCAATAATTCGTTCAGCAGAAGCATTAGTGAACAAAAAATTAGTGAACAAAGATTGTTTGGGGGAGAAAGCAGAGACTATTTTAATTACTGAGGCAGGTTTGTCATAGCTGCTACCCAAGCTCTGAGCTTTTGTTATTGCCAGATTTTTTACAGTTCCTTTCGTTACAGAGAATTTCTGGGCCACCCCGTCAGGGGGGGCAGTCCCAGTAGTGGCTGTCTTCAAAAACTTCACTTCCTGAGGAGGTTTTTGAATTTTCTCTGAGGCAATTTGCAAGTTAGGGCTTTTCAAATGGGAGATTATTTTTTGTTGGGTATCCCCCACTACTTTTATTTCATCTCCTCCCACAAGGGTATCATCAATATTTTGATAAACAACCCCATTGTCAGGTTTGGGTTTTTGGGTTGGCCATACAGGGGAGTTTTGCAAGTTCTGTATAACCAGTTTGAGCCCTTTTTTGGCACCAGAAGGAAGAGGGTATTGTTTTATATTTACAGGTAATTGCATAGGTGATTTATAGTCAGCAGTGAATTTTATTTCATGTATAATTTGCAAGCAGGCAGCTTTGTGAATGTTTTCTAGGAGTTCGTTGGGGGTACCAACTAAAGCTACAAGGTCTCCCCTTTCCAAAGGGTTAAGCCCTGCTGCCCAATAAACTGCACGCTGAGTTGGGGACCATAAGTTACGTTTGACTTCTGTTGCTAAGAAAGTCCCATGTCCCCAGTACCCACTAGCTGCTTCTTCTGATAATTTAGTAGCAGTGGAACAGGATTTTTGTAGTGGTTATTTGTGGGTCAAAATTCCCATCATTGATAAAATTATATTCTGTTTTAACCAAAGGTCTCAAGCTAGGGCAGCAATATTTTCCATTATTTTTCATCAGAGTTACTTCCTTTTGAGGATATATTTGATTAGTTTCTTTCTCTTCTGTTTCTTTTGGTAAATCAGTGTGTTTTAAAGTGTTGGTGTGTTCTTGTCTTAGGGCAGCTCTTAAAGAATGATTCTCATTTCTTAAAGAATGAATCTCATCTCTCAAAGCATGATTGTCATTCCTTTCTTCATCTAATTGTTTTTGCAAAGTTTCTACATGCTTTGCTTCCTGCTCTAATTGTTTTTGCAAGGCTTCTACCAAGTCTTGCAAAGAGTCTATAACTGCCTTTTCTTCACTCACTCCTCTGAATCGAGCTTGCACAGCTGCTGAGACACAAGCACCTAGAACTGTGCATAGTTTTATTATTCTTGCTCAGTTTGAATTTGGTTTCATGCAGCAAAGAATGTATTCTATCAATCATGTTTTCTAAATTAAACCAGTTATTGTACGCCCTATCTTCTCGCCCTTGGGAGGGTCTGGAATTATACTTAGCTAACAAAGCATAAAAAGCATCTTTATTCTTTTCAGGCATTTTTACGAAGGGACTAAAACCACTCTCAGGGAGGCACACTTAAAGTTACACAAAAAGCACAGCTAAAACTGTGTTTCCCTTCTCGTCCCTGGAGCGGGTGAAGAGACCACACTACTTGGGAGGTAGTACCTTAGTTACAAAACAGCTTGTCTCTTCACAATCCCAAGTAGTCAACAAGAAAACAACAAACACCCAGCCTTTAGCTGAGGACAATCCCCTTTCTCCCCCTGCCTGGGTTAGGGGATCAAAAACTGCCTGGGAGGTTCTCTCCTCAACTACAACAAGCAGCTCAACAGCACATGCACAACAAAAACACAAGTCCCATCTTTTGCACAGTTGAGATCCTTTACAAAAAATTCTCTGATAACTGAAATGGAGTTGATTCTCCACCTGGGTCTGTGTGCAGATTGCGGGAAGAACCCAATACCACCTCCCTTGCTTTCCAACACTGTTCAGTCCTTATGGTACTGACAGGCTGGGTGCGGCTGAAATGGCACAGGTCTTCCCCTGGTACAAAGTGCACAGAAAACCCCCAACTCCTCCAGTATCAGGGAATCCTGTCCGTGACGCCAATTAAATGACAGGGTCCACACCACATGCGGAGTCCTGAGAGGTTCTTTTAGGGATCTCAAAGCGCAAAAGACACAGCAGGGGACAAAACCAGTTTATTTTTGCAAAAGATGCACTTTTATTTAGTGCCAACAAAATGTGATAGTGGGACAGAGAGAGAGAGAGAGAGACAGAGAGAGAGAGAGAAGTTGGGATTATAGCTACCAAGACGGGCAGACGATCCTCGTGGAACCAGCCAATAGATGTCCGTTGCTGTCCGGGGAGATCTCGGGGGTCTTTAGTTTGAGCGTGTCTTTTATAGTCTTTTCCAAGGCGTCGGGCGACTGGCCAAAAGGTGGGAAGATTTATGGACTATTGTATGTGGAGATGGTTGCTCCAAGAAGCAGGTGGAAACAGGACGGTGCGCAAGTGGCCTGTGTAGGGGCAGCGCATCATGGTAAGCTCCAGGCACACCAACAGTCCTTGTGATCAGTTCTGCAGCAAGTAGTCTGCGTAGGATCAACACACCGTGACCAGTTCATTGTTCTCACACCTGAGGGAGCAGACTGGCCCTGGTTGGGATGGGCACCGCCTGAGAACAGTCACTTGGCATTCTTCTCTTCCCTGGCCAGCGCCTTTAAACTGCAGTTCTTTAGGCCTGAGGCGAGGGTCGTTGGGCAGAACAAACGAGAGGCTCTTAGATGGACTCTTACAACATGCTCCTTGAAGGGACCAGTCCTCACACAGAAAGATGTTTTGCCAGCTGGGAAACACCTGATTTTCTGTGACACTGGACAAACATGGAGTGAAAATAGCAGGTATATCTAATATATTTTCAAAAGGCTTGTGCTCCCACCTGGCTGTACTGCAGTGCTTCATAGCCAGTCTTGGGCCCCTCTTTGTCTGGTGTGGTGCTCAAAGGTGGAGGGAGCAGGTCCTTCTGTCCCTGCCAGTCTAACCACAGCAGACAGTGTTGTCTCAAACTGACATCCAGGAAAGCTTTTGTAATTCTCCTGCCTGTTCCAGTGATGCAGAAATCAAAGCAAGATGTCCTTGGTAGGAGATTATGATATTCTGAGGAGAGAGTTTGAGAATTTCTCACTTGTTGGGGGTCAGTGATGCAGCATTCTCTGGGGAGTAATCAACTGACAGGAAATGTTCATTCACTCATTTCCGCAGAGAAAATGAATAAGAGAATGGGTTTGTATGTTCCTAGTTTGGGGTGGTTTTTTTCTATTTTTATTTTATGTTAATAAGGTGGCTTATGCCAGAGAAAATAAACTCTTTCTTCATTCCTAGTCTGTCAATGTGATATAAATAACAGCCCACAATTAGCATTGTTAATTAATATGTACTTTCCATTACCTTCCTTTTGGAGAGCTCATTTTCTTGAGGAATGTAGCTCTTCATTCAAACATTTCATTTTGTAGCAGAAGAAAGAGACAGAAGCACGGAAGAACTACTGTGACTGGATTGTGTAATAATGGCTGTGGTAATAATTGTCTGGGAGAATTATATGGAGGTAACAAAAGAACTCACGAATACATTACAAAGACTCTTTTAAGACTGAAAAATACTGATGTCCTTAAAAGAGAGTGAGAGAAGTAGGAGTTGGAAAGAAGTTGGATGATTTTTTAAGAAAATGAAAAGATTACACTTTCAAGTTTGTCTTGGCATAGGGAAGATGTTTTCTCAGGACTGCTGGAGGAAAGCTTACACTCTGTTCCATTCTTTCCTCACCTCTGTTTCCACAGCACATGTTCCTTGTCCTGCCCTAGCAGCAGTGAGAGGCTAGGCTGGTCAGCCTGACCCAGGCTCTGACAATTCTGCTGTCACCAAGTGCTCATCAAGCAGAGCAGCTCTGTGAATGCCTTGGCTGTTGTGCCAGTCTGATTTTCCTCTGCTCAGACAGCTCATAGCCAGTTAATTTCGGCAGTCCAGGCTGCCAGTACGTCACCCTTTAGGATCCAGTTGTGCAAGCAGGGTAATCCAGGATGGGGTCAATAAGTGGGAGATCAAGAGGAAGGCAGAGCAGGTAACTGGTTATTCTGGGTATCCATTACCATGACAGCTATCTGTTTGTAGGTCTATGATATACACACTTTTTTCCAAGCATTCAGGGGGCTGATCTACTAGGTAAAAGATGGGAGTTTGCCTCTTAAAAAATATGAGAGACTCATTATTGGACCCACTTGATAAGTGGATTCAATCTTGTTAGTTTTCTCTTAAATCCAAGTTATAATCATGAGAAGTCTGTTTTTCATAACACTTGTTTCAGCTAAGAGGTTGCATTTCCTGTCACCATTTGGATTGCTGTAGATGTTTGTACTGAGCATTGTTCAGAAATTTTAGTTTTTGTCATGAAAGTACAGCTGTATCTTGAAGGTGGTACAGAATTAGAATAAGGTGTAATGAGGTATGGTATATTGCTAATACACATTATACTCAGCAGCACCTTGGCACATGGAAATGTGCAACTTTACACATCTGGATAACAGGAGCCAACAAAAAAGAGATTTAAATTCTTTTAATGTAAACGGGGAAAAAACAACATCCTCAATGAAACAATTAATTTCTTTCTGTAGTTGGTGACTCCCCAAATGACCACTTTTCCACGGCTACTGTTAATGTTAAGCACTTCAAAGGCATGGGAATGTGGGAGAGGAAAAAATCTGCTTTAAAAAACAATTAATTAATCCAGTGGTCAGCTGGATCAGTTTCTGACTTGGCCAGACACATATCTATGAGTGCCACTGCTGTAGAAAAGGTGGTGGTGGGGAACAGCAGGTGTGCAGGGAAACAGGAGAAAAAGAAGAGCATGGAAGATCCAGCATCATCTCTGTGGTGGAGGGAGCTCTCTGATGTGAAGCACCACCATTCCTCATGTATGTAGGCTCAGTACAAAAGGGAATTTTCAGCCTTTTATGCACAATGTTGGATTAACAAAGTATCATGGTTTGACCCTGGCCAAATGTCAGGCACCCATGAGAGCTGCTCACTCACCCTTCCTTACTACAGCTGGTCAAGGGAGAGAAAAATTTAATGAAGGGTTCATGAATTGAGATAAGGACCTGGAGAAAACACTACAAGGGCAGAACAGGCTCAACTTGAGATATTAAGTGAATTTTTTAATAATAAAATCAGGAGGACAATGAAAATTAGAATAAGGCCTTAAAACACCTTTTCTTCCCCCAACTCCTCCCTCCTTCCCACCGACAGTGCAGCGAGACAGGGCATGGGGGGTTTTGATCAGCTCATCACCAAGATTTTCTTGCACTGCTCAGGGAGAGGAGTCCTTCCCCTGTGAGACCGTGGGGTCCCTTCCCACAGGAGACAGTTCTCTGTGAACTTCTCCAGCATGGTTCCACTCTCATGAGCAGCAGTCCTCCCAAAACTGCTGCAGTGTGAGTCCCTCCCATGGGCAAACAATCCTCCCAAAACTGCTGCAGTGTGGTACCATGGGGTACAGTCCTCCAAGGACAGGCTGCTCCAACCTGGAAGCAGGGCCCCTCTCTCCACTGGGCCTCCCACTGGATCACAGCCTCCTCCAGGCATCCACCTGCTCTGGTGTGGGCACCTCTGCCATGGGCTGTGGGTGGATCCCTGCATCCCCCTGGATCCCCATGGGCTGTGGGTGGATCCCTGCATCCCCCACAGATCCCCATGGGCTGTGGGTGGATCCCTGCATCCCCATGGACCCCCATGGGCTGTGGGTGGATCTCTGCATCCCCCATGGATCCCCATGGGCTGTGGGTGGATCTCTGCATCCCTCTGGATCCCCATGGGCTGTGGGTGGATCTCTGCATCCCCAGTGGGTCCCCATGGCTGCAGGGCACAGCTGCTTCACCATGGTCTCACCACAGCCTGCAGAGGAATCTCGGCACTGGCCCCTGGAGCACCTCCTGCCTCTCCTTCTGCCCTGACCTTGGTGTCCCCATGTTGATTTCCTCACATGTTCTCACCTCCTCCCCTTCTCTGACTGAAAATAAAACTGCCCCACTACCTTTGTTTTGATTTTCTTTTTAAATCTGTTATCACAGATGTGTTACCATTATCTCTAATTGGCCCAGCCTTGGCCAGTCCATCCTCAGAGCCTTCAGGGATTGGCTCTGCCAGACATGGTGGAAGCTTCCAGCAGCTTCTCACAGAAGCCACCTCTGTGGCTTCTATAAAAAGCTATTAAAAAAAATTTTAAAAAAATTTGCAAAACCAATACACAAAGGTTAAAGAACAGTCAGCAAGCAGAGCAGTCTGCTGAAGGTTAAAAAGAAGCTCTGGGTGGAAAGGCTGTTCAGGATGTCTCAGGCAGCCTTAAGGATCCTTTAGACTTCTGTTTCAAAGTATCCTGTGCAGGCAGATATCCAGAGTCTGTCTTTGATGAAATACTGAAGTCCATTTCCCTATGGATTTTGAGGACCACCCTCTCCCACAGTCCCACTCTAATGACTCTCAATTCCTGTTCTGTTTCCGTGCTGCACCATGGATTACATCCCATAGGGAGATTATTTCCCAGCTGTGCGTTCAGTGATTCCTCTCGCTGCAGCCTGTGGTTGGTCATTGCCACGTCCCTGTACTCCACAGACAGGCCCTGGCTTTGGTGTGTGACTGATTGAAACCGAGGCACTGAAGTTGCCTGGGAAGGAGAAGAAAGACTAGGGATCATACATATTATCCTAGAATTATTTAGGTTGGAAAAAACCTCTAAAATTACAGTCTGACTCTAATCTTGATGTGACCAATCACCAGCTTGTCAAGCAGACCAGAACACTGAGTGCCACATCCAGCTGTTCCTTGGATGCCTCCAGGGATGGGGACTCCACCACATCCCCTTCCAAAGCCTGACAGCCCTTTCCATGAAGAAATTCCTCCTAATGAACCATCTTTGGCAAATCTTGGGGTACCATTTCTTTTTGCCCTGGGAGCAGAGCCTGAGCCCCACCTAGTTGCACCCTCCTGTCAGGGAGTTGTAGAGAGAGAAAAGGTCTCTCCCGAGCCTCCTTTCTCCAGGCTGAGCCCCTCCCTTGCCCCCAGCTCCCTCAGCAATACCTCATATGCCTTGCTCTCTAGACTCTTCTCCAGTTTTGTTGCCCTGCAGGCAGGTTAACAACAGGAAAAATGTCTAAGAATGCATTTCAAATTCCAGCAGTCGTTTTTACAGTGTATGTGAAACTGAGCAGTCCTAATCCTAATCTCACTTTGTGTACGGGGTTTGTAATTCATGAAAAAGCCGGGCAGTCCTGGAGCGGGGGCAGGTGGTCCCACACACCAGAGCACCCTGCTGGATGCTCTGGGGCACAAAGGTGGTGAGAGTCCTCACGGCTCCTTGCGAGCAGCAGAGCCCGAGCCCGGCGGTGGGGCTGAGTGACAGAGGGCTGAGCTGCAGGCGATGCTCGTTCAGCTGCAATTGAGGGATCACAGGACACAGCCGCTTTTCCAGGGCTGCCTGTTCAGCTCGGCAGATGCTCCCTCCTTAACCCTTCCCCTTTCTCCCTGCCCTCCAAACAGATTCTTTCCCCAGGCAAAGCCGGTTTTCCCCAGCCGGTCATTAAATCAGTCGGATGTGGCTCCCTTCCCCCACCTGATTCGGTGACGAGGAATGCCTGCTGATCAGTCCTTCCATGTAGTCTCTGCAGGTTGCTTCTTCGGCTACTAGGAAAAAAAAAAAAAAAAAAAAAAAAAAGGGGGAGAGAGAGAGAGAAAAGAAAAAAAAAAGAAAAACACCCTCAAACCCAGCAGTGGCTGTCCCTCATTCCTTCGCGGTGGCCGCAGCAGAGCCCGAGAAGCCGCGGCAGGAGGGTGCGCCCCGGCGGAGATGGAGAGGCGAGTGCTGTACGAGTTTCCTGCGGACCTGGGAGGAGGTGGAGCTTGCCTTTCTCCGCTTTCTTTGATTCCTGAGCGAGGCGAGGGCTGAGGAGCCGGAGCTGAACCTGGGTGTAATTTGCCGGCCTCGGGTGCAGGACAAAGCCCCGTCCTGTTCCCCCGTCTGGCAGCACGGCAAGGAGAGAAGCTGACGCATCCCTCCCCTCCCTCCTCTTCTCTGGCATCCCGCTCTGGCTGGACACCCTGGCTGTCCCTCCTCCTGCTCTTCCTCCTACTCTCACCCCGCTAAAACACACAAGCCAGCAGCTTTAATGTGATAAAAGACTTGAGGAAAGTCAAAAGCATGTGGGGAAGGAAACAGGTTGGACATGCAAAGAGAAAAAGAGCTCAAGAGTTTCACCAGTGAACCATGAAATGAGAAGTAACAGCTGATGTGCTGTAGGGAAAGAGACTCGTCATGGGGAACTATGGATTAACCTTGGTTAATGTGGCTGGACAAAGGAGAGAGCAAAAGAAGGCGATCTAGTTATCCAGTCTATTCCCTTGTGCTGCAATAGCTTGGAAAGAATCACCAAGAAAACTGGCAAACATTAGCAAAAGACTTTGCGTGGTCGAGAGCCACTTCCCATGTCCTTTTAGAAGTACAAGCTGAGCGCTTGATTTACTCTGCAAAAAAAACCCAAAACAACAAACCAAAAAACAACAAAAACCAAACAAGAAAACCCCCGCCCAGGAAAAAAAAAAACAAAAAACAAAACAAAAAAACAAAAAAACAAACCCAAACCCATAGAACCCAAGAATTTGCATTTTCTATTCCCACACTTGCTTGCCCAGGAGGCTGAAAGGAAGAAGCCATTCCACTCCCTTCCTCCCCAGTTAGAATATAAATACAGAAATAAAGAGCTAAGGAGTTGTAGGGGGTAATTGTGCATTGAGGTATAGGTTAAAAATGCTGACACCACTGAAGAAAGATGGAGAAAGACCACCTCTTCATTTTCCATTTAGAAATATTAAAATGAATGTTTTAGATGTTATGAAGAACATCGTGTTGTCCTGGTGAGATGTGATGTTCAACGACATCAAATCCAAGGAATGATTTTTCCGGCTGCCATTTCACGACTTCATATATACAAACACAAAGCAGGGCAGAAGTTTTGCAGCTTGGCAGCCCCAGGCTCAGGAGCCACAACTCCCATTACCCAAGCCCTAGTGCACAGAGGGTTGGCATGTCCCCTCCCTGTCCCAGTTCCTCCCACAGCATGTGCAGACGAGGCTTTTCCACGAAGTTGGCCAATGCCCAAGAAATATGACGCCAAGGGGATTTGTGGGAGAGAAGTCTTCCGTGTGATCCTCTTCCCCCCCAGCCGCACCCTTTGCCATGATGCCCTTGGAAGTTGCCCTTGGCCAGGTGCCCTACACAGGTTACCCAGGGAGGGTCTCGCTGCTGTGGCCCCTTCCTGCAGCTCCTGCAGTCCTTTGTTCCATGGCAGATGCAGCTTGACTACATCTCCCAGCAGGCTGCACTGGGGAAGGGGGGGAGAAAGGCTTTCCTACCCTTTTTCCTCCCCTATTGCACTCCTCCTCAGTGAGATGAAAAAAACATACTCACTTTGCTGACACATCATGTGCTTTGAGAAGACAGGAGGTGCAAGACTGCAAGGAGTCAGTTAAATCCTGAAGTAGAAAGGATGTAGCCCTGAGCTTTGGAATCTTAATAGAGGAGAGATTTTTTCTTTTGTGTGCAGGACCGATGGCTGCCAGTCTCTCTGGATACACAACTTACTCTACTGTTTCTCCATCACAAACTAGAGCACATGCATATAATGTTGTTTGCCACCTCACAAATATTTCTTTTCTGGCCCCTGTAGAGCCTACAGATTGCTTTGCTGATCTTCTGCATCAGATGGCTCTGTCCTTCTGGTACTGCATAAATGCAGATCTGAGGTCTATGTAAATATGTATAAACAAAATGCATATTTTGTAACAGATTTATTTTTAGTCCCTATGTTTTTATGCTAGGGATAAAGAAGTCTGTTAAATTGATATCATTGGTATAAAAGTGATTAATACTAACAGTGGAAGCTGAAACCTTATAAGGGCTTTTAGAATTAGAATTGCCAGTTGTAAGTGGTCCCTCTATAAACACTGTTCTCTTTGTTATTCTTTTGTTTTCAGCAAAGCAATGCTTGTTTAAATTAAGAGGTATCAGTCTCAGGTTTCTAAAGAATTCTGACAACAGAGTTTCTCTTCAAGAAAAACTTGGAAGTCATGATTATAACGAACTCTGGGGGCTGTGTGCCAAGCCTCTGCTCCTCAGAGAGATGGCTCTACTTGCACACTGAGTGGATTTGGGCATATATGTGAGTGTCTAGGTATTTCTGTATGCATGTAGACATAAATAGCTTTATAAATGCCATGTATCCACTCTGTAACAATTGTCTGTGTGATAGACAAATATAATGTCAATATGTAGGACTGAACTTTATTTTAAATTATAACTTGGATTAACTTCTCTGGCTGATTTGGCTGAGCAAATTATTATTTTTCCACTGGAGACTTCACAGTATTTGTCCTTGGTGTCCTAGGATACTTTGACAAAATTATTTTATTTTAAAGATCTCTACATGTTTAAATTTAACAAAAAATATTCACTTGTGCTGTTGGAAGTATAACCATTCTGGAGAGAATAGTATTAAATCTGTAACTTTCACAATAATTATTTTCTTTTCCTGTCTGAATTGTAACGCAGGTAACCATCCAAACACTTCCACTCCATTCTACCATCACTTTCATCTCTGAAGTTTGGGCTTCAACAATTCTGAGAATTGCTAAAATCTGTTAACAATCAGTGTTATTTTCACTGAAATTAAAAATTATACAAAGGTGATAGTTTTGTACCAACTAAGTAGGGCTTAGATGATTGTTACATTTTTATTATACTATGTATAACAGAGTATTGATCCAAATTTGTGACTTCAAGCCCCAGTCATAAGAAGGAGGGGGTAAGGAGGCACTAAGATTGAGATGGGCCTCTTAGAGTGACATTTTCTTCTCAGATCCATTTTGTTCCCAAGAACAAGTGTCCATTTACTCCCAACAACATTTTGCTATCTCCTTCCTTTTCCAAACACCTCCTGGTATCTTCCATTGAACGGTGGAGGGCTGGTAGCAGGTTGTATCAATCCTCACCTTTCCACCTGTTTCAGTGAAGAAATTTCTGGTCTGCCTGTCTCCTTCTTGAATTCCAGGTGTGTTTTGTATGTGTGTTACCTTGAGTTTGCTCATATTTCTGTGGCTGACCAGTCACAATCTGGTCATCTAAACAAAGTTCTGTCAGGATGTTTGCTGGGACGGTGGCCCTTTATACTCCATTTTTTAATACATCTGGATGCTGGCATAAAATACCCCCTGGCTCTTGGACAGGCTCAAGGGCTTCTTCAGCTCTGGGATAGGAACTATGGATTAGAGCCAGTTAAAGGATATTTTTCAGCATTTGCTAGATGTTGAAGACCTTCCTGCCTAAGGCAAGGGGATTGGACTAGGTGACCTTGAAAGGTCCCTTCCAACCCAAACAATTCTATGATTCTATAGATAGGTAGATATTTAGTTGGCTTGAATATGAGAATATGATATGAGAATATGAGAAAATTGTATTTCTATGGTGTTGAAGGCTGGGGTCAAATATAATTTTTTTCCCTCAAAATGTGGCTAGTGAAAACATGGCTCTTCTTACCCTGTCCTCATTGAATTTCTAATTCTGCAAGCATTTTATTAATATTTTTTGTCATTATATAAAATCATCAAAGAATCCTGGAATGGTTTGGGTTGGAAGGGACCTTAAAGCCCTTCTCATCCCATCCCTGGCATGGGCAGGGACAGCTTCCAATATCCCAGGTTGCTCCAAACCCTATCTAAGCTGACCTTGGTCGCTTGCAGGGATGGGGCAACCACAGCTTCTCTGGGCAACCTGTGCCAGGGCCTCACTGGCCTCACAGGGAATATGCAAACTAACCCTACTCTCTCTCAGTATATAAGCCATTTTTCCTTGTCCTGTTGCTCCAGGCCCTTGTACATTTTGTCTCTCCATCTATCTTGTTGGCTGCAGAATCCTGTTTCAAAACTGATGGTATTTCATACTTTAAAACAGATGCCCAGACCTGGAGCGAGGTCTCTTGTTGCTATTCTGCTGATGATTACTGCTGGATTCCTGTTAGTGTGTTAGGTATAAAATTTGAACCAATGACTGAGGATGTTTTACATCAGGTAGATATGAAAATATTGTTAATGGCAAATACATTCTGTAATTTCCTATGGCATTTGAGCAAAGGAATGTGGAATGCTTTTAGCAGTCAGTCATGTTTCAGAGCCTAACATAAAAACGTAAGAAAAAAAGATTAACCCAAAGCATTGTATCACTGACATCACAACAGATTGAACAAAATTGAAAAATAGAAGGAAAAGATCTATGGGCTCACTTCCAGTCCTGTAGAATCAAGGAAGGGAAAACTTGGATCTCAATAAAACTTGTTAGCTTGTTTAACTTGGTTGCTGCAAAAGGGATCCTAAAGGGACTCATCACTGAGGGAAAGTGAGGACAGAACGTTGCTGGACCAGCCCTTTTAATAAGATCGCATTTATTTTTGTGATATGTTTTTACAGTATATATTTGCAGCTGGGAATTTGAAGAAAAATCTTTGGAGACAGAAGCCAGGCAGTACAGGAGACGCCTTTCCAAATCATGTTATTTAGGTCCAAGTTATTTTTAATTATTTTCTGCCTTTAACGTCTGTAATCATGTATTTCCCTAGCAATGAAAATCAGCCAAGGCTGAGATGAGGATGTGTGAGGACCAGAGGACAGGGACGTTCCAACAGCAAACTCAGGACTGCTGAGCCAGGGCACTCAAACAACATGAGTCAGCCTGTTCCTGGCTAGTCATGAGACTGAATAAAAAAAAACCCCATGAGCTGTTCTCAAGGCAAATTTGGGCTTCCTTTTGTTTGTCCTTGGATTCTGGTTTTGCCCTATTCCTGGAATATGTTTGCAAGATTTTCCCCGTAGATAAAAGGACTAGAAGGGGATTTCAGTCCCAAGCAAAGGACATTTGAAAAGCAAGTCAAATGCTAGTCTTGCAAGCATGGGCCAATGTGTAAAAAAAAGGTTTCTGCAGAGACATAAAGAGAGCAAAACAGGCATCACAGAACATATAGTAGGATGAATTGCTTGGCGTTCTTACACAACTCACCTAGTATTTAACTGGGGCAAGGACAGAGAGGCTGATGTTTAGCCCAGAAAAAGACAGGGAAAGCACTTAGGCTGGGAATTTAGTGGGGAAAATAGAAAGTATCAGGACATCAGTGGCCTGATGGCTAACTTGCATGAGCTGTAGCTTGGAGATTTGCATCCATTTTTAGGCTCAAAATCTCTCACTCAATCTGCTTGTTCTGACTGAGGCAGTGTGGGCAGTGTGGCCATGGCTGGGGCACAGGATGTCCTATGGGAGACACCACTACACCTGAGAAGTTTCTGTGTTCATCTGGGGAAGGAGCAGGGGCTCCTTGGTGTTTGTGTACTCAGTGTCCATCTCCCTCCTTTATTTTGACATCTCTGGCTACTTTTGGAAAGTGCTCAGAAGCCTTTTGTTTTACTGTCTTTTGGGAGAGAGTTCACAAGTGAAGTGATAACATTTTAGTGTTATACTAAAATGCCGGTGGTCAGGAGAGAAACCTCACTCATGAAGGGTTTAATCTATTTTTCTGATGGCCTGTTGTGTTTTGTCTTTGTACATCTTTCATTGCACTTATGCTTAGTGTAGAGAGGAACCTCACTATGTTTATTTAAAGAAAAGAAAAAAACCCTGAGAACTCAGAATGTACTTTTTAATACTCTTTGGAGCTGTTCCCCATGATTACATGTTAAGTAAGACACAACCAATAATAGCATTGAACATGGAGACTTTCTATCATAAGTATTTCATTTCATTTCATTTCATTTCATTTCATTTCATTTCATTTCATTTCACTATTTCATTTCAATATTTCATTTTTTAACCTCAGCTTGTACATCTCCTAGCACATTGTCATACTAGGGAGCCTATGTGTATGCTGCTGCAATAGCAAGAGGTAATTAGCGTACCCTGCTCCAGAGAATGAGTGCATGGACTGCATGAACAATATCCTGTTGCTCAACACTTCACGTTTGACTTTCTCAGATCCCCTGTTTTGAAGATGATATTCCCACAGTCTCACTCTGTGGTGCTCTGCAATGTTGTTTTCCAGTGATATTAACAGGAATGGTATTGATCTGAATATATTCTCAGAGTGATCCTTGGAGCAAAATTTGTTGAATGTGTTATGTACAAATTCACCTCAATGTACAAAAGAAATTCAACTCTCTTCTTCAAAGCAGAGTGATAAAAGGTTTTAGGGACTGGATCAACCTTGCAAGACAGTGAGGCTGGAAGTGAAGGACAACAGCAGCAACAACAAAATTGGGAAAGAGGATGGGGATGAAGAGAAAAGAAATACAACAACTAAGCGGTTTCTGTAATTGAAACCATATTAAATATCTGTGCTCTGCAAATGATACAAATTGATATAGTTTCAAAAAGCCATTATTGGGACTCCACTATGGGAGTTCAATATATTTTCTGCCCTGGGGCTTTGTTCAGCAGAAATGTTAAGCAGGACTTCTCTGTGCAGGAGCCTGCTGAATACAGTGAAATGGGCTGCTTCATTCTTTCATCCCATTCAGCAGAAATTTAACTCTCCTATGAAAATATGTCTCAGTACTGCTGGGAACTTTTTCATAGAGCCAAAGAGAGGTGAAGGCTTCATTGTAATGCTTCTCTTGCTCCCTGCTGAGTCACTGTCTGTTCATTGCACTACAAAGCCCTGTTGCTTTCTGCCACAGAAATTAATTTAATATTTTCCTTTGGAGTAAAAATGGTTTTGGGTTAAATCCTGCATGGGAGAGCAAAACCTTGATGTGTGTGTGGGGAAAGGACAGTGAAGAGATGTGCATGAGCTTTGTGTAAGAGCAAAATGTGACATCAGGCAGCTGAGTCAATTGTGATGAAGCCAAGGTGACAGGTGTGACTTCTTCACTTGACCATAAGGAGATATGGCAGAGAGCAGAAAGTTTGTGGCCTCTGCCAGAGCCAAGCCTGGTTTTTAGAGTAGTAGGACAAACACAGATTTCCTCCATGAGAGATGACTTATTTGGTGGAGTGAAGACACACAGGCACAGGTATCTCTTCTGTAACAGTGTGATTGAATTGTGAATCAGGCTTGGGCTGATAGCTGCTTATTCTTCCCTGCATTTCCCTACTAAAAAGCTAAATAAACTATTTTCCAAACTGTTTAAGAGATTCAAATTCATAACTCTTGTTTGAAAGTGGCTTCTAAATCTTCTTGGCAGCTTGGGAAACCTTAGGCCTAGCATGAGACATTTTTTCTATTACTGTGACTTTCAACCAGGTTTGTCTATCAATCTGACCATGTTTTCCCAGGTGCCATAGGGAGATGAAGCTGTTCAGAAAGCTTTCTGTAGAAACAGTTGGCTCATTACCTCCTGCCTGAACAGGGGGTAAAGGCATGCTCTGGAAAGTGATGCTGAAGGGGATGGACTGCTCATTTCTGAGCGAATGAGTAAGATAAGGAGAAAACTTGCTATGAACTTCAATATTCTGTTAAATGCTTCATTAACATTAAATGTCTGGAAATATGTGATGTTCAGATGAGATAGGATTCTTTTCTCAAAGGAGGTGAGCAGCCCAATTTCAAGGACTCAGTGGGGCTCAAGTGTGAGTGCGCACATCCTGGATGGGTTGAAGCACTGCAAATCCAAGTGAGTGAGTCACTTGGAGGATATGCATTTATTTTCTGAACCTTTTACACTTTGACACAATGTTATGCTGTGTTACCTATATACCCCTGTCCTTATGCTTCTACCATAAATTTAAAAAAGGAAGAAAAGGAAGGAAGGAAGGAAGGAAGGAAGGAAGGAAGGAAGGAAGGAAGGAAGGAAGGAAGGAAGGAAGGAAGGAAGGAAGGAAGGAAGGAAGGAAGGAAGGGAGGAAAGGAGGAAGGGAGGGAGGAAAGGAGGAAGGGAGTGTGTTGGTTTCACGTGCTTGGGGGAGGGGTGGATTTACCTCCGAGCAGGCCCCCTGGAGCTGGGAAGTGGGAGGGGCTCTCCCGTCTCCGGGAGCTTCCCCTGTGAGCTGATGCCACCAATCAGAGAGCTGATTTGGTGATGGACAGCTCGAGAAACCAATGAAAAGTTATTTCGCTTTCACAAATCACAGTGAATCAGCTTTGTTCGGGCTCTTTCGGCTTCCGGTCTCCGGGGGTGCTGGTCCCCTGGGCCGGGGGCTGTGGCCCGGCTCTGGGCTCAGCCTGGAGTCCCGCCCGGTGCCCCGGCTTTGCGGGGGGCCCAGCTCGGCACCCCGGCTCTGCTGGGGGCCCAGCTTGGGACCCCGGCCCCGGCTCTGCGGGGGGCCCGGCCCGGCCGCATGGTCCCGGCCCCCCCTCCCTGACCGCATGGCCCCGCGCGGCCCGGAGCTCCCCTCTCCACGGGGCATGGCCGAGCAGGGGGGATCGGGGAGCCAGCAAAGGCTCTCCCTTCCCCCTTCCCTCCTCGTTCTGAGAGAAGAGGCCTCCAGCTGCCCTTGCTGTTCTTCACGATCTGGATACAATTGTAACTGCTTCATGCCTGGATAAGATCCTCGATTTTTCTAAGCTCTCCTGAATGGGAAGGAATAAAGCCTGGAGACTTCAGAAGTCAGCGCAATGAAGATAAAGTTCCTGGTGGGAAGAGATTGAAAAGATGTGAACTGGTAAGTAGCTGAAAACCTTTTTTGTGGGCTAAGGGGATTGTGACTTTACTAAAATTCCTTTAAACTGTGAAATATACTTGGGGAGGTTTTGAGTGCTTGAGAAGAAGAACCTTATTTTTGCCTTGGAGAAATAGCTCTCTCTGTTCTGGGACTGAAATGTGAACAGAGACATTTAATAGAGAAAGAGATGACTTTTTTGCCTCGGGGAGTGAAGCTCTCTCTGTCTTGGGACTGGAATAAAGACAGAGACATTTGATAGTGAAGGAGATGAAGAGAATCTTGTTTTTTTCAGCAGCCTGCCTTTAAAAGTACTACCCCATGTGTGTAACATTGCACAGCTCTGAAAGGACTGTGACAGAATGGGAGGAGTCATAATCTGCAATATTTTTCCTGGGCGGATGTGGATTATGAAGGTAAAGACACCCCCTAAGCCATAACCAAAACGGGGCTTTTCTCTCTTAAGTGAACTGAACTGATTATTTGAATGTATCACTGACTGAAGTGCTCTCTGTAGGTTTGTTGGTAAGAAATGTTGGATGAAGGGCAGGAGGAAACAATCTAGGGATCTTATTCTGAATATTTTTTTTGTGTTATTAATAAATTTCTTCTTGTACCTTTCTAAGTTTTAAGCCTGCCTTGTCTCTACTCCTGGGTCCCGCCTCTAAAAAAAAAATTAAATATATTAAGGTTAGCAAACCCAAGTCACACCGTGACAGGGAGGAAGGATAGTGAGTTTGTCTACTCTTTGTTTTCATGTGTGTAACTTAGTACATCTCAAATTTAGCAATATTCCTTGATTGTCAAGGTATTCAGAGGGATTTCCAGAAGCGTTCAGTATTATTATATCTCATTTGAATTTTACTCCTCACTTCAAAATTAGTGATCTCATGGGTGGTGATTGCCCTGTAGTGACATCATGGATGTGAATCAGGGAGGAGTTACTCTCTCAGGACTTGCTTTAACCCAGGTTAAACTCCTGCTTGGAGTAAGGTGCTGCAGTTCTTTCTGCACTGACTGTGCAGAAACAGTAGGAACCTTTTCCAGAAAGACCCATTTTCTTGAACAGCTTTTCCTGAATATCCAAGACCATGTGGAGTTTAGCTCCTTTTCCATACAGGCTGCTCTATCATATGGGGACTATACTAAGATTCAGGTTTTCACAGGACTACACTTGATATTCATTTACTTGGATTTAAAAGTGTGTTTAGAGAGATTCAAAATGTTCTTTCAAATAAAAAAAAAAATTGACTCAGAAGAAAACTCTTTTGTTTTAACTCTTCCCAGGGAAAATGAACACAAAAATCACCTGTAGTGCATCCTGCTTCCAAAAAGCAGCTCATTCACTTTACCACTCATTGTGGAGTAGGTGATATGTGAGCAGAAGCACAAAAAAACTAAGTTTGGTATTTAGAATAAAAATGAATTGGATAGGGAATGGAGGTGACTGTACTTCTTTGCCCCCAAACAAGGTGTGTGTATCTAGTGTTTGGGTATGGGGGGATGAGTAAAAGAACTTCAGTCAATCCTTCACACTCTTGACTAGGGTGGAATGTGTTGAGTGTCCCTTTTACCTGAAGTTCCATGTTATACTTACCGATGCAGCTGTTAAAAAAAAAACAAACAAAAAAAACCAGCATGGGGGCAGTGCTGCTAGGCGTGCAAATGTGCCAAAATGTTTGATATGAACAGATTTTTTTCCTTGCATTGGCATGTCTACATTTTTCAGAAGTCCTGTGGATATGACAGCACAGGGAGGGATTTTTCAAGGTCTAAAATGAAAGCAAAAGCCCAGCTGATGGTTTCACTGGCACATAAGCCACTGGAAGTTTGTCAAATGCACAAAAATGCTGGTAGCATTTTGCATTTAAAGGGCCAAACCTTCTTGGCAGATGGAATTAGGTATTCTCCACTGAAGTCAGTAAGAACTGTTGATACATAGAATAGAATTTTGTCCATCTTGAGATTCAGAGTCTGCTTGGGGGCTCTGGTTTTGTGATTCAGACAGAAGGCTAAAATGAGATAGCTGGGAAAAATCAGGGAAAATAGGGAGATGAAAGGACAGGATGAAAGGCAGAACAGGAAAATTCTCATAACACAATGAGAGAACAAGAGAGGTGGTTATAATTAAAGAAATGCTCAGAGCTGACAGTGGAAAGGAAACCATTTAATTGCAAACAATTTTGGACTTGAGACCACAAGAAGAAGAGCTCCTACTTCAAGAGAAAAGCCAGAACATTAGCCTATATAGACACCTAATACCTTCTGAAATCAAATAAATTGATGCTTTGGAGGACAAGTCAGATGGGATAAATATCTTTACAAATTTAGTCCTAAGGCTCTCAAACCTTCAGTGTTGAGGAAATCTGCATTACAGAACTGGGCTGCAGCTGATCTAAGTGAATGTAGAATGACAGAAAAGTCCTGTGAGTCAAATCCTGAATGCCTTGCTGGAACACAGAGAAAGAAATTTGCCTTTAATAATGGTAGGACTAAGACTGTAGAAAAGCCTCAAGATGTTCTGTTATAAATGCCAGTTTTGAAGAAGTTTTAGAGACAGGATGAAGTGAGTCTTTTGATTGCACTCTAAAATCTATATCTGCTTTTACATTATGGCAATATCCTAGAACAGCATCCTGGCTCCTTTTAGATTGCAGCTTCTACACTTTTCAGTATAATCCTTTTCCCATAAAGAAAGATAGGATAGTGTGTTTACATCTAGAGACTTCAAGTGAGGAAGGATCTTGATACTAAGAGTATTTCTGAAAGTCAGTATGGGTGAATCATTTTGGTGGATGTGGAAGAAGTAAAGCAAGAAGATAAACATGTTCAGAAAAATCCTCATACTTCTTTAAAGTGTAGCAGTATCTTAAACTTCTTTTAAGTTGGTTTACATTTGGAAGGTAGTTGCACTTAAGGAAAAGTAGTTTAAAGAATTCCACTTAAGAGGGGATTGCCAAAATTCAGCAAAGATTTTTTTTTGTGGTTGAAAGGATAAGCTCTCTTTTCTCATGCTGAATTTCCAAAGCAATGCAGTCTGTTCTTCTTTTTGCCTAGCAATGTGGCATTAATAGCTGTTATACTCTCAGCTTTCAAGTGCACAATGCAGAAATGATCCAAGGAGAATAAATTCTGCTTCTGTGACCCTGATTTTGCTCCAGTAAAGGAGGGGAAAGAACACAATGCCTCTTGCAACTGCATGCAAGACCTTCTTATGAACCTGTGAGGAATAACTGATTCACAATTCTGGTGAAGGAATTGTGGGAATATGGACACTCGTGGTAATGACATAGTGAAGATGTCAAAAACTAAGAACCCAGAGGATCAGACCTCTAGACAAATGTTTCAGCCTCCTGCATAACTTAGACTTCAGGATTTCATTGTTCTTCATATCCCTTCCCTCTGATAATCACAGGGAATTAATGAATCCCTGACTCATTTTGCCTCTCTGAAAGGTTTTTCCACCAGAGACAAGAGTTGGCTACTTCTCTCAGTCTCACCGAGATGACTGACTGGTCTCTAGTCTCCAGACAAACCTTTTGAGAAGAGGAAAAAGTTACTTCTCTTAACTCTTGTTCTCTAAAACATCTTCTCAGTTAAGGTGGAGAGATGATCCTGAAAGGGGAAGAAATATATTGCAGAATAGAGGTATCCAGAAAATACAAACTACATGTCTTGGATAGCCTTAAGCTCCTCAGTGGGGCTTCAAGCTCTGTCCTAATTTTCTTCTTACCTTGCTGGTTCTGAGGTTTTATTATCACTGGCTTCCACTTGTAGAAAGAGCCCCTGCTCTTGCAGAGACATTGACAGTGGCTTGTACCAAGGTTCTGTGGTACTTTGCTAGCCACTTCAAGGGCTTTCCCACGGCAGCCTGTATCAAGCAGATATTCTCTTCTTTCTCAGCTCCTCATGATCTTACCATCTCTTGCCAGTTTCGGAAGAGGATTTGAAGTCCATGGAATTTGCAATGTCGTTAATTCTTTAGTTGCCTTTTGGTACTTATTCCTCCATGTCTTTGTAGCACTTTCTGTAGGAAAGTGAGAATATTGCACAATGGTATGTGGGAATCTGAATTTCCAAGGTAACTATAATGAAAGACATTATTACCAAAAATAATTTAGTGCCTTTCTCTCCTCTGTAAATTTGCAAATCTTGTTCTGAATCAGTTATAATAGCTCATAAGAGAAGAACATCATTAGCTCTTGTGGGGACTTGAAATGTGAGATTAGACTCCCAGATGTTGAGTTCCTGGCTACCTGTAATTGGATGCATGGGAAGAAAAAGGTTTTGCATGTCTTGTGTTCTTGATACAACAATTGGTCCTGAGCCTCTGTATGCAGAAAATATTGTTACAAGTGCTATTTATTGGTCTTCTGTTGATACTGTATAGTGCCTTTTTAGGTAATCTCATCAGACAGGTCAATCTGTCAATTCATTTCTGCTGTAACTTTGAGCAGATAAAGGTTCTGATTTAGAAATGTCTGTCCACATAAGTAACTTTATTATCAAGGACTGTGAAAGTGATACACATGCATTAAACTTTTCATGTGTGGAAGTGCTTGTAAAATTGCCCTCTTTGTTCTCATCCAAACAATGTCATACAGAAACTAAAATACCTTCTGGCAACAAAAAAAGCTATGTTTTTGTTTTGCTCTACAACACACATATTTTTTCCAGCACTGCAGAGTTATTTCATTTGTAAAAGTCCCTTTAGAGGCACTGAATGTTATCTCTCCACCACTCTAGGAGAAAGAAGGAGCACAGTTTCTCCTGGAGGACCTCTGGAGTCCCACAAGTTCTAAGAGCAAGGATAATCTTTCCAGGAGATGATGAAAAATGTGTTTAATCACGGGACATATGACATTTCTTTCAAAATTACCTTTTTTTTTGTTGAGCACTGACCATAAATTTCTATGCTTAAGCAAACCCACCTGCAACACTGCCATCCTACTCATCCCCCAATTCACTTTGCATTTCCCAGCTAAACTGTAGCTCTTTCTTATACAGAGGAATAGATGGAGGGGAAGTCCACTGAGCTCTTGCAAGCAGGATGATTTTTTGCCATCATTATCCTCAAGTAAATTGCATAATGCTCTTAACATTTTCCTAGATGACTGCATAAATGTATCTGTCAGATTAATGCATTTTACACAACTTCCCTAGAAAACAGTATTCACAGCATAAAGAAATGAAAAGCAATGCACTTCATTATGGGTTATAATTTATATTTATATTAATATTTGTGGCCCATCATGGCAGCATTGAAAATGTATAAACCAATTTTTGAATGGTGGGCAGGTGAAACATATTTCTAAACTTTTTCTGTTGACATCACAGTGCTGTGAGGAGAATGACATGATAATCCTTGCCCCTTGTAGTTAATGTCAAATTGTCTTCTACTTCATAAACCCATACACAACTCTGCAGGAAGTCAGGCTTACAGGAATCACTCATTTTGTTCTGGTCAGCAAGTGACTATTTTATAATGGTAAGTAAAAGGCTCTTTGCTCTATCAATGGAATATGGAATTAAAACAAATCAACCAGCATAATGTAAATTAATTAACCACTAACACATAAAGAAATTGCACTTTACTAGTTTAATCAGTTTTAGTCAATGGCTGAACTCACAGAAGCTTTGCTCTGTTACCAGAGGTTACAAAGGTAAACTCAACAATTTATAAAATTACTTGGCAAAGTCCTGCTTTTGTTGTGTATAACATAACAAAATACCTTTGTACAGAACACATGAGAAGTAACATTGCTTTAATATTGAAAAAGTTTCATACTTATCAGTATCTGCAGGATTGACTGATTTGTCTTTACAAATATGAGTAGAATTTAGATTTTTAAAGTCCCCCATCAGCTAAGCCATTTTATTGTTTGGCAATTAAAAATCCCTTTGATATTTTAAATCCAAACATCAAATACACTATGGATAACAAACGGACCTAGATATTATCGTGAGAGAAAGAGTGAAACTTCCTGCTTTCACCTATTCAAGCTGTGTGCCTGCACAAACAAATGCTGTAAGTGTAACCCATTACCTTAACAAATCTTACGAATGCAAATAAGGCTCTTAAAAAAAAAATACTGCAAAGTTAATAGAAAATTTCTGTTTAGACTTTACTCATAATTTTGGCAGGCTAAGAATACTTCACCATGAATCTTCAAATTATTTTAGTGTAAAAACTTGTGCAATGCTTGAACAGAATATGTCTGAAAAGTTTAATGGAAATTCAGTACATTGTTTTGGAATCACAACACATTGTATCTCAAACCACTTTTAATTACAGTTTGTGTAAGTTGGTTTTTGTGTATATTGGTGTCTTTAAATAGTTTTGAGATGAACTTAGTTATTAAAATTGGCATCCAAGCATAATTGCAACACAGCGGTGTTTTAAATACTGACTAATGATTTAGGCTGAGTTTCAGCTCTGTGTTTTAGTGCAGAGTAAATAAAATATCAGTGTTCAATCAGTGCAGGAGTGGGAACATAAATACACCCAAGTTCTGGCCTCTAGCACTCCATCAGCTAACTGCTTGCTAAAAGGTGCCCTAAATTTTGACTGTAACCAATAAAATTATCCTGAGGATTGTTTTTGGCTTCAAATCCTACTCCAGCCATGCATCAAGACAACACTAAATTTAACTGCACAGCACAGCTCCCATTACTGCATGGAAAATACTGCAGCTGCATGGTGAAACACTGACTTCATATACATTCATGCTGCTGGATTGACTCTATTTTTAAAACGTTGGCAGCCGGCTTGATGCTGCATCAGGTGGGGTCTGTCCGTAGGACTTGGAGCCTTGTCACACTCTTCCTTGCTTGTGGAAGAGAAATAACATCAAGGTGATGTGTTTCTGTCCACACCTGATCTGGAGCACATCCCTGGTGCTGGAGACCTGGTGATCCCTTAATAATGGCTGCAACCATGACTTGACTTGGCTGAACTGGAGCATGCACTTGAGTCAACCCTTCTAAGCCAGTTTAAAGTATCACTGCTGTTATTTATTAACTAGAGTCAGAGGATCCACGTTGCCATCCCTCAGCAGCAGGTTTTTGAGCAGGTCCCATATCCAAATATTTCACACTCCCATCCCTTCTGCTTTGAGCTACTAGAGCCCCATTTGTGCCCTCCCTTAGCTGCAGATCTGAACGTATCACATCTGCCAGAAAGACTTTACCTCCCCCAGTTACATCTTGCTTTCTAATGTGTCTCAGGTTTGGCAGCCCAGTCTGGGGAGCGAGGACACCAGCAGTGGGGTACAGCAGCTTGTCCCGGTGGGGAGCAGGCGGATGGGACGAGTGAGGAACCGCACAAACTGGATGCGCTGCCCTGTGACCCTCCCAGATCCTGTGACTCTCCAGCGCCTGATCTCTGCCTGAAGCAGGTGACACAGCCAGGATCCTCGGGATGCTGGGGATTCCCTGGGGCCAGCACGGTCCCTCACGGAGTGGGGGAGGCACTGCCGGGACGGAGCGAGCTGCGGCTCCCCCCGTGCGGGCGGGGCCGCGGAAGGGCAGAGGGGATCCAGCGGCTGGAGAAGGGGAGCGTGCGTCGAGTAGAGTGGGAGCGCCTTGAGTGGGAAGGGGGGGGCAGTCCCCAGTGGACACACTCGGGGTGGGCAGGAAGGGGAAAGGAAAGGAAGCCGCATCCCCTGTCCCTGCTCCCGTCCTTTCCTCTGTCCCTATATCCCTGTCCCTATTTCTGTACCTGTCCTTATCCCCATCCTGATCCCTGCCTTTGTCCCTGTCGATATCCCCTATACCTATCTCTATCCCCTATCCCTCTGTGTATTTGCTGACCCTGTGTCTGTCCCTATCCCTATCTCTGGCTCGGTCTCCTAACCCTCTCCCTCCAACTATCCCTATCCTTGTCTCTATCCATTAGCCCTCTCTCTCTCCTTCTCCCTATTCTTCACCCTGTCCCTGTCCCTATCCCTATCCCTACCCTTATCCCTATCCCTATCCCTGTTCCCAACCCCTGTCCTCTATCTGTCTCTATATCCCCTGTTCCTATCCCTGTCCCTGTCCCTATCCCTATCCACTATCCCTATACCCTGTCCCTGTTTTTATCCTCTGCCCCTGTCCCCTCTCTCTCTCTGTATTCCCTGTCTCTTGTCCCTGTCCCTGTTTCCTATCCCTGTCACCTAATCCTGCCCCTGGATCCCCCGAGCCCCGCCCCCGGCCCCGCCCCTCCCTCCCCACTTTGTTGTGGCGGCGCCAGCGGCCGCAGGAGTCGCTCCGCGCACGCGCGGGGCCACGAGACCCCCCCCCCCCCCCCCTTCCCCCCGCTCCATCCGGGCACCTGCGCGCGCGCCAAAGCCGTGTCACAACTTTCTGCCCCCCCGCGCGGCGGATCCAGGCGCGCGCTCTCTCCCAGGAAATATAGTCCCTGCCCGGCGCCGCTCCCGGCCCGGCCCCGCTGGAGAGGCCCCGGGGCCGGCGGGGGGCGGCGGGGCGAGCGCGGGGCGGGGGCGGCGGAGGCCCCGCGGGGGGGCGCGCGGGCGGGGGCGCGCGGGGAGGGGCCCCCCCCCGTCGGCGGAAAGTGAGTAATGAGTCCGTGTCCCCAGCAAAGAGGCGAAGAACTTGCCGTGCACACCGAGTACTTGTGTCTGCCGGCTGTCCTGCCGCTTTTCCGTAGTATTGTTGTTCTTGGTGCCGCCACTCCTTGTCTTTTTTAATTTTTTAAAACATTTTTCCTGGCTTTATTTTTTTTAAATTTTTTTTAGTTACTTTAAAAAATTATTTTCTTCCGTTTTTCCGCGGAGGGAGGGGTGGCTGCCTGGCTGGTCTGTTGCAAAAAGCGGGAGAGAAAAAACAAAAACAAAACAAAAAAAGCCAAAAAGAAAAAGAAAAGAAAGGCAGGGAAAAAGAAAAAAAAAGCCAAACAAAACCAAACCAAAAACCAAACCAAACAAAAAAAAACTTCACTCGGATCTGAAAGTGGCAGGAAAGTGCCTGGCAAGTTGCAGGGATGGAGCTACACAGCTTGCAGGAGGCGTTAAAAGTGGAAATCCAATGTCACCAGGTAAAAGAACGAAGCGCCGAGGCACCAGCCGTGCTCTGCCTCCGGTCGGGCTCGCAGACCGGTGTTGCATGTTCGGCGAGAGCCGTCGTGCCGCAGCCAGGGGAGGGGGCGCGGGGGGGCGCGGCGGGGACCCCGGCCCCCCGCCGCAATGGCGAGCACTTCCCCAAAGTACTTTTGCGGCTTGTTTGGCTGAGTTTTGTGTGTGTGTGTGTATGTTGTGGAGATGGGGAGTCAACGCTGCAGTCGGTGCTGGTGTGAGTGTGTGTGAGTGTATGTGTGAGTGTGTGTGTGTGTGTGTGTGTGTGTGTGTGTGTTGGAGAGATTAGGACGAGACTTGAATATTTATGAGCTTTGCTTGAAACTGACTCGCAGTGTTTACTTGCCTCTTTGTTCCTTACCCCCCTCCCTCCCCCTTCCACACACATACATACATTTTAAAAAATCCATTAAACTTGAAACAGTTTCTAATTCCTCCTTTTTTGGGGGCAATTTTTTTTTTTTTATAGAAACTAGTTGCACAGATGAAGCAAGATCCACAGGTAAATGCAGATCCTTTTTTTTTTTTTTTTTTCCTCTTCTTCAGTATTTTATCCCTGCCGTAATAAGCGCAGTTGTGCTGGGACAGCAAGATGAGAAACTTTATCAGTAAGAGATCTCATTTCGTAGTCTGCACGGAGCTTTCTTGCTGAGGAGGGTGTTTTGTGTGTGCATGCTTCTGTACGGCTTCGGTGGAATGGTTTTGCCTTTGAACAATTTCTAGCTCGCAAGTTTATTCATTACGGGGGTTAGTTTGCACTTTGCCTTTAATATGCGTCTTGTTGCCGTTTTTGCAGAACGGGGATCTTAAGAAACAAATCCATGAAAGGCAATCAAGAATAGCAGCTCTTAATGAGAAACAAGTAAGGAACAGATCGATTCAGTTGTGTTTGGTTTTTCTTCTTGTTTTTACAATGCACTATCTAAACATCCGAAAAGTGTCTGCGTTAGCTGAAAAATACTGGCGGCAGGGGATATAACATCCATTTTCTTTTGCATAGTGTCAGAAAATGCATGTTTTCATAATGAGGTCGGATTCTCTGATGTCTTGCTGGGGGAAAGAATTATTTCAGTACTAGTAGTAAAAAGAGAAGCAGTAGTTAAAACGTAAGAAAAAAAAAAAGAGGCGTCCATTTTGAGTTGGTCGACATGTTTTAGGAATATGGAAAATTCTCCTGTCTTGGGGTACTTTGTGCACTTCTGTGTAATGTGCAGAACAAGAGTTGGGAAGGAGGAGGCTGGAGCCCCGTTTGGAACCATTTCTGGGTTTAATTACAAAACTGATTTTTATTGATCACTTTATATATTTTCTTCTTTTTTTTTTCTTCTTGTTCTTTTTTTTTTTTTTTTTTTTTTTTTTTTTCCCTTTCCCCTCCCCACTTGCCTTTCTCTTCCCTTGGTCTGATCTGACGTGTTGGCTTTTGATTCGAGTTCACTTAGGCACTTTCACTTTTTTCTACCCTTTCCAAAAACACGAACAAAAACAGATTAACCTGTTTCAGCTGCCAGGGGGAAGGGGGAGAAAAAAACACCAAAACGGAGGAGAGAAACAAAACAAACCAGGAACCTTCCTTCCTGCCTCCTCCCCTTCCCGCTCCCCCCGCCCTTCCCAAAGTTTCTCGTCGCTGTTGTTGTGCCGGTGACCCCCGGGCCGCTGCTCTGCCCGAGAGGAGCCCGGGAGGAAAGTTTCGGAGCGGGGGGCGGCGCGGGCGCTCAGCACCGCGGACAGCGCCACTCGCATTCCCGCTCGCACTCCCGTTCGCCCAGCTCCCCGCGCCCCCGGCCTCGCTCCCGGCACTTCCAGCGCGGGAAAGGCAGCTGGAAAAGCCAGCGGGAGCTCTGCCGGCCCGAGCCCCGCTCTCCATCCCGGGGCTGAACTTTCCGGGCCCTCCGCAGCTGCTGTGCTCCCCGCTCCCCGGCCTGGAGCGCAGCCCCTGCCTTCAGCACCGGGGCGGGGACAGCGCCCGCCGGCCCAAAGCCGCCCCTTCCCTCACTCCCTCCCTCCCTCCCTCCCCCTGGCGAGGGGACAGCCAAAGGGGACACGTGTGCCGCTACCCCGCTTTCCCCCGTCCCTTTTTGTTTGGTTGATTGGTTGTTCGTTTCTTACTTTTTAATTTTTTTTTATTATTTTATTTTTTGGTGTGTGTTTTGGTTTGTTTTGCTGAGTTGTGGTTAAAGTTGCAAAGTGCCTGTGTGATGCGTGCCTGCGGGCGATGGCTGCACGCCACCCTTTTTCTCCCAGTTTATTGTAATGAGAATTGGTCAGCACTCTCAGTTTGGTAGTGGAAGCTTCCATTTTGTGAGGAAGGGGTGTTGGTTCCTCCTAACATGGAGAAAAGTCTGCGGAGTTTGCCTGTGGGGGATGGGGCCCCATTCATGCTGAACATTACCATTTTGATTGCTTTGATGCCATTTTTGGAGGGGGGAGGGGAGAGAATACCCTACTCAGCAGAGCACAAAGATGTTTAATCACTGTATAGAATCAAATCAGATAGTTTCTTTTTAAAAGCAAATCTGACACTACATGATATGTAAGGGCTGTTAGTCCTTGTTTTGCAGTGTAAAACAGCAAATTGTTGACTCTAATACTACTATATTGGGTAGAACCTTGTTGTTTTTTTTTTAATAAGGTAAAAGCATTTCCTGCAACAATGCATCTTCATGTGTTGTTTCTTAAATATCAGAATAGTTTTACTGTTCTAAGTGGGTATTTGGAACATAGATTTGATCATTTCCCCCTATATTGTAGCAACTATTTCAAGGCTGTTTAAATTTTTATGATCGTAGTAAATGAGAAGCTATTTATTATATGTCACGTTGGAATTTAGATAAGGCAGAGAGACACATTTGAAAATTCAGTTTGAACATTCTGATTCAGCTTGGGGAAAATGGTTTTTGCTAAGCTTGCACAGCATATTTATGTATAATCCAAACTAACTACTAAACAATTGTTGTATATTTATGACTTGCCATTCTCATAATCTTGTAAATAAACCTATAGACCATGAAGTAATTAAGCATAAAATACGTAAATTCTGCAAACAGAAAACTTGGTCTAGCAGGAAACCTCCTATTTTTAGGTTAAACCCTAGATTTCTTTTGCTGTTTTCAACATCCTGTGCAACAAGAGCTCATAATTAGCAGCCTGGCTGGTGGTGTGGTGTCTTCGTGCTCCAGGCTGCCACCTCCATAAGTCTACACTGAAATCTTCCTTGGGTCACAAGTGAAATGAGTTTGGAGATCCTAGCTTGTGACCAAGTCACAAACCCATCATATAACTTTGCAGACTTGCTATAATTAGCAGTTGCTCCTTAGGTAATGGCATGTAAATGAACTCTGTGTCCTTGAGGGTATAGAGAAGGAGCAGTGAGGACCCCTGAGACAACAGATGGGCTAATGGTGGAGCTATTTGGTGGTTTCAAGCCCTCACTTTCATGGAAACACCAGTGTAAATTTAAATAGGCAGTTCAAGTAGGGAGGTTATTTTTACATGTATATTTACATTCTTTCCTCCTTTATCCCTCCAAAGATTTATTTAGCCACAACTAATTCATAATTCAATAATGTATACCTATGATTGTGCATGCACTGAATACAAAAGACGTGAAAATTGCATTTCAATTTAATTGCACCTGTTAATGATGAAACAGTAAAACAAACCAAAAACCCCCATCTACACCTGTTAGGAGCATAGCAGGAGTGACTGTTATCTCTCAGTGCCCCTGTTCATCACTTGTAGATGGCTAAAATGACATTTGTGGCAACATGTACTTTATTTGAAAGTTACAAATGAAAATAAGAAAGGACCCAATGACAAACTCAACTTTTTAGGGAAATTTATGAAGTAGGCTCTTTGCGCAGCTGGATTTGAAGTTGCATCCTAATTGAGGATCCCTGGCTAGTCATCAATGTTTCTTTTTTGTTGATGGGTTAGAGAAATATAGATTTTAGCATAGTTTTAATATTTTTCAGTGTCTTCAAATAAATACTGTAAATCAGTTCTTAATCTGGCATCCAACTCAGAAAGGCAAGTTAGACTTCTGTCACAAGTACATCCTTCAGATGCTGTAGCTTTGATTAATTGTCATCACATTTGAGAGTGGGTTACCTCTTCTTTAACAAGATATGATGTGTGAAGACTCCATTAATTAGTCCAGTGGCTTTACACCTTCAATCTACAGCACATACAGAGCAGCAGTAACATTTTTATCTAAATTGTCAAACAAACAATACTTATTTATATGTAAATAAAAGAGCCATTGTAAGCGCCAGCATTGACCTTAATAGCACACCAGAGATGCTCTGCTGCGTGTGTTTCTTGCTCTTTATGTCCTCAAAGAGTTGTTAAGGGTCTTTTAATTCTAGAAAGTTGTCTCTTATTAATTAATAGATCAGGGTAAAAAAAAATAAACAAATCTTTAACCTTCATTGGAAGTTCCTTTTTACTTGTTCCTCCTTACTGATGTGTTAGGTGGCAAGCCAGTGGGCTACTGTATTGTTAACTATGATGAAATCTGAATTCAGACAGCCTGTCCTGGAGCACAGTAACAAAAATATGCCTTCCTGAAAGACATTATGCCATTCACTTGTGTGCTCCTTCATTTCTTTGCCATAATTAATTGTCTATGCAGAAAATCAACATTGGTTTCAGGCAGACTTTCCCAGCCTGTGTTATTCTTGGTTAGGGGTCTTTTTGGGTAGGATATCTGAAATGAAATCACTGACTGTATTTTGCCTGTGGTGATCACCAGCAAAGCCTGTTTATGAAAAGTGTTAGACTTCTTAAAATTGAAGTACAGTTCTTGTGCAAGTTGTTGGAGATGGTTTAGCTCGTAGTGTCTTATTGTGCTGATGTTGTCTCTGTTTTGGGGAAAAGGAGGAATTAGATTTTGGGATTATTGAAGTTCATGCTGGGCTGTGCTTGCAAATGGCAGCACTGTTTATATGAGTTAAAGAGTAAATTATTGATATTGCCAAACCTCAGTATTTCTTATGGCTGGGTTCTTTCAAAATGATTAAGGTAGTATAAGGGTTATAAGCTTCAGTGGAAACTAAGGTAAAATCTGAAAGGCATTTCCAGATTGAGTTGAACCTGATGTCAAACTCCGACCCAAGGTGTGCACAGCCCTCCCTATTGCTGTGGCAAGAATTGCATCCATGGATGTCAGGGGAGGCAGGATGATGGGCTCCCAGGTGGAGTATTAAACTTTTCTATCACTTCACTGAGTCTATAAACACAAAGACAACAGGTATTAAATATGAACTTGCCTTTGCCATTCTTCTGCATATTGAGGTCCTGCTGACTTTGCTGGGAATCCTGAACAACTGCAGAATAAAATGAACTTACTGGATCAGAGTAAAGATTAGTTCTGGGTTGTAATTAAAGCTCCAGTTCCCAGAAAATTTCAATTCTTTTTTTTCTTTTTTTTTTTTTTTCTTTTCTTTTTTTTTTTTTTCTTTTCTTTTTTTTTTTTTTTAATTGCAAAATTGGGTGGCAATGTATTGCTTGTTTTGCCATCTGTAGAAAGAGGGGAAAAAACTAGGGAAGGATTTACCCTTGGAGAAGAAACTTAAGAATATAGTTTGCATAATGATAATCCTAGCATTCTGTTTGTGCTTTCAGTAACAGCATACTGAGATTCCTATGTCATATTGGAGAAAAAGGGTAATAAAGGACATTTTCATGGAGGAATGGAAAATGGCTTTCAGCCTGCCATTAGGTTGCCCTTATAAAGATTCATGGAATTTGCACTTCTGTAACAAAAAATTGTACTAGAGGGGTTAGAACCCCATTTTGTTTGGTAGCTGCTGGACTGGCGTGGGAAATGCTATTCCATTTCAGCATTTTTCTTTGACTGTACACTTTTCTCTACTTGTACAGTGTATCACTTGGCAGGGCTAACTGTTGAAAAGAGAATGTTACATTCATTCTAACCATTTTAAAGAGTTCACTTTGATATTTTACCCACTTAAAACACCTGCTGTCAGAACAGTACAATTGATTTCAATTAACTTTGAATTTCTTCAATAAGATGACTTTTATAACTCCAGTAATCCCATGATGCCTCATTAGAGGAGCTGGCTATTATGATTATCCCTGTGATTTAGCAATTTTTCCTTACAATGTCTTTGTCTATTCAGAAAAAGGAATTATGCCAACAATATCTTTTTATTTCATTTCTGGTTTTGCGCTAATGACACTTGCTACCTGTTACACACTAAAATATATAATTTATACTTTCAGCAAACAGGTATTTGTTCAGATGTACACAGTACTTTAGCTGGGAGACACATTTAAAGAAACTTGAGTTCTATGTAGTAACTCTGCTTCTTGGAGTTAGCATTTTTTTTACTTTTTGACTGGATGCTTGGGTAGCTCTTAAGTAGTGCTTCTACAGGAGTCTTTGTCAGGGGCTTTGATTTGATGGAACCAAATCTCCACTGGTTCATGCCATGTGTGTGGCTCATCCAGAACAGTATGTCAAGACAGATGTTTAAACTAGTTCATCTTGTTTCAAGATCTGCTGCACAGACTCCTTGTATCTTTGGAAGAAAAGGGGAATGTCTTCTTCCCACAGCATGATGGTAGAGAAGAGTTTTGAATGGTGATTTTAAATTACATTTCCAATGGAATACTGGATCAGTCTAAACACTTCTACTATGTTCAAGCAGAGAAAATCCCTTTTCATCTAATTTTTAGATTTGATTTTCAAGTTGAAAGCATGAAGGCATATAAAGATATGTTCATACACAGTTACTTTTAACTTTTCCTTCAAGGCCTTTCTTTGTGTGATCAAAGAATATGCAGCATTTTTGTGCTTGATTATAAAATGATGCCTCCCTCTCCCCTCCACCCCCAAAACAAAATCTGAAGCACCAACAAAATTTTAAAGCAATAGAGTTAAAAGATAGAAATTTGCAAATCGGTAAGACAAGGCCATGGTAGATGGTGTATGGGTGGCCATGATGTCAATGAGGGCAACTGGTACATGCAGAGGAGTTGGAGGTAAGGGAAGTATGAATATAGGCTGCAAGTTTAAGATAAGAACAAAGAAGAAAACAAAAAAGAATCAGAAATGGACTAATTGAAATGCAAATTTGTCATTCTGCCATTAAAGTAGTCAGTTATTTCAGTGTAATAGAATCATATTGTGTCTATCCAATCCTCATCACACACTTCTCTTATATGTCTGTGTATATATATATTTTATATAATTTTTTTTTAACTTAAGTTGGTACTACTTTTTTATTTGGAATTATTCTTCTTGAGTTAAAATGTACTTTGTGAAAAATGTTTCCTCTCCCACCCCTCTCTTTTTTGAATCAGCTGCTTATTGTTATGCAGTAGCAATTTCCAGAGTGTCATATGAAATTGCTGATGCGGCTTAGTTCTCGCTCCAGCCTGCAACTGCTAATAGTAAGCATCTATTGAAATCTGATCTGTACCACAGGGCTTTTTGCACATGTACAGGCAGACCCTTCTGTTTAATAGACAGAGGACTAGGAAATTGGAGCATGTATTTTCCTTTTTTGACCCATGGAGAACTTAAATATATGTCCAAGTTTAAACTATAAAACGATTCTTTGACTGAATTAAAGTAAACCAGAGAACTGACCATAAGTGCAGCTGCAGTAAAATCAAAACAATAAGTACTTGAGAACTCTGTAGATATGATGGGTGGTGTTAATTTAGGCTTTTGAGTTGTAATTCTGTTTTAAGAGCCTGGGCATTGAGGCTCTGGCCAGAATAGTGTGTTCACCTGAGGGTTGGTCTGATTGCTTGTGTTTAATTGAGAGAAGCATATAATTGGCCTTGAAACAGAAGTTAAGTCTGTATTGTGTATAAGTTATTTTTGTTTCCACATTGATTTAGCTTGATCCTTTGTGATGTAGCTTATGTATTATCCAGGGAGGAGGAGTGGAATTACCTTGCTGTGCAACTCAGCTATTGATGACAAATCTTATAAGGTTACAGAAAGTGAAATTGTATATTACATTTCAAATAATTGAGTCAAGTGAGAATCATTGATACTTTTGACATGCAGTAGAGATTAACCTACATTTTCTGTAACATTCTGTTTTTCTAAAGCACTTCAAATCAGCTAAGATTGCCTAAAGATTTATTGGTGAGTCCAAGCTTTTCTAAGAATGAGGAAGAGAGAAGCTTCCATTCCCAGAAATGTACAGACTTGGTTGTCTCTGTGTATAAATTTGCTTCTCTGTGTGTGTGTGTGTGTGTATGTGGTTGGGTGTGAGCATAAGGTCTTTCTCTTTGATATCGTTCAGGCAGAAAGCCAATATGCGCATGTAAATGAGCCTGAAAATGTAATTAAAAATATATACATACTGGGGACTGCAGTACAGAATTTAGTATGAGATGTGGGTTATAAAGTGACAAGTAACATTTCCTAAATAATCACTGATACTAGCTCTCATCTGTGATTTATGCATCTTGTGTGTTATTAAGTGCCAAACAGATAAATGCTGAAATTATTTTTAAGATATTGTTTCACCACCATGACTGAAAGCAAAGTACATCTTGCTCATTCTCTTCCCTTCAACCAAAACAAAAGCCAAAATATACCTACCATACAAGTGTTACTAGAGAGACTAAAAGTATTTTACATAAAGTCAGATAAAGACCTATTTGATAACATATCTTTCCTGGCAATAATATGTGACAAAACAGACTTGTGAATATATTAGATCAAGGAAATTCTGCAAATCATTAACACACATCTAGGAGCTTGTATACAGATGGAAAAAGAGAGAGATTACTGGGGGAAAGACATAAACAATTTTTTCCTTTATTTCAGTGTAGATAACAAAGACTTGCACATAAAAGCCTGTATGAGAGGCACCTCAGAAACTCCAAACTTTGGGCAAGAAGCCAGTTTTTTTTGCTTGAACATATTTTTTAAAAGTTAGGTCAGAGTGCTGGGTGCAGAAGCTAATGTTTCTGCTCTCCAACTTATGGAGAAACTATTTGGAAAAGCATTTATTTTGCATTTAAAAATACAGGTGGAGTCCAGATGCATTTCTATCAGCAGCTCCGCAGCCCGTAAATATATCGAACCTAAGCCAATGCCTTATTTACATTATTTTATTAACATTCTTTGCTGAGTGGGCTTGAATGGAACACAGTCTCTCATATAGAGGATCTAATTATAAACACAAGGGACAGAACCAAATAAGCAGTCTTTAAAGGGAAAAGAGTCTGGCAGCTTTGTTTAAAGTGTCCTTTAATGAACTTCTTTAGCAGCTTGTATCTTAGCAACACATTTTATTACATACCAGTGCGGGAGAAGCAGTTTGCAGATGGAGTTGCACACAGTAATTTATTTCCCCCCTTTTCCCCCCTTTTTTTTTCTCCTCTGTGGTGACTCAACTGGAATGTGCAGAGTAGCTTTTCTAACACTGATAGCTCACTTGAAATCCCTGATTGGTTCATTTGTATCTGTTCTGTTTTGTTAGTTGATGAAAAAGGCATTTATTATGGTAAATGCATACTGATTTTGTGTGCTCTTAGAAATTCAGATATGACTGTTTTGAATAGGCATGGATTTAAATGGAAAACACCCCCAGCTTTTTTCAGTGCACTTTTTCCCCACGAATGTGTTGCACTCAGCACTCGTCCTCATTGCACACACCAACGAGTTTCCAGATTTGGAGGTTATTTACTCTTCGCGTTACATGGAATTGTTTTAATCTGTCACCTTTCCCCCTCCAAAACTAATTGGAGTATAGGAGTGACAGAAGCATTTGCAAATTTTTTTTTTTTTTTGTCTTCTTAGACAAAACCTGGCACTTAAACTGCAAATATATTTAAAAAAAAAAGCTGCTGTTTCAAAAACCAATTGAAATTCTGCTCTACTGTCCCTCCTTCAAATGACCTACAGGGCTTATCTTTGTTGGAAGATACTTTTTGTTCTCTCCACTACTAATTGCAGACCAAGTTCTCCTCATATGTTTTGAGTGAAAAAGTATGTGAGTAGTTTTTTTCAATAGGGTCTTTGGAGAAATGTGGTATTATTGAAGATGAGTATGAGAAATACAATCTAGACTTCATCATTTTTTTCTTATAAATTAAAGGGGAAAAATGTCTTTAATGAGCAAACTAAATACTATTCAGCTCAATTTACATTTTCTGCTGGCTAGGCAGGTGTAAGTCCAGAAATATATTTCCCTGGAGTTCGCTGGAGTTATCCATAGTTTGCACTGGTGTGATAAAAATCAGAATATTACCAGAGGGAGAAAAGCAGGTGAGAAAAGGAGAGGGCAGATGAAGGCATTCCAGAGTGTTAGAAGAATCCACAGAAGATGGAGATTGTTGGCTTAAAGATACTGCTCTTCATTAAACTTCACTTAAGAGCTAATACATTAGGGGTTGATATTAAAAAGACAAAACCTATCAATTTCATAAAGTCCATTGATATTTGCAAGTAGACAGGAGATGGTTTTTTAAAGAGATGGAATTTTTTCTCTGCCTAACAGTGAAATACAAATACATTTCCATTAGCTGGCAAACTACTACATTTCTTGAGTCCTTAGTTCAAAAAACCCAGTTTCCTTTCACTCCAAAATATGGATGAATCTCTCCAGTTTCCTGGTTTCAGTATGTCAGGTGGCAGCCTGCCTCTTGTCCCTTTTGGGTCTGCAATATCTCAGAAGCAGCATAAAGAAGTCCTTTGAGCTTTAAAAACAGTACAAGAGGTAAAGAATGGAGAGGTAAAGGATGCAGTCCCCTCCCCTTTAAACCTTGGGGATACTGGTTTTAAAACAGAAAGATGTCCTCTGGAGCCAAAAGTGTTTCAGTTGCCTTGTGATTTACTTACTTTTTCCTTTCACAATTCAGCCTACTGTTAATTAACTCAATTTGGATTGAAAAAACTCTGATCTGGGGGAATGCACTAGAATCTTGCACAGTCACCAGGATTAATTATGGCAGTCCAAACTGTCAAACAAGCTAAATCATGAAATTTGCAATATTGATAGACAAAGGCTCATATCTTTTTTTTGTAGCTGTAGGTCCCTAACAAAAGGGATCTGTCATTACTGGAACAATTCATGTCCTGTCATGAGAAATAGTATTTTTGCCAGGCATGGCATTTGAAGACCATGTCTTAGGTTAATTTTTTAATGTGATAGAGCTGGGAATATTTATATGAGGTAGAAAAGCCAGGGTCTTAACATACTAAGAAATTTCCTTCAGAAATGTTGCAGTAAGAGAGAACAAAATGAACTTAATTACATTCTGAAACATTTGGAATGGAATTAGGAACCTGTGTATCAGATTGGCTGAAACAAATCAGCAAGATCCAGTGTTTCATTTTTCCTTCAATAAAGAAAAAAAAAACCCTTCTTTTTTTCCATAAGCACAAACATTTCTAGAAACTTCTTTAACCCTCTGAGTGTACCTCCTTACAGAAGTACTTTTAGTAAAGGAGACTGAAAGGAATCTCCATCCCCAGATGAAGCAAAGACTCATTTATAAACAATGAGAAAAGGAACAATAGAATGCTGAGTGCATTCTGCATGAATAATATAACTAAGGATTGTGAAAAGCCTGTGATTTTTGTATGCCAAACTCAGTCCGGGAGTGCAGCATTCAGCTGATTATTTTACTTTGGAGACTGATCCCTTCTCCCCACCATGTGTATGTGCAAACATACACATACAGAGGCCTTGCACTGATGATTAAAGAGGGGAGTCATCAGCAACTCCTAGCAGTGGTGTTGAGACTCAGGTGTAAATTCATAAAACTGGTTGAAATTGGGTTGAGATCTAGGCCAGCACTGAGCCTGAGGGAGGTGGAGGAAAGGTGGAAGACTTGTTTTGATAATAGAGTCAGAGCTTCAGTCTGTATCTTTGGCTGGGATGCTGCATTTGTATATTTTTAAGTCAGAGAGTTTATGAGGCCTTCAATATGAATTCCTATTTCTGGCATCTTTAGATAATTTTTATTTATGAGACTATGTATGGCTTTAAGCTCTGGATTTCAGACCACCTGGTTGAAAAAATTTGGCCATGGTTGGTTATTTTACCTTTTTTTTCTTCCTGCACTTTCTTAATTAAAGTAATTCTCCTAAATGTGCTGAAGCTCTTTGGGTCTGGGCCTGTCTTTATTTTGTGTGTATTTAGGGTTTGGCTTAATGAGATTCTCCTCCAGGATTCAGAGACCATGAGGTGATGCAAACAGTGAAGGCAGTAGTAGCTGATGTTGTCTCCACGCAGTGGAAAAATAAACTTTCCCCAAAACTCAGCTTTGAGTGACTTTGCCTACAACTACAAACACAGAGCAAGTAAGCTGGAATTTTCCTGGCTTGGGCTGCCTGAGGTGTTTCATTTCACCCACTGTTATGAACTTGCTATTCTATCTTATAGAAAAATAGTATATAATTATGAACAAGATGTTCTTTCCAACCTGAGCTATTCTGTGTTTCTATGGTTCTCTCAAAGTTTAAGTTGTTGGGTTATTACGCAGTTCAGTCCCTGGTTGCTCTTTGAGATTGCTTCCTGTTAAACTGAGTGCTGTCAAATTATAATGATAGATTTTGTAAGATGATCCAATGTCCTGAAAGCTGGACTAATGCATTTTCTAAAGATTTTCCTACTGTATAGCCCCTATTAGTTCTAGCAGTGTTAGCTAAGCCAAGTGGGTGCACAAGCTCAGTCTGTAATTACTGTTTCTGATAGTCTTCTATTTTGGTTTACTGTTAGGGGGGAAAAAGGAAGAAGGAAAATGTCTGAAATCTTCATGTTATGATTTTATAGTTCAGTTCAGTTAGTATAATTCAGTTACATATAGTTCAGTTTATGAGTTCAGTTGGGCTGTGCCTGTTTATACTTCCCAAAAATCTGGGCCAGGTGGACTTAAGTTCCCTTGCCATCCCCAAACTACAAAATTGGCCAATCACTGGTACAACATTTATCTTGATCTCTCAGGTTCTTGCTCTTTCATTAAGCTGTCTTCAGTTTAGGTTAGCATCAACCACTGGTTTGCTGATAGACTTTCTCTAAAGGTTGTGGCTAAAACTTTAGATTTTAGTTTCAAAAATAGCTTTAAAAATATTATTCTAGAATGAAGTCTAAATACTAATGCTGAAAATTGCTACATATTTACTTAATGATTCACTGTTCCTTGAAAAAGATTTTTTGATCATCAGATAGTTATGTATTCTTCAGCTGGCCTGTTCCAACCTATCACAGAAATATGTAAAGTTTTCAAAATGCATAGTTTTCAGCAGACTAGACGTGTACAGGACCTGGTGTTTATTAAAATGTAGTGTCTTGACATGACTGAACTCAGCACTCCTGTAGACTCTTGAGCTATTATCCACTGAAGGAATTTTGCCTTCTCTAAGGTAAGGATCCACTAGGTAGGTGCAATTCCTCCCAAGTCATTACACTATTTTCAGCTTAAAAAATCTTGAAATTGGAATTAGTGGATGCTGGACTTCTGTGGGAATTTGGTTTGCTGTGTTGAATGGACAATGAATCAGCCTTAAACAAAAATAATTTGATTGCTTTACATGCCTGTCTAATGTTCTGAGGAAACTAACTGTTGTCTGAGAGCATCCCAAAATGTTTTTACTGGAAATGGCTTAGAAGACAAAGTAGGCACAGGGATTTATGTTTCAAGGGCCAGATTCTGCCAAACTCAAGGGTGTTGGCACAAGCACCTTTCATATTTTAAAGAGGTAAATCCCCTTTGCCTGGTAGAAGAGGGGTACAATGTGTACAGAGATCAAAACACACAAAGAGCTTGAGGAAACAAATTTGAGGTGGCATCCAGAGCAAAGGGATTAAAATTGAAACTTAGAAGATCTTTGTGAACATAGCAGGGAGGTCCTGGTATTTGGATGAGAAATAGAGAGGGATAGGTCAAAGTTTGAGATGGGAAGATGATTTTCTTTCCTGATTCCTGGCAAAGAGGAGGCTGTGGAGCCTCTGTGGAGAAACTGTTGGCAGGCTCACTGTGACTTTATGGATGCCCACAACTGGCATAGGTCTGAGCAGTCTCCTTTTCCCACATTTCCTTGTTTCCCAGGAGAAATAGAGGTAATTAATTAGGTAATGATGATAGGCAGGAATTCTCTTCTGCAAGTTTGATGCTAGAAGGTGTGTGCTCCTGTGCACACTTTTCACTCTTTTCTTTGTTTATTTGCTTGAAGTTGATACAGGCTTTCATGGAACAAGCTTTTGTTGAATGTGTAACCAGTAAATGTGCAGGAAGCTAAGTTTTAATGTGATTCAAATCAGTAATGTCAAAATGTCAATCAGTAATAGCAAATCAGTAGTTGGCAAAATGCTGTGCATTTTTATTTCTCAAGGCTAATATACTACATCTATTTTTAATTATCAGCTGTAACTGGAGGTGTGATTGATTTTTCTCTACTGGAGTGTCATTACTAGCATTTCTGTATTCAATTGTCCATGCTAAAATGTTTGAATAACCCTCTATTCAGAGTGGTAATTTCAAGCTCAATAATTTCAATATTGAAATAACTTACTTTTAATTCCCAGAATGGATGTGTCACTTTGCTTTCCTCACTTGTGTTCCAGGAGGTGTAACATAAAGCTGATCTAGCAAAAAGGTTGAGGGAACCTCTCTTTCTCTTTGTTTAGGTAGGTAGACCCACCTCAGCTGGGCAAGGAGGAAAATACTAAGTGCTGAGAGATGGTGTCACTTCCTTAGGATTAGGATGATCAGTTTCTAATGTGTTATAATGCTCTCTGAGTAGGACAAGCAGTTGTGCAGTGAAAACTGAACTTCTGCCAGTCACTGGTAGTTGTACTGGCTCCCCTCTGGCTTCTGTCTTTTGCTACATGGCTTTGACTCTTTCACCCTGAAGGATTTTTAGATTTAAACATGAAGAGATGCTTTCTTTGGTCTTTTGGAATTCATAGGAAGGTGGTGGTTATGCCACTCTGCAGTGCAGTGGAAGGTCTGGAGAGCCCATGTACAGGACCCTGTACCCATGTACAGGACCCTGTACCCATCCCAAGGGTTCATGCTAACCATCCCATGTCTGATCCCAAGGACTGAATGGCTGTTACTCTGTGGAATGTTACCTGTGCTCCAGAAGTGTGCTCTGCTGTTGAGTTTAATCCCAGCAGAATCTACTTGGTCCCCTCCTGAATTATTTTGTACTGTGAAACAAAGTACAAGATCTACTTTCACCAGATTACAGGGTGATCTGCTTCAGAAATGAGCTCCTGACTTGGAAGCAGTGATTAATGGGAATTTACCCAATATATGTTCCTTGCTGGTGGGTTCCTCTGACACTTAAAACAGCACTGCTCATCTCTGGCCCTTCTGTCTTTATAATGGTATGATGAAGGCTACGAATGGAGGAGGGAGGAAAGCTGTTTCCCTGCTTGTGGGCATGGGTATATCAAGTGCATTCCTCTGTATGCTGCAAAATGAGGATGAAGAACCAACCCCTATTTTGTTTTCCCACATTATTCTGAGGGCTGGAAATGTTTTATATCCCTAAGATCTGGGCTGTTTCAGGTCTAATGGAATTCTGGAATCCTAATTAAAACTTTTATATTTTATTTTGAATGTAAGACCTATATCCCACTATGGCTGGGAACAGAGTCTCTCAAGGTTAAAGCCTCTTTCACGGTGTTAGAGTATTTTGGGTTGCACTCTGCACTTAATTTGTCTGTGTTAACAGAAATTCGTGCCCATTGATTTTGATATCTTGAACAGAACATTAGAGGGGCACTTTGGAACTCTTTATACTTCTGAAGAAAATGTCACCACTTCAGTTTATCAGCAGAAATTATTGCTTCTCTTTTCAGATTCTTAATGTTTGTAGTGTTATCCATTACACAGTATCCAAAAAAATCAACAAGGTTCATAAACACTCATAATAGAAACTTACTTGACTTAGTTTGCTCTGAATGTTTTGTTCACTATAGAAAAATCAGCAAATATAAATGAAAGAGAGCATAGTAGTGCCGTTTTTCAGTGTTAAATAATATTGGCTGTTACAAAACAAGGGAACAAATGAGTGGTCTTCCAACATTCTCTTTAAAAAGCCAGGAGCATTCTTTCATCCAGAACTTTACCACTGCTGACCTTCAGTGCTACAAGGGGCTGTGTAGCAGCTGAGTAGAGGATTAAAATGCCAGTGGTGCTTCCTCTCACCAGGCCTGGGTTGGGTTGTGACCTAATGGTTGGTTTGCAACCTAATGGTTGCATAGTGACCTAATGGTACAACAGGGTTTGTGCCCTGGGCAGCAGGGGAGGGGGGTTCTGCTCCTCTGCCCTGCTCAGGTGAGACCCCACCTGCAGAGCTGCCTCCAGCCCTGGGATCACAGCACAGGAAGGACATGGAGCTGCTGGAGTGAGTCCAGAGGAGGCACCAAGATGATCAGAGGGGTAGAGCAGCTCTGCTGTGAGGAAACCCTGGGAGAATTGGGATTGCTCAGCCTGGAGAAGAGAAGCTGTTGGGTTACCCAGTTGTGGCCTTCCACCTGAAGGGAACCTGCAAGAAAGATTGAGAGAGACTACAAGGGCCAGGTGTGACAGGACAAGGAAAAATAGCATATTACTGGGAGACAAAAGGTTTAGATTAGATGTTAGGAAGAAAATCTTGGCTGTGGGGGTGGTGAGGCCCCGGCACAGGTGCCCAGAGAAGCTGTAGCTGCTCTATCCCTGGAAATGTCCAATGCCAGATTGGATGGGGCTCTGAGCAGCCTGGGGTAGTGGAAGGTATCCCTGCCCATGGCAGGGTGTGGGACAGGATGATCTTTGAGATCCCTTCCAACCCAAACTGTTCTGTGATTCTATGATGACTGGTTTTCACCCAGCAATTTCTCAGTTGCTGCAGGCATAGCTGATTTTATACAGTTCTTGCCTGATACACAGCCATGATTTCCTGCTGCCAGCATGTGTCTCTATGGCATGATGCTCCTTCTCCACTGTAAAGAGTCTGCATAGAAACACATGGCTGTATCACAGAATTAATGGAGAGCTGTGGATGCTGAGGGATTGGTGTGTAGTGGGGTTCATGTGGAGTAACAAATATTTCTTTAAAACTTGTGAGGTAGAAGGTGTAAAGGTACAGTGTGTAAAGGTACATTCTCCAGTGGTCCTCTTACTGCAACTACAGTAGAAATGCAGGCTGGACATTGTGTTAGTCTCAAAGTGACAAGAAGAATAGGTTCTGGAACAACCAGTCTTTTGTTATCCAGGGGAATCTGTGACATGCAAAGATGAGGAGCCCTGGCAGGAGAAGAAAACACATAGCAGCTACTTGTTTGTGGGCCATAATGGTCGGAACTATTTCTGCAGGTTACAGAAAAAAAATTTTAAGGACTGAAAGGGTAGCTCAACATATTAACCAATCTCTATTTTATGTCATGTGGGCTGTTGGTTCTAGCTGTCATAAACTTCTTGATGGACAGATGCTTTTGTCATATTAAGAAACTGATGTCAGAATTATTTTCTGTTCTAGTTCTTATGGCATCAGTCATAGGAGAGTTTCTATAATAAGTTGAATATAGAGAATTTCAAGGCACAGATTGCTCATTTTGTAGGACAGAATTGTTACTTCACAGTAAATCATACTGATTCTGGCACTTAATTTTTCATTGGAATTGTGGTACCTGAAAGAGCTATGAAGAGCCATGAAACACTTTTTCTGAGTACAATGCTTCACTCAGATACAGGATCATAAAGAGAGCAGTCCTTATGTGGTGATAGAGGTGACAGTTTAGGTTCTGACACTGGTATTTCTTTTTTAGCTGCCAGGAAGCACCAGAAGATGGCATGGTTTGTACAGATGCGTGCTGGAAAGTGAATGAGTGAGCTTGTGAAACTGCTATTAATAATCTTGCATGGAGTGTTTAACACTGTCGTGAAGAAAAGCAGCAACATGCAGTATTTTAATCCTTATTTCTTCTTTCTGCCAGTAAGGGATAGCAGTGAAGTCCAGCTTGTCTGTCTGTCTGTCTGTCTATCTATCTATCTATCTATCTATCTATCTATCTATCTATCTATCATCTGTCTGTCTTTCTATCCTTCTCTGAGTAAAAGTGAAAAGAAAGCAAGTGTGATGTAATCTTGGTGCAACATATATTGAAAGGTCAGCCTGACAAAAAGGGGTCTTGATGGTAACTGAAGAAGATGACACTTTGCCTCAATAATTTTGATGAAAAACTTTTTTATGTCCTCTGTGCCTGTCAGTTCAAGCCTGAGAGCCCAGACTTACCCCTCTTACTTTACTGTTCTCCCCTCTCAGTTCCCAGAGAAAATGTGATGACCACAGGGTATTAAGATACTGTTTTACCCTCTAAACTGGAGTACCAGAGTCTGCTAGCTTTGGAGGTTCAGGGTTTAAATATATTTCATCTTAACATTCTTAATGTTGGAAGAAGTGGGAGTGTATTTTAAAAGCTGTGTTTGTGGGATTCTGTAGGACCAGCAGGCTCTGCGTAGCTTCCCATTGTTTACTGAATCCAGAGTTTTCTTTTATGCAGGGGAAACTGGTGAAGGTTTTTACCAGTTGATGAAAGGGTGCCTCAGTGGAGTAGTTTGAGATTGTGGACTAACTGGTTAATATTTCTCTAGTCTTCTGAAAGTGCAAAGAACTATGAAAATGTTAAAAATTATTTGTTAAAAAATAATTAGTACAGGGGAAGAACCAGTTGAAACTATGTCTTGTACCATAATTTTTTTGGCATGTGGCATGCTTGGGCTGATAATCATAAAATTACAGAATCACAGAATGACTTAGGTTGGAAAACAGCTCTGAGATTATCGTGTCCAATTCTGGACTTGTCAACACCACCATGACACCAAGTGCCACATTCAGTCATTTTCTGTTCACTAACACTGCATTGTTAAATTCACAGAACTGTATGGTTACAGTTTATAGCACACAGTTGCTTTGATTTTTTTTTTTTTTTTCTGGTTTTTTTTTTTTTTTTTTTCTGTTTTTTCATTGACTATCCAGGCACTGGTACTGCCTTTTTAAGGACATGTTGAATTTAGCTCTGTGACTTGGTCTTTTATGAATTTTTGAGGCAAAGGGCTTAATTTGAGACTGATTCTGATGTATGGCAGGAATAACACTGCAGAAGTTGGCAGAGTGCTGTAATGTGGAACTGCTTTTAGACTGACCACAGTATTTACAGGGGTTAGAGGTACTTGAAGTTTGCCCTTTGCCATCCTGTAACCTTTTTTTTACCTATGGGACATCTGAATCCACTAGGACATCTCAGGGATGGGTCATATTTTATGCACATTTAAAATGTTGAGAAATCTCTACATTTATGCTCATGGAGAATTTGGCTCAATATAAGTACAGGTGGGATTTTAACAGAACTCAGTTCACTTCTTTCACTTCTGAAAGAACTGAAGGAAGGTTTGCTTTTTGCAGCCTTTTTTTTTTTTTCCCATTTCATTTTATTAGACTAGTCAGTAGTTAGAAATAAACATTCTGCTCAGTCATTTTGGAATTTTTAATCTGTGCAGTACAATGTGAATCGCTTTGGAGATGGGATACTTCCAAGTATAAAGAGTCTGTAGATGATGCAACAAAATGAATTTTCAAGCTGAAACTCCACTAACCACAGCAGGGGATGGTAAATGCTGTGCATGTATAAAGCTAACATTACATGATTACAGTCAGAAGCTTGTAAGGAATACAGGGTGTCAGGGTTTCAGTGCAGTTCTACATCTGTAGGTGCCTTGGCTCTCCAGTGTCCTCATTGCTGTGTTCCTTGTGGCATGAAGAGTAGTTCTGTGAACTGTAGTTCTGCTCAAACAAGTGTCAGCCACACTTTCCTGGCTCAACACATCTGCATTTTGCTGTGGAGCAAATGATGCAGAATTGGATTTTCAAAAGCTTTTTGCCAGTGTCCCAGTGTTCCTGACAAACCTGTCTGTAACTACAGTCCCATGAGGCTGTTGTTGCAGGAGGCACTGATCACAGCATGTCTGGTCCCTGTCCCCAAGTCCTTGATCAGGGAAGTTCCTGTCTCCAGGGCTGGTCTTAGTCCAGCAGGCCCTAGAATTAGTTCTCACTGCCTTCATTGGGCTACAGATCAGTCCTTGACAGCTGAGACAGCATCAGTTTAAAATGGAAAAATAAGTTTACATCCAGTCTCAGAGATCCTTAAACATACAAAAGAGTTTCACTCAGATTAAGAAAACCCCCAGTGGTAAAGCCAAAGGCCAAGTAGTGACCTGTAAAGTTTCAGATGAGGGTGAAACATTGGTGCTTCAAAGCAAAGGGAAGCAAAGAGATGTTTCATCTGATTGGGAACCTGGAGTCAGAACTAATTCTGCAAACAGGTATTTCTGAGGCCAAGTTAGGCATGTATGGAAATTGAATTATAATAGGTGTTGTTTTCCTCTTTTTTAACAGAAATTTTCAGAAATTTTTCTTTATTGTTGACCTTCAAAATATTTTAGAAACATGGCTCAGTTAAGTTAGGCTACCAAAATGGTGCAGGTGTCAACTTGCTGCAAATGCAGATCAGGTAATATTTAAGCCTTATATTCCTGTAACATTTTTACTTTCTTATATACATTGTCCTGTGAGTATAAACACTGTGAACACTAGAGTTTGATGTGTTTGTGCCTTATATTGGTGCTTAAGGAATAAGCACACTCTGGTTCAATGCTTGCAGAGACAGGGGCATACAAAGGTGTTCTCAAATATTAATTCTCTAGAGCCTGTTGAGAAGTCTCTGGTGCCTGACCTTCAGTTAGTCCACACAGTGAACCTCATGTTTTTGTGAAGCTTGCTGGTGACTTAATATCATCAGGATATCAACTCTTCTGTCCAGTTTAGTTGAAATTGCACAGAAGGTTCAAAGAACACACAAAGCTATTGCAAAACTGCATTTTGCATTTTAAACTGTAATTAGCACAGGGTGACAAACTTTTGAAACAGACCAGGTTTTTAAATCCCCCCTGGGGTATGGGTAAGAGTGGCAATGGGAACCCCCTGATCTTGACTGGGCCAAGCACCCCACTTTCCTCCCTTCCAAAGCTCCAGGCTGACTTTGCTTCTTGGAGGAAGCCACTCTGAGAACCTCCTGAAAAGCAAAAAAAAAACCAAAGCAGGTGTTCTGTAACCTGCAGGATTTTGGTTTGATGTTATTGTTTACATGCAGAGTGATTTGCCAGCCAAAATCAAGGCCACATGCTGCAGATAGAGGTCTAAAAGACTTTTCTTCATTAAGTTTACTATCTGTGTCCTCCATCTAGCTACTAACTCTGAGTAAAGGCAACAGACCAACTGACCTCTTGGTAGCTATACAAAAGCTTAATTTAATTGTGACAGTGACAAAGAAAGGGAGGAACAAGGTATACAAAGGTCCCAGTGTTGATATGTCTTGAAAAGAATATTCTGGTTGCTGGCTTGTTGGCCTGGGTCTTTTGAGATGTAAGATCTCTTCATTAGTTTGGTGGTTTCATGCTATGTGTACTTCAGGTGGTTGACTAAGGCACCATCTCATTTTTTCTGATTTTTAAATGGATGAGCTGGCTTAGGGAGCTGAGTCACCCAAAGCTAACTTCACAAAAAGAAGTTATTTGTTCCCTCAGGCTATGGATTGGCAAATCAGAGTCCTGTGCAGGATAAGGGCTTTCATTCATCTCAAACAATTCCTCAGGAAAGCAGAACTGGGCGCTATTATTTTGCAGCATAAGGTGCACAGATCAGCAATGTCCCACGCAGTGCAATGGCAGCTTTGTTACAACCAGCAAACATCTGACATCCTGATAAGCTTATAGCGTGCTGCAGAATGGATAAATCCCACAGATCTGTCATGTAAAATCTTTCAATTTGGTTGCTTTCTTTCACACAATGTTCTGTAGCAGTTAACTATTCATAACTGTGTTAGTAACTAATATTAAATTGTGCTTGAATTTTTACAGGAATAACCACAAAAAAAAAAAAAAATCAGCTTAGGAGTATTGCCCATGTTCTGTCCCTCAGAAACAGGGATTTGTATGTATACATTGGTGCTATCAGTGTGGTAATTTACAGTTGCAAAGGCCTTCAGCAAGTCATGCAAAATGCATGGGGTATCTATTGATGGTGAAGTCTGATAGAGCTGACAGATGTGTGCTGTGCAAGCTCTTGTTCCTTCCCACACAGTTTCTTTGTACCCACTCATCTGTGAACTCTCATCCACAGTTTTGGTTCCTCCTCAAAGCCAGAATAGCTCCAGTTGTTTCTCACACCTTAGGTTAATCTCATTCCTGGTGGAATGCATGATTGTCCACTAGATAAAGTTTGGGTTTTGTTTTTTATTTGGCTCTGATTTACATAGTTGAAAGGGTTCCTTCATAAATTTCTTGAATCTCAATTCTTCAAACACAGGTTCATATATGGGTGGTGTTATATATAGAATCTATGTAAAAAATACTAGTTTTCTGGAGGTTATGTGGTTTGCTCAAGTGTAATATTACTGTTGTGGCTTATTTCATAGATTTTATTTGATTGTGCTGGGCTGGAAGCAAGGACTGTGTGTCCAAATGAAGTCCTGTGAAGTTTTGTCTGTATCTCAGTAATTCTGGCACTGGTAGTTGGGGTGTGCCACTGACCACACACCCAAGTGCCTCTCTGATCTTCAGTTCCTTCCTAAGTGTATCCTTGGTAGCACAAGAAATTTTCTACTTCCTAGCTGGAGCCAGCAGCTGAGTACAGTTGCAGTGTTGAGCTGTACACTCAACTAATGTGACACTTCAGATACATACACCCTGCATCTCCAAATGGCTGCTTAGTCTGGCACTCCAAAGTACAGGATGGATCTGCCCATTGCCCCAGGTTTGGTCTTGTCGATGTCAAGCATTGGGAAGATGATCACATCCTCATACTTCTGTGGGTGCAGAGAGTTAGGGATGTGTAGCACCTCTTAGGATGTGCCTAAGCCCTACAGCTTATCAGCAGTTTCTGCTCTGGGGAGAATAGATCAGGCTGTGCTTTCTGGGCATACTGAAGTCTTCTTAAGAAGGTCAGATTTTTGGGTGGTGTGTTATTTTTTTTTTTTTTTTTTTACAATATTGAGCTAATTTTGATCATCTTGTCTCAATTTTAAATCTCTGTGATTACTGTTTGCTTCAGTGGCCTCCAGGTGCTGCTTCTTGTATGTGGAAAACCTGGCAGTTATAAATGTTTACTGCTAATGAGTTGCCTTTTGTGAAAGTACATTGATTTCTAGATCAGCACCACAATTTTAAATGGCCTTTGTATACTCTGTTGCAAGTAGCTGTTTGCAAAGTTCTAAAGTCTAAAAATTAATTAAAATCTGAGGCCCTCTTTGGCATAAAATATTTAGTTGTTTTTTCATTTTTGTTAGGAATGTCAAATGTTTGTGCTAAGCTGGCAACTAATGGTAGCTGCAAGTAATTTGGTTATTGTTTTTTAGGCACTGCTAAATGTCCTGTTCCATTGTTACATTAACTGTGGTATTTCTGGATTTGAATTTGTACAAATAGTGGCTAAGATTTTGGAGCAGGACTGGTTGACAGAATTTTAAGGACTTATTTCTGTTGTGACACAAGACAAAGAACTGGCTCCTGGTTTTCCCTCAGAAAGCAGTTGGCTGCATACATGGAAGGATTATGTTTTGGATGGGAGAAAGTCCTCAAAAAAATGAAAGGTCTTAGAGCTTTATCTTTCAGGAATCTTAAACATTTTCAAGAGCTATATTGGTAATTTTGGGGAATAAACTCCCAACCTTATGTCAGTGTTCAGTGTGTGCCTATAGCAAATTTTTCTCTGTGTTGTGCAGGACTCTGTTGGAATAGTCAAGTTCAGTCTAACAGCACCAGGACTCTGGAACTGCCTGTTCACCTGCCTGAAACTCCTTTCCTGAGCACAAAGATCCCTGGCACACGTGAAAGTCTCTAGTAGAACGGAACTTATTAAATATTTATAGAATGGTGCAAATTTTAAAGGAAGAAGTTCCATTAATTTCTCTTTTTTTTTCTGTGTGAAGGAAAATTGTGTATTTGCAAATGTAATTACAGTTTTGGAAACCACATGTCAATTATTTTCTATTAAAGGAGCTTCCAGACACCTCTTTGGAATCTCTTGGTGTTAACCCAGGTAGAGAAATGCAGGGGAGAACTTCTGGCTGAAGAGCTTTCAGTTTAGAAAAAGACAGGTTATAGTTCCACTTCCACAGTGTGGCAGCTGAGGCTCAGAGGTATTTAGCAAGGCAACCAAGGTTGTGCTGGGAAGTTTGCAGCAGCTGGAAACTGAATCTAGGGCTTCTGTGTCTAGTTTGTAGTTTACCCACATGAGCATCCTGTAAAGATGTTGCTGTTCTTCTACACTTCTTCTGGGAAGAATATGAGCGTGCTCAGGCTCCTAAATGAAAATATTCAGAGTGCCAAATAGTCTTCCTCATTGGCATTTTCTACTAGTATTCTTGCAGTGTGAAATAAATGAAAAAAGGTCACTGGCCTCTCCAAACAGCCATAAAAACAAAAACAACAAACACACAAACAAAAAACCTCACAAAAAAAAAAAAAAAAAAAAAGAACAAAGCTTCATTTTTTATCCTTGATGAAATATTTATTTGGAAGCAGCACAACAAGTTGGAATAGTTTGATTTGATTAGCAAGTCTAAATGTATTAGGAGCAAGACAGAAACTATATTACAATTAGTGATAATTAGTTGCACTGATTACTTCAAACTGCAATACTGTTTGACAGATGTGTTTCTGTGGTGCACTATTGAAAGAGGAGCATGCTTTACCCTTGTGGTGGTTCTTGGCTTTCATTCTCTTGATATCTTCATCTTGTCATTGTTTGCTGATGAAGTCTCCACTGTGGCTACTGCAATCTGAGGCTTGGCAAGTACAAATACTCTCTTAAAAGTAAACTTTAGACTGGGAAATAGTGATGTATGTGCTCATACTGATGCTTGACAGCTGTAGAGAAGGCCTCCTGCTCTCCATGGAAATTGTCACAGCCCAGCCCATCATCCCTGCTGCTGCCTATCAGCCCTGTCCTTCAAGCCTGATCCAAACCCTCATGAAATACCATGGAGAAGAGTTTGGATCAGATGCCTTCATTGGACAGGGGAATCTGGCTTCCCTGCCTGCTCAGCCCTCGCTCTCTGTGACACACAGCTGGGACTGCTAGTGTCAGGATTTGTACCAACAGGCTCCTTGGGATCAGATTAGGGAAAATACAACCCTTTGGGGGAACTGGATCCCACAGGGAAGAAGAAACCTCTTCTGCTGGCTCACTCAGGTCCACCTGTGGCAGGGAAACATGGAAACCTAATTGCTGTTGCCTGACTGAGGAGCAAGCAGGAAGGAGAACAAGCATTCTGGAGCTACAGTTTATGGTCTATAACCCATCTCAGATTCACTGCTCTGTTAATCACAGGGTCCTGAAACGTCCCTATGAATTGCAGGTGCTGCTTCAAAGAGAATCACTTCTCAGATTGGGTGTCCCTTTTATAGACAGTTGCTCAGTGGAATGCTGGCTGTGGATCATTTTACACAATCATAGTCTCCAGGAACTGTTCAAGCTAGCCTCACTGGCTCAGCCTCTTGTTGATAAACCCATTAAGCTCTGACAATAATCCTGTTCCTTCGGAATAAATGGATGCAATTTTGGATGTCTTGCTTTTGGTGTATGAGCAATAATCCCATTTTCAGTCATCCAGAATAAAGTGCATTATGAAATGCATTAGTATAGACTGTCTTTGAGGAATCTGGAGACAGATAAGCTAGAAATATGAATTTGTGCAAGCCAAATGTTTTCCACATTTCTCCAAAACATGCATCTTTATGTTACAGTCCATGTGTTTTGCTTGTTGCTTCAAAATTGTGGTTCAGACTACAAAGTGCTTTTGTCACTAGGCAAACATGATAGGTCAAAGAAAAAAGGATCATTTAAATGTGTGACACAATTGTTAGTATGGCAGAAAAACCCAGAGGTTAAACATTTGGTATTGCCCATGGAAAACATTTGAAGAGTGCCAGACAGCTAACTCTGTAAGAAAGGTCTTACAGAGGATGCTAATACTACATGAATACCAGCTCTTCTAGAAATACATTCATATTTCCAGCTGGATGAAATTATGAGGCAAACTTTAAATCAGAAAGATAAAATGTAGAGTCTGTCTTATTGTTCTAGAGATGAGATGCTTATGTCCTTTGCCAATAAGGCTGTATTTCTAGATTTCTTTTGGCAGATCAGCTATCCTTAGTCACTGCTCTGATAATACTGGGCACTGAAGGCTTTTCCTGTATTGTGATGTCAGAGGGATCTCTGTGTTTGTATCTGGTACTGTTCTTAGGGTTTGTAGTTAGCCTGCAGTGTAAAATCAGGGTGAACTGTATGGCAGCTAGGGAAGGATCTGCTAACCTAACTTGTGAAGAAATGTTAGGAGAGATTTGTTTGCTGAGTTTTTTTTTTCTCTGGAGGTGGGATTCTGCCATTTGGCAAAACTCTGGACAACCTGGGTTGATGCTTTTTGGCTTTTCTGGCTATGCAGCATTTCCCAGGGAAGCTCAGCACGTCAGGACTGAGGCCAGAGCTTGCAGGGAGCAGAGGTCAGAAGAACAATCATAGAGGTTGGGACAATAATGTCAAATGAAATAAATTTGAGGAATACATAGGAAAGAGAGAATGGGGGACTGTGCAGAAGGCAGGAATGGAGGAGGCTGAGTACTTAAAAGCCTGACAGCAACTCAACCATGGCTCTGCCTCCCACGGATGCTGCCTCCCTCTGAACACCCTTTCCCTGCTGGAAACCCTCCTTCAGGATTACAGAAGGTGTTCCACTTCTTGTCATCCAACTTCCTTTAATAAAAAGACTTTGCTTTTGCATTTGCCTCTCTTCCTCAGCTCTCCAAGCAATTTATAAGCACAAATTAATACCAAACTCCCAAGGCCTTGTTGTAGATAAGGCTTGTGCCCTTTTCCTATGTGAGTGAGGAAAAGTATGGGGCTTAAGTGGTGTGACAAAAGCTGCAATAAGCATTTGTGGCAGGAGTGAAGAGATCTTCTTACTGGTGTGCAGACACACAGAGACTTTTGCTGTTAATAGCCCCTTGAAATCAAAAGCTTATAGATATGTTTATGGATATGGACCTTATTCTGAACAGCTGCACTGTCTTTGTGATATCTACCTAGTCAGCAGAAGATGTTTCACTGAAATAATTATTCCCATGTGGTTTTGCAGCTGTAGCAAAAAGGAATTGCACAGTATCTTTTTAAATAGTATATGAGGTCTGCATGTTCCCAGTGCAAATGGAATACTTTTCTCTAGCTTGAGCCTTACAAGCTTATAAAGTGAGCTGGTTATCATAATGAGTGGAAAGCCATCTGTGAATGCATGGCTTCCTCCATGCATTTGTATGTAAACTACAACGTCATGACAACAGTCCATAGAAAACTTCCTTTACTGACTGGAATTATAGAAGGTGGCAAATTTATTGGTCAGCTAAAACAGGAAATTTAAGTGAAGGAGAAAAAGAGTAGGTGAAATTAATCATGCTATGAAGAGCGTTGAATATGAAAAAATTGCATTTTCAGAAATAAATGTAACTTTAAAAAAGGCTTTAGAAGAGATATAAGGTAACCTTCTGGCTGCCATGCTCAATTTGTCTTGATTTTTGGCAGGTCACCTGCATAGGCCATTAAACTGTTTATCTTGGGATATATGCTAGCAATGGAGTAAGCTACCTAATATTAATTTAAGAAGAGGTGATAACAGTATCATGCTGACAGTGTACATTTATAGTGATCAATCTGGCAACTGTTTCTTTGAAATTTATGAAACCTAAGACCATGAATTTTCATTAATGAAACAAAAATTAGAGATATGCCTAAAAATTAAATTAGGACAGCTTTATACCAAGCTATTAAAAACCGTGTTTTTGGAAACCATTACTTGGTTTCTTGCACTGATCAGGATGCTGCATTAAGGGCCTGTCATGACCTGCTGTACTTGTTGCAGAAAGCTATCAGAAAGCCTGGAGAAACCAAATCAGAGCCCAACTTCACAAAAACGTCTGTTCTTAGTTACTTTGCCAAATGACAGTACCTCTATCACTCAGATGGTATCTTAACAACCAAACTCTGAAGCTGGATTGCACTTTGTACTTTGATTATTTATTTCTATGCATACACATGTATATTGGTAAGTAATCTCTACATATATATGTATATAGTTTCAGCATGAGCACAACAGAGCTTTAGCATCCCTGCAAATTTTTGTCTTTGAGATTGTCTTACAGAACATCCTTAAAATAGAGACCCCAACTGAATTATTTTAAAATATGTAATTTTAAAATATAAATGCTTTATTCTACATCCCCACTGATGCTTCCAACTCTTTTGCCAAGAGGAAGTAAATGATATGAGCATAACTATCCTGGATAGCTGTTGCCTGAGACAGGTAATCAAAAGCAAAACTCTCAACCCATCTAGACTAAAGCAGCTGTCAAATGTACAGCAAAGCTCACTTTGAAAAGGAACAGTTTTCCCATTGCTGCAGTAGTTCAGTTATAACAGTTAGTCACCATTTGTACCCATAATAGATACAGCAATCTCACTGTTTTCTGAAACTGATAATGTTTCTTTAACTACAGTATTACAGGTCACACTGTCTCTTATACAGCTGGTCACCCTCAATAAATCTGTTTTGAAAAAGTCATGTGGTGGTTGTGAAATATATGACAAGTGTCTTATTACATCTAATCTTTATATAAAACATACTAAGTGGTGTTCACTATATAATACTTGCCCTGTTGAATTTTGATTACCATCATAGTTAGGGAATTCTGATTTAAAGTGCCCTTCTAGGTGGAATGCCATGTTGCCTGTATTTGAAAGATCCGGTTTTCTTTCTCTTGCACTTTCTAGTAATGTTAGATACCCAGTGTCCTCTGCTATCACCCTGAGTGATATGACAGACCAAATGACCACGGGCATAAAGGGGTGCAGCCAGGTACCTTATGGTGCCTATGTGCAGCTCTATTAGGAAATTGAAAGGAGCTTGTAGTCAATGCAGCTTTGTCTATCCATTTGCTAATGAAAAATTCCCTACAAGTGCTTGACCTTCCCTCTTGGAGTAGACATTTGCTACTGTTCATGGATAGGGAATACAGCAATGGTGATTGTTTTTTAGAACTTTAACTGCTCTGCTCAGAATTATGTGCCCAAAGTAATTGGAAATAATTCAGTTGTGTTTTAGCACTGTGAATATCCAACTACATAACCCAAAGATTTGCCTACATAAAAATGGTAGCAAAATATAACTATGTTTTTATGTATTATATCTGAGCAGTTCCTTTCTGGATGTTGTAGACTGGAAACTTCTGCAAATTCCCTCTCCTTTTGCAGGAGAGCCTATCTGCTGGCTTACTTTCTTAGCACAATGTAGCCACATAAAGCATCACTGGCTTCAATTTCCTCCTGAACCTCTTTAACTTTAATCTTGCAACCTCCTGCCCTCTCTAGAACTGCTTCCCAGTTATCAGGCAAGAGCAGGGGGTCACCAGGGTTTTCAGAATTTGATTAGCACGGTTTTTATGAATAATTCAGATTGTTTGGTACCAGCGCAAGTAATCCAAGTAGCAATTTGAAAAAAACTGATTTAGGATTTAATATCTCTGAAAAAAAAAATTAATTAGTGCTGCTGCTGAGGGCTCTTGACTTTGTCCATTCATACTGATGAATTTAGTGCCAGTGAAAAGCAAGATTGAAACAATCCAGCAAAAACAAGTGTTTCTGTGGCAGAGTCCATATTCTGTTACAGATACCCATGCTCCTTCCTCACTGTTCCAGTCCAGCTCTTTCACTGTGTTCCCTTTTCCCTCTGAAGAGCAAGTTTGTGAAAATCCATGTAGATGTAGTAACACATTGCTGTCAGCAATGGAAGGTGTTCCTCAAGGGATCATGTTCTCATTATGTAGTTTTTTGTGATCCTACTAAACATTAGTTGACAGAACATTGTGCTTTCTTTGTTCTGTAAGAAATTGGAACTGCAGCAATCCACATATGTGAGCAGAGCCTAGTTAATGACAGTGGGTTTGCCTCTTGATGTAAGTTGGTGCATTTAACTCTGCCATCCATTTGAAAAAAAGCCTTTGCAATACTTCACTATTTAAACAGTGATAACAAGACCGCTGCATGTTTAGGACAGTTTGGCACTGCTTTTATTGCAGAAATAGTGGGGGCCATGGCAGTTACTGTACCTCCTCCTTTTCTGCCTTGTCTGAACTTTGCAGTCTCCCAGGCAGTCAGATGTTACTATTTTATACATTGAGGCACTGAGAAATCAGTGGAGAGGTTTTCAGAAATGCCCAATGCTTTCCCCTGTTTTTATCAGTGGGAACCCTTGGCGACTCTGGAGGATGAAGCTTCGTGTCAGAAGCAAGCACAGCACCCCTTGCCTTGAGTCCCAGGGTAACCTCACAGGAGTGAACCAGTGTCAGTCTGCTGTGACTAAGTACAGCCTGGAAGCTTTCAGGTATAAAAATCCACCAAAGTCCAATTGGTAGGTCTTTCCAATAAAATAAGAACCTGCACTTCACCTTTGAGCATCTGGCTGCTGACTGTGTTGTCTCAGATCTTCCCAGGCAGCATTAGCTGTAAGTGCAGTCTGATAGGGGCCCATCCTCAAAGGGTCCTTGCTTCCCACCTGAAAGAACTCCAGCCATGTTGGAGCCTCAGCTTGGATTCTGTTGGGTGAGGCAGCCACAAGCAAATTTCTAGCTCTGCAGAGGCAGCAGTGTTTTGCACAGAGCCTGTTTGCTGTGCTCCTCTTTGTTCCATTGGTTGTCGCACTGGCAGCTGCTGAGGAGCACTCTGTCCTGGCTGGTGTTGGTCAGACATTCCCTTGGCATTGTGCACACCCAGCAATGTGCCAGGCTCTATCTCTGTCAGCTGTATGCAAATCCTCAGCACTGATGTTAATGCCAGTTCGGTTTTTATAGCCTGGTGACAGCAGCAGCCCTCAATATTAAACACAAGTACACGTACACAGTTACAGCAGTGATTACTCTAGATGTTCAGCTAGTCATAATATTTGCACTTGGCATGATAAGGAGCTTTGAATGATAATAGCACTACAGTAGAAGCTTGTTAAAGTGACAGTAACCCTGGTGTCAGTATGGAGTGGTGCACTGACGTGCGCATTCCTACAGCTTTCCCACAGTCTGTATCTCCGTTTGCTGTATGCAATGTGTCAAAAGAGAAAGTGCTTGAGGATCCTGTGTGAAACCCTCTAAACTTATTTCAGAATTTCATCTACTCTAAGGCAGCACTGAGACATGAAGAGAAGTGTAGTCATTAGGGACCTTTATCTGTGTGAGTCTTATTTCATTAAAATAATGCAATCCTGATGTAGGATAATAGTCTCAATAGATACTGGTTTTATTTACTGACAGCAGAGAGGCTCTCAGCTCCTGTTCTGCTTCTTTGACTAGTACCAGCTTCAAAGGGGAGCAAGTAAGAGCCACACTGTCATGTCATGGCAGCATTTTGTCTTTTTTTTTGGCTGAAGTGAAAACTTAGCAGAGGAGTAACAGCAGCCATCCCAAACCCTGTGTCTTTTTCCAAAATGTAACCATGTGGACTGGCGTTTATTTTAGGAATTCAGTTGTGTCAGTAAGACCCAGGATATTTCTGCTGTCAAGAGAGCAGAGGCCAGCTCCTCAAATTTGCTGGCAAGGTTAGTGTTTGGGTGCCATTGTGTCATTCAGTAAACCTGAGCCAAGAATCCTCCACTGCCCAAAGTGGCATGGGCTAGTCAGAGTTCTCCTGGTGCTCTAGGTTCTTTGTCAGCTTCCAGAACTCTGAATGCCTTGTTAATGCATTGGGTTGTCTTTATGCAGGCACTGTTACAGCCAAATCTGTCAGCACCTAAATGCTCGTATTCTCAGGTACTTCTTTGTGTGCAAAGCTGCAAAAACTTGGTGTGTGCTGTACTTGGGAAACACTCAATCCATGATAGTGTCTACTGGCTCTTTGGGTTTTGGAAAGGGATGAAACAAAATATGTTTCAGTGTCTGAAATGTTGTAATAGCTGTACCAGCAGGATGGTGTGAGGATGATCTGCAGAAGCACTGGGTTCTAGTAGCCCCAGCTTTTGCAGTCATGCACCATTCCTGTTTGGAGGGCATAAGTGAGACTGACTGCAGTGCTGGGGAGCAGGATGTGTAGAGAGAGCTTCTTGGGAAAAATAATTAAATATATGCCTGAAAATATGTAAATAACAACAAACCCACTAAAAATATATATTTATATAAGCATATGGAAGAATGATAAATGAATGCTCATGATTTTTTTTTTAAGTGCCTTTTTATATCCAAGTGACTTTTCTGGTAAGTAACAGGCCCTTTTGAATTAGTCTTTAATTTGATCCATCTTCAGGAAAGCTCTTCCCATGTATTAATGGAACCCCATAGATCACCCAAACCATTTGTCAGGAATTGTAACTCCCATGTCTCCTCTTCCACAGCTGCCCTTCTGATGCTATTAAGAATAAGAGGGATGCAGGAATCACAGGACTTAGCCCAGAACAAACACTAATGAAACAAATCTAGTGTTTTCAAATGGATTTCTTGTTAAAGCTGATGTTCTACAAGTAATAATCACATTTGGAGCGGGCTGTATTGGCAGATAACGTGCCTTTAATGCCATCTTATGACTTTGTCTTCTTTTCATCATGAATAACTTAGATTAGAGCCCATTATTTGGCCAGGAACCACACAGAAGTTCTCTCAGGTGAAAAAATGTAGTCACCTGAGTATCCTCACCCAGGAGAAAAAGTTGCTTCCTTGAAGCCATTTTGTTGGACATTTAGCATGCATTTTTATTCCAGTTCTGTGTTTAATATGCAGTATTTCAGTTTCCATATATATTGTGTATGTGCTTCTTTTAAAAGTTTGGAACAGGTGTTTTTAAAATTGAGTTTTGTTTTACTTTTGAAAAAAATTAGCAGGCACTAGGCAATTCATTTATTTAAAAAAGAATATGTGAGGGGTTTGAATAATTTGACAAAAGGCAAAATAGTCTGATTTGAGACTATCATTTGCATGGTTTGTTGTGAAATTCAAAAAACATGAAGCAGTTAAACTCTGAGCCAGCAGATATTTCTTTTTCTAGACAAAAATCAAATGAGGCACTGACAAGATACTTGTTTTATCATTCTTTACCATCTTGAGTGCACGTGAACTGCTACTCAACTAATGCTAGAGGTTGAGGGTGTCTACAAAATTTCACAAATTTCGGTGTGATTAATTAATTACGCAGATTAATTATGTTAGTTTTGCAGTTCAAGTTCATATATCTTATAATATTGTGCTTATTTCCAAATCTCTAAAACATTATAGGGTGATTGAAATTATCCCAGAAATAGCCATTTTGTATAAACAGAAATAGAGTTAAAATATTAAAGTTTGGAAGTGTATCAAGCATATTTTAATATGGAATTGCAGCATTTAGCCACATTTAACTCTGTACTCAAGCCATGTCTGGCCTTAGCCACCCAACTGGGATTTCTACTTCCCTGTTTTTGCAGCACTAGTTTTGATTGATCTATTTGCTTTAAAACACAGGAGGGCTTTTGTCCTTTCTTATTTTTATATTTGTGTTTGTGCTATTCAGGACAGAATAAAGGTGACTTGATTTTCTGTGACACACCATGCTAAAATGTGCAAGAGAGGTTGTACCACCTGCAACAGCATTGGCTGTAGCATTTTATGACAAATAATGGGAGCAGAAAATCACTACTTCTGTTTTGTAACTTCCTAGGAATTGTGACAATTCCTATGGATGTCAGTCACAGCTCAAGATTCTTTCTCCTGCTTTTTGCAGAAATGCAGATCAGAATAGGATATATCCAGTCCCAAGATCTTACAGTCTGAGTTACCTTAATTTAAAATAAAAATCAGCATGGAGGTCTTGTATAGTCTGGAATAGTACAATGTGGTGCTTTTAGAAGAAACTGACTTCTAGACAAGTGCGATAATATATTTTTATATGAATAATGAAATTAATTTTCAATTAAGAAAAGTGAACTGTGTTATTTGCAGCTGTGAAATGCCAGTACTGAAACTCCAGTGAAGCCTTGATTGCTGGTTTTGCAATAATTAATTTTTGGTGAAGAGGGAAAACGTCAGTTTTCCACAGAAGGGATTGTTCTGTGATGAGTACTAGCAGCTTCCTCCTTGCCTGGCAAGACCAAGAGCTGGTTAGCTCTGAGGATGGGTGCACTGCTGAGCCAATTGGAAGCTGGGCACGCCTCTATGAGTCATATTTAAGAACAAAAAACCTTGAGAAGGTTTTTTTCCTCCTCGGAGGCGCTGAGTGTGGCAGCCAAGGTCCTGCTGCTGAACCTACAGACAGACCTACCAATTCTCTCCCAAATCAGGGAAAAGAAAAAGGTGAAGACACGTGAGGACAGCAACATGGAAACACCAAGTCAGTGGGTGGAGAGAGGGGAGGAAGAGGAGCTGAAATTCTTCTGCAAACCGTGGTGAAGACTACAGTACACCAGACTGTTTCCCTGTAACTCATAAAGTTTGTAGGGGGATGCAGCATTCACCACAGCCCTGAGAACTGGAGAATGCAGATGCTAGAAAAGCTGTGATGGGACTTGAACAGAGAGAGAGAGAACTTTTGCTTTCAGAGGTAGAACAAGAGGATTCTGCTTCTATGATAGAGCAACTCATCCTTAAAAATTGTACCCCATGATCCAGAATGACCACAAATGGTAGTTGTGGGAAGACTGCCAGGCTGTGGGAGGGTTTCCATGGGCAAGCAGGTGCTGGATGGACTGTTTAGCCATGTGTGTTGGTTTCACGTGCTTGGGGGGAGGGGTGGATTCACCTCCGAGCAGGCCCCCTGGAGCTGGGAAGTGGGAGGGGCTCTCCCGTCTCTGGGAGCGTCCCCTGTGAGCTGCTGCCACCAATCAGAGAGCTGATTTGGTGATGGACAGCTCGGGAAACCAATGAAAAGTTACTTCGCTTTCACAAATCACAGTGAATCAGCTTTGTTCTGGCTCTTTCGGCTTCCGGTCTCCGGGGGTGCTGGTCCCCGGGCTGGGGCCCCCACCCGGCTCTGGGCTCGGCCTGGAGTCCGGCCCGGTGCCCCGGCTTTGCGGGGGGGCCCAGCTCGGCACCCCGGCTCTGCTGGGGGTCTGGTTTGGGACCCCGGCCCCGGCTCTGCGGGGGTCCCGGCCCGGCCGCATGGTCCCGGCCCCCCCTCCCTGACCGCATGGCCCCGCGCGGCCCGGAGCTCCCCTCTCCACGGGGCATGGCCGAGCAGGGGGGATCGGGGAGCCGGCAAAGGCTCTCCCTTCCCCCTTCCCTCCTCGTTCTGAGAGAAGAGGCCTCCAGCTGCCCATGCTGTTTCTTCACGATCTGGATACAATTGTAACTTCTTCATGCCTGGATAAGATCCTCGATTTTTCCTAAGCTCTCCTGAATGGGAAGGAATAAAGCCTGGAGACTTCAGAAGTCAGCGCAATGAAGATAAAGTTCCTGGTGGGAAGAGATTGAAAAGATGCGAACTGATAAGTAGCTGAAAACCTTTTTGTGGGCTAAGAGAATGGTGACTTTACTAAAATTCCTTTAAACTGTGAAATATACTTGGGGAGGTTTGGCTTGAAAAGAAGAACCTTATTTTTGCCTTGGAGAAATAAGAGCTCTCTGTTCCGGGACTGAAAAAGTGAACAGAGACATTTAATAGAGAAAGAGATGACTTTTTGTGCCTCGGTGAATGAAACTCTCTCTGTCTTGGGACTGGAATAGAGACAGAGACATTTGATAGTGAAGAAGATAAAGAAAATCTTGTTTTTTAGCAGCCTGCCTGTAAAAGTACTACCCCATGTGTGTAACGTAACCCATTGCACAGCTCTGAAAGGACTGTGACAGAATGGGAGGAAAAATCATAATCTGCAATATTTTTTCCCGGGCGGATGTGGATTGTGATGTGGCCCCCTAAGCCAGAACCAAAACGGGACTTTTCTCTCTTAAGTAAACTGAACTGATTATTTGAATGTATCACTGGCTGAAGTGCTCTTTGTAGGTTTGTTGGTAAGAAATGTTGAATGAAGTGGAGAAGGAAACAATCTAGGGACCTTATTCTGAATATTTTTTTTTTTTGTGTTATTAATAAATTTCTTCTTGTACCTTTCTAAGTTGTAAGCCTGCCTTGTCTTTACTCCTGGGTCCCGTCTCTAAAAGAAATTAAATATATTAAAGCTGGCAAACCCAAGTCACACCGTGACACCATGAAATTAAAACCACGAGAAACTGCTTCCTGTGGCATGGCAGGAGAGACTCCTCTCCCTAAGCAAATTGAAGAAAGACTTATTTTTAGAAGTGGTAAACTGTCTCAGAATCCCAGGTTTTGTCTCTGTTATCAGTGGGAAAGAAGGAGGGACTGAGGGGAGGAATAGTATGCTAAGGTTTATTTTAGTTCTTACCCTTCTTCTTTTAATTATTTTAATAAAATTTTATTTATACCGTGTTAAAGTTTTGAGCCTCTTGTTGCCCTTAAAGTATCCTCTCACTCCATGAGCTCAGTTTTTAATTAATCTTAATGCCTCCTAAGCTCAATTAGAGCAGAAGAGGATGAGCAGATGTTTTTGTGAATGCACTGCTGTTTGCCAATGGTCAACCTTCTACACTTGAGCTTTCTGGAGTCTTTTTTTAAGGAGTAGTAGCTTGTCATTAAGACCCTGACTGGTAATTGTGCTGTGTGACTTCTTATCATTTTGTCTTTCCACTGGGCAGTTTGCAGTCAGTGTGTGCTACAATAAGCTCTAGCTGGATAAGCTTAGTGGAAACAGCATGTTTTAAGCAAATTTGTCCTGAGCACAATGTTCTTTAATACTTTCCCTGAATAATTAGTAGTAGTTTAAAAGGGGTACTGCACTGGATGGGCACGATTCAAAGCTCAGGGAAGCCAAGCCTATTGATTGCAGAGGTTCACACCTGCCATGTCTAAGAGAAGGGTCTCAACAGATGCATCTCTCATTTCCCTTCCTTCAGGGCAGAGCGAATGCCTTGCTCCTGTAGCCTCACCTTGAGTACACTGTGCAGTTTTGGGCACCAGAATATTAGAAAGATGGAGAGTGATCAAAAGAGGATAGAAAGATGGTGAAAGGCCTGGAGAAGCCACACAAGGAATGGCTGAGGGCACTGTGTCTGTTTAGCTGGAGTAGAGGAGACTGAGGTCAGACTTCACCAGGGCTGCAGCTCCTCCCAAGGGGAAGCAAAGAGGCAGCTCTGCTTTCTGGGACCAGGAACAGAACCTGAGGAATGACTGGAGTTGGGTCAGGGGACTTTAGATTGAATACCAGGGAAAGGTTCTTCCCCCAGAGGGTGTCAGGCACTGCACAGGCTCCCAGGGAATGGTCATAGCCCCAAGGCTGCCAGAGCTCCAGGAGCATTTGGACAAATCTCAGGTACAGGGTGGGGTTGTTGGGATAACCTGGGCAGGGCCAGGAGCTGAACACAGTGATCCTTGGGGGCTCCTTCTAGTTCAGGACATTCTATATTATATGATTCTAAGTGTTCCAGTCTAGGACCATCTCTGCCAGAAGCAGCATGTTAGTCAGATCCATGCTTTGCTGCTCAGCTGGCTGAGACAGGTTTGCAGAGCTGGGCAGCTCAAGACAGCAGTGCTGCTCAAAAATGCACTGCTTAACAAGGCTACTTCTCCTAAAGGCTTCCTTCATCTGGCTTGTGATTCAGACTGGTGCTGAAATCCAAGGACTGATGTTCACCTAGGTTTTGAAAATATTTCTCAGTTTTTCTGTGCTCCCATTGGTGTCAGGAGCTGAAATGGATGCCAGGATGTTGACTGGAGAGGAAAGCTGTGGTGTCACTAGTGATGCCAAGAGCTATAACTTTCCTTGGGAGGTTAAAGAAAGTTGAGATCAGCTAGGAAATTTTATGTAGAAATATTGCTGTTTTCCAGAGACCACAACTCCCAGCATCCCTTGAAGATTTATATCTCTTTGTTTTCTGCTGCCTCTGTATCCAGCTTTTGGTAATTTCTGACATCTGTGCATGGTCAGCCCAATGACAGTAGTCTGTGATTATTATAGCACCCTCTCAACTGCAGTAGCCATAGGAGGTTTCCAGTGGTGTATTATTGTCTAAATGCAGAAGGAAGTACAGCTTTTGAAGTAGTTGCTGCTTTGAGGGAAAAGCAGGGAGAGAGATGTATTTTGTACCAGCAGGTTAGGCTTAGAGCCATTGGATGGCAGGTGTTTGTGGACAGGTGAGGAGGAATCAACAGTGGCTAAAATTCCTGTGGAAGGAAAAAGCAGTCAGGATGCTGTCATTTCAGTGCCTCTCCAGTTACAGCGTGCTCTCACGTCTGTTGTCCTGCCTATGCATCATCTCCCTGCATAGCCTGGCTTTTGTTACTAAGGAGGGCTCTGGGACAGTGGACTGCTTGGTGCTGAGTTTGTGCAGTGTCTCTGATGCAGGGGTTGGTCTCAGTTGAGGTCTCCTAGATGCAAGCTGTGGGGCCACCTCCGGGCTCAGGCACAGCTCCACAGGCCCTCCTTGTCCTGGCAGGACCAAGGTGGCACAGTGGTGGCACAGGGATACTCATTAGGACAACATCCTTCATAGCATGCTTTAAATATTGGTCAGCCCTGAAGCAGTCAGGTAGTTGAACTAGATGACTGTGAAAGGCTCCTTTCAACAGAAAAAATTCTATTCTATTCTATTCTATTCTATTCTATTCTATTCTATTCTATTCTATTCTATTCTATTCTATTCTATTCTATTCTATTCTATTCTATTCTATTCTATTCTATTCTATTCTATTCGTGTTGTTGAATAACCCCTTATTCTGTGGAACACAGAGTAAGAGAAGATGCTGCTTTCACATACATCATTACTAGAGGGGTCATGCTCAAATTTTGTGAGGAAATCTCATGCTAATCTTTTGCTTAAGCATGAAGACAAATCTGTATTGTATGTATGTGAAAGGTGGGGCTCTCCAGTGACTCTTGTGGTTCAAAGAATACCCCAAGCAAAACACTGTATAGCCAAACACTGTATATTCAACTTTTATTTTCTCTTCAGTAACTATGGGCAAGTCATTACATGTCTCTGGCCTCCATGTCCCTCCATCTGCTGCTGAGGATAGTGGAGCTCTACTTTAATAGTGGTAGTGTGCAAATGCTTTGAGATGCTTGTGTAGGAAAGGCTTCCACCCAACTTGTTGTAGCATGCTCCACTTTCCCTTTAAATATGGGACGTGCCTAGTTTTTGTGGGCACACCTTTTCTGTAGGTAGTCAATTCCATCTCTTATACAAAAGAAGAGAACTAAAGGATGAAGAACATGTTATGGCTGGGAATCTATTGATTGAAAGGGGAGCTAGGTCAGAGCACTTAGGCTTTTATTAATGATCCTGACAGTTCAGTATGAATGGAAAATGGCTGGTAATTAGGTTTGCAACCGTTATTGATTGTTGTCATTTTCAGTATTGATTATCTTACTACTTGGGAAAAAAATAGTCTGGAAGCTCCTCAGGAATGCTGAGCAGAGCTTCTTGCCTGCCTTTCTGCTTCTGCAGGGAAGATGGAGCTGCTTCTCATGGTGAAATAGAGCCCTGTCAGCTGTGTGGGCTGGGCTTTTGGTTCAGTGTTGCTGGCTGTGCTCTACACCTCCTGCTTGCATTCAGTTCATTGGCTGTCATGCCAGAAAGGATACACTCATTTCTTTTCTGAACTGCTTCCCAATATAAATTTCTGAAAGACATGGGGCTAAATCCCTGTCTTAGATGGAGAGTCAAGATTAATAATTATTATTCGTCAGCTGATAACCACTGAAAAGAAAACATATTTATCATTCATCCCTACAATCAATGTTGTATAAAGCCATGCATATAATGACTTGGAACAAATGAGATCATGGTGTGAGCTAACAGAACTGAAATACAAAATACACAAAACTCCTTTCAAAAGTGTCTGTGATTTCAACAGCTGGCAGTATTGATCACTCAATGCATCTGTAAGATCAAGGTTGTTTACAAAAGGATTGGGGAGCAAAGGAAAGGTGTGTTTCAGAAACAGCAGCGAAGTCCGAGTCACTCTTCAGTTGTGGTGACATGGCTCGTGAAGGAATTTGTGGGTGGCTGTTTCAGAGCAGAAAGCCTGTGTGATTTGTGTTTGCTGAGGTCACTGCACCTCCATCAGCATCCTGGGAGAGCAAAGCTGCTGGGAGCAGTGGTTTTGGAGGTTTAGAGGGCATTCCAGTGGCTGGGCAGTATTGTTCCTTTGTCTCCTGCATTCAAAGCAAAAGAATAAGGTTTCTGGAGAAGAAAAAAATTCCTCAAATGCTTGGGATTTTTTCAGAGCCTTTTGCAAGAAGGACATTTTGCTGAAGTGGTGCTGAGTATTGAATTTTTGCCTAATGGAAGTTTCCTTGAATCCAAGAAGATAAAGTGTTTCCAGTAAATAACAAGAGAGACAAAAGCAAGCAATTTTTTCCCCTTGGTCAACTTCTGCTAGATATTAAGGTTTTGGTTTTTCCACCATTTCTGTTTTGATTAGTATGGAACATCTCATTCCACAGTGGAATTTTTTTTTTTTTTTCAAGAACAAAGACCCCCTCTGACCTGGATTTGGATGAATCTGTGACAGCTGACTTCACTGGCTGCCAGCTGAGCATGGTGCATTTAATTGATGAAATAATAATGATGTACCATGCCTGAACTTGCTTTGACGACTACTTGAAGCAGAAGCCAGAGTAAATCAGGCCAGTGCTGCAGCATCCCAGTGGTCATGGTCCGTCCACTGACTTAGTGCATGGAAGGCACCAGCTTCCCAATCACATCCCCACAAGCTTGCTTCATTCCCGTCTAATACTCCCCTCTCCTTCATTTAATTAATAGCCAAATTAAAAGAATCTCTAACTCTTTTTTAAAGAGCAGCATTTTTATGCATCCTCTTAACTGCCCAGAGCATTAAGATTATTAAAACAGAGCTTTCCTTTTCTGAACTGTCTCATTGGAGAGACAGGCTAGGGTAGAACTGCTAAATAGATTCACTGGCAGAGCAATCTCTCTGTCCTGGCAGTTCTTTAGTTTGATTACTGGGGTATGTTCCCTCCTGGAGCCCGAACCTGCACATCCTTAACTTCCAAACTGCATTTTCATTCATAACTGAGGCTCCAGCCCTGCAATTTTTACATGGGGAAAATCTCAGCAAAATTAGTATCAAGTCTCAGCCTTGGTTAGTGGAACATACCAAGGGTTGTTTTTTATGGTGTTTGATGAGGGGAATAGATTTGGAGGGGATTTTGTGTGGCTTAGTTAATATTACACATTGGCTTAATGTTGTGAAAGGGGACTTAAAAAAGATAAATAGTTTGCATCTAAAGTCCCCCTAAGTGTCCTTTGCCTTGAAAATTTGGGTTTGTTTTCAAGACCAGTGTGGAAAGAATAAGTAGAGGATGTAGAAAAAGAAATGGTTTTCTGAGTCCTTTGTTAGAATTTCAGGCTGTTTGTCTTTTGGTTTTGATTCCTCCCTTCCCCCTGCCCCCCACCCCTTCCTGCTCAGACATGACAAAATTTATCGATTAACTGCAGCAAAGAGATCAAAGCAGTTCTTATTTTGCAAAAAGGAATATTTATGCTCAAATAGTGTCTTTTAGAGCTGATAATTTCTTTTTTGAAGTACTACAATGTCTTTTTTTTCTTGTCTTTCAAGAAAATACTTGATCTCACCTTCTGGTGATAATTAAATGAGCAAATGAAGCTCAAGAAATATTTTTTTTTGTAAATTGCATGGAGTAAGATGACTATGTACAAGTATCACTAATAATTACCTCTGTTGGGTGTGCAGTTTATTCCAAGCAGTTTATTCCAGGTAGTTGAAGGACTTGAGCAGGTATACTGGAGACCTTGGTACTTTATCATGATGCTCAACTCCTGCAGGAGTTTTTGTAAACTGTAAGGAATCTTGCAAGCATTGTAAGGTGTAGTGTTCTAGGAACTGATGATCACTTAGAAGCCCATTTGATTTTCTTGAGACTGTTTTGGGATCAATAACCTTGACTTTACAAATTCTGTTCCGCAGAACATTATTTCCCCTTAGTCATCTCATATGAAAGTAACCTCTTAAATGTCAAGGAAGCACAACCATGAGGTTGAGAGATGAGGACTTTGCTGTGAATTTCAATTGTGCAATGTTTTTCTGTTAACTGATTCTGCCTTCACTCTAACCAGGGTTTGTGCTTGTAGAGCTGCAGCTGGAATGCTTTAAATATTCTGTTCACAATTCCTTATGGAAAAAGCTCTTTAAGCAGTGCAGTATGGGGTGGGAACCAGGACTCTTGGATTCTTCCTGCAGCTTTGTGTGTTTTTCACTGTGGTCATTGCTTGGTTCTTGGAGAGGACATTCTTTTAATCTTCAGTAAGAAGTCACATATGGCTTTGACTGCACCATTCTGTTTTTTGGCATTTTTAAAGAAGGATCCCAAGTGCTGAAAGCACTAACTTATATTTCTGAGAGATCAAAGATATGAGAAGGAGGCAGTTCCCTAGAACAGTGTGTCACAGTAGTTAGTGTTGTCTGCATTTTCTGCCTCTCAGAGCTGAGGTGTGCTGCTCCACTCAGTAGATGTTTTGATTAAGGCACTGAGGTAGTCACGTCAGCAACTTGGAAGTTGTGACTTGTCTGTGTTATAAATGTGGTAAAGGTGTTGGTGTGTTGGCTGTGATGCTTGGGCAAATAAAACCCCAGCTGTGCTCTTGTGGATAACTCTAACAACGGAATAACTTCTGGACTTTCAAGACCTCAAAGTCACCTGTCAAAGATCAGTGCAGATCTTCAGGAGCTCTCCAGTGGCATCAGCAATTATAAATACATACCAGCATGATTTCATGAACTTCAACAATTAGGAGTTGGCTTTGTCTATTTTTGAGGTTTGCCATATACCATATGTGACACCTTCTCTGCTTAACCACAGTTTTCTTAGGACCTTGTAATAGAATGCATGGTTCTGGTTTCAATTTTATTAAATCAGGAATGGTCCTGTTGACAACAGTAATTTTACCCATGCAAACCAAATGCTAGGGGAGAAAATTTAGGTCAGCAATCTCAGAATTCCTTCTTGAGCTGTATAAGTCCTCAAAAATGGGCAGGAGTGAGACGTAGGTAGGTATTACTCGAATTATTTCAAAGTGATCAAATGTTTAGAGTTTGCCCTTTTTCTCATATCATGATCTTTTGGAACTGAAATGTCACTAACTGCCAGAATTGGCATGTCTTCACATGGCTTTAGTGCTGTATTTCAGTGGCCAGCAGCATTATGACTGGAATAACTGGAAATTGATTTGTCAGTGCTTGAACTGAGTGAAATAGAAGCAAATGGTAGGAAGAGTGAATATTGTTAACTTAAAATTTATTTTTTATTTGCCTTCTTATCTTGCTGTATAAGTATGAGGAATTCCCCATAACCACAGAGCTTTCAGGTGTTTTGCAAATACAATCTTATATTACAAAGAAATACCTGTGTTACTCCATTACTTTCAGTTTCATACACATCCAGCAAAAATGCCAACAGCATCCTAATAGGGACTAAGTCCCATCTGGCATCAAGTCCTGCCCTTCAGACAAACTTCCCAGCCCGTGCAATCTGCCTGCTAGGACATCCCTTATCAGAGCATCTTACTTGTTTATTATTCTCCACTCAGCACTGTGCTTCTCTGAGACCACAGAATGAAGTCAGAGTATTTTGAGATGCCGCCTCAAGACTGGCTGATTTTCTGCCAAGCTAAGGAATTGTGACAAAAATGTAGGTCACTTTGACACTGCTTCTCCCTGGCTTTCAGGCTGTGGTGCAAGTTCAAGCAGCCTTCAGGCCACTGTCCCAGCTGGAAACTGAAAAAGGCACACACAGACTCCGTCTTGCTGAGTGTATGAATGAGCCAGAGCTGTGATGAAGTGCATTTTTCAAAATACAAAATGAGTTAATATTTGATGGAAATATTATCTTAACAAGATCAATAATGCTTCCCATGTTTTCAGCTCTGAGAAATCTGTTTTTAAATCACCTGAAATAGAACTTCCAGATTTGGAAAAAGAGAGAGTTTGGAAGGGAAAGACTGGCAGAATTTTGACAATGGCCTTATCATGGAGTTGAGCTATAGCTCTTACAAAAAAGGACTGGATAGATGAGTAGGTGACAGAGGAGTAGAGGTTACAAGGTGGTGCAGGAACCAGCAAGGTATAAACATCTCACTGGAGAGGATCTTCGATGCTCAGGGAAGCCCATGCCTCACCTTCTGATGATATGAAATTATCTGTCTGTAACTGAGGACCTTTGAATGCCAGTTTTTGAAGTTTCTATTTAGTGTTCATGCTATATTGTTGAGTAATGGAGAGTCAGGAAAAGCAACAAAATGTCTTTAAACCCCTTCCATGGTACCTGAAACGGATCTTCCCTGCTCCTCCTTCATATTAAGAAAGGATGTGCCTCTCCAGTGACTGAACAGGTTCTAAAAATGTTCAGTCTGCCTTAGAATGCCAGAAGGATCACAAAAGTGCAGAGAAACAGATAGAAAAACTTTAGTCAGATTGAAATAACACAGAAGTGGCTTGAGGGGGGGTATGGGGGAAGAAAAGGAAAGCACCTACTAAAATTGTACCTTAAATGTGAAGAAATGGTGCTTATATGAAGTGACAAGGGATCCATATCCACAAGTTACTATAATGCAGTTTTTAAATTGAATTTTTGTGGCAGACCAGCTGAATAAAATTGCAAAGCTGTGCTTCAGTTGTGTAGTAAGTGGTGCATGCGGTGTGAAAGACAAGCTGCAGTGTGATAACAGACTATCTCCTCCATGCACAAAGAGTTCTGTATTCTGATAAACTCAACAGCAGGTGCTGGTAAATATTGGTCCAAGCTACTTGATCATTAGAATTTAATGTTTTGGTTAATCATATTGAGTTTAGTCATTCTTTCTACTGAATTTATTAGTTTACTTTTGGAGACACTGCTGTGGAATTACTATCCTGTGTCCTATTAGCATGAGTTGCAGAATTACTGGGGATTCTGATGAGATATAAGGGCATGAGTGAGAAGTTGGTGTTGGTGAGAATAGAATCACCTTTTGCTTCTCTCTGGGCTTTCAGAGTCTGTTCCAGAAGTGAGCATCTCTAATCTGAGTTTTTGGCAGAACTAGGAACAGAACAAATTCTGCCATGCTTCATTGATCACCCTAAATTAATTTGGGGAAATTTTGGCTAGTGATTGTCACAGGGAAGGCTACCCCATGACTCCTCTCACCACCTCTCCTCCCCTGCCTTCTGTGGCAGAACTGCTCAGCTACAAAGGGGCAGCATGACCTCAAGATCAGCTGCTGGAGTGACTGGGCAGTGGTGCTGCTGGGGCTTTTGTTGTGCACACCCAAAGCACTGTCTTTCAGATATTTGCCCCATGGTTTTTCCTGCTATAGTTTAAGACCTTCTGGGTTGGTTTTTTTTGTTTTGGTTTTTTTGTTTGTTTGTTTGTTTTTTGTTTTGTTTTGTTTGTTTGTTTTTTTGTTTTTCTTTTTTTCTTTTTAATTTTGTTTTCATTGTAAGGTCCCTTGGTTGTTGAAGAGGATTAGTAGAAAAGTCACATTTACTTTGGGCATGGCTGTATGACCAGCAAGTGTTCTGTCCTGGGCTGATGTGAACTCAAGTATCCTGTTACTGCAATTCCAAGAGTTGCTTGGGGAGATACTCCAAGTTGTCCCACTATGTTTTGGGTGATATGTTTTAGTGACTTAGGGGTCACAGTGGCAGTGATGGGTTAAACACTGGGAACTGGATGTCCCTTCCAACCAATTCTCTTTTGACAAACAGGGATTAGAATGAGATAAAACTAATATTTTACTGCTTGTGATTTAACTCAAGTGTCTTAGCCAGACCAAAGCCCTTATTTAAAATGCTGGGACTCTGAGGCTTTTGTTGCTGGCAGCCATCATGCTTTTATCACAGATCTTACAGTGGTGAATACTTTTCAGATTAAGGCTCAACTTTTGTCAGCAAACATTAAACTTTCATTTTAAACAAAAGTTTTTAGCTCATCAGATGGTGGAGAGAAGCTCAAAAACTCAACTCCTTTACAGAAGCCCTCCTGTACGTATTTTGCTCACATGTTATAGTTTTCAAGCTCATTTCTGTTCCTGTGTGTGTGGGAAGGGACTTGGTCTTGCATTTGTAAATGTTTGGAGCTGCCAGTGTTGCTTTTTATATACCACTACAAGACTGTAATCTGAAGTTTTTAGACTTTTAACTCTCAATGAAATCAAAGAGGACAAGCATCTTTCAAAATTTGATCCCTATCTTCATACCAGCTTGTGCCTTCACAGCCCATGATGATTCCTTTAAAAGCAATGTAAGGGGTAAGTCTTCCAAAGGGAAAGAAAAGTTTTTAAACTCCCTGAAAGAATTTAGTATCATCTATGTTGTCTATTCTAAAGGCTTCCTTGAAGTGGAAGTTAGTGAGAAGACATGAACTGAAGCTCTTTATTTTCAAACTGCAGTCACAGCCACAGCAATTTACTACATCCAGCTTGCTATTTTTGCCTGTGATGTTTGGAGAGATAAACTCTGTTTAAGATATAATTTCCAGAGTACTCTTTATAGTATCTGCAGTGATTCTGGCTCTGGAAATGCTAGGAAATACTGAAAAGTCCAAGGTTAGGCATTCTTTCTGGTGCCAATCAGGTGGGAACTTTGTCAGAGTTCATCATGTCCCTGCCAAGTTGGTAGTTTCTATTCTGGCGATGGTAAATTGAGGATGAAATTTTCAATCCTCACTTCCTACTGGTGCTGACTTCTTAAACCCAAAACAATTCATAAGAATTTGAAGGTGGAGTGGCCCATAATAGGCATTAGAAAGGGAAAGGCATTAGAGCAGTGCAGGGAGACAGGGAAACTCCACTCAACTTCCCACAATTTGTGGCTCAGGGACTTCCTGAGCCAGAGGTGGTCTCTCTTTAACATCTCTTTACTAGTCCTTAGCAATGCCTTTATTTAAGATAAAAGTAATCATTTGCCTACAAGGACTTGAAATAATTTTGCAGGCATATTTATATTGAAGGCCAGGGATAACTCAGAACATATTTCTAAGTGTGAATCAGCACAGGTAGCATATTGAGTTGTGCTCAGAAACATGAACCTGCTGCCTTCATTATAGTATTACACTTGAGGGGAGAAAGTGAGATGAAGAAATTAAACCCCACAGCCAATTAATGAAGCAAAAGGAGTGGACAGCTAGATTTTCCAAAGCACTCAATAATCAAAGCTCTCACTAAAGAGAACAGTTAGATTTTCTAAGGAGCTCAGTGCCCACTTGTGAAGTATTTTTTAAAATCTGCCTCAGACCCTTAGTGCAGGGTTTCTGCAGGCTTAGCCTGTAGGTTTGCAGGCTGAGGAGCCCTAGAAGATGCTCTGGAGTAATTTCTTGTGTTCTTTGGCCTCTTCCAATGGGCCCCATGTTGTGGTGATGTGGGTGGGTGAGTGGCAGAGTGGGGCAGAGGAGGTGGAGGGAGTTGAAGGCAGATGAAGTAAAGCCTGTGTCGGATTGACCCACACAGGGCATCAGACCTCTCACCAGGTGAGGGGGTTACTGCTGCTGGATTCCTTCATGCCCTCATGCTTTACCTAACCAAGGGGACACTTATTTTGCTTGGAGACCTGTGCTATCCTCACAGTGAGGCTTTTCTTGTCATCTGTTGCTAGGAGCTTGGAAGAGCTGATTGACACATTACAGCTCACCATCCTCAAAGCACATTTTTGCCCAACTATTTTCACATCTCCTATACTTATGTGCCACATTCATGGGCTTGCTGAGGGATTTGCCAACTATCTGCAAAGCATGGGTGCATCTTGGAGCAGTTTGGGGTGACAGAATGGCCAGAGGCACAGTGAATGTCAACACAGAGACAACCCATGAACCAGCACCAGGTCAGTTGGAAATGCAGACATGAGAAATGTAGAATAAACCCTTGCTAAATCATCACTTGAGTGATGCTTCTATCCAGCCATGCAGGTGTGGTGCACCTGCCTCTTCCCATGGCCGTGATCAGATGGATGGAGGAGTGGGGTTTTCCTGGGTCACCCGAGGTGCTCAGGGAGCAGGGCTGGTGCATTGTGATTTACTGCTGCCATAGATCAGCAGCAAATTACTAGCAGCAAAGGGGAGGCTGAGGTTTGATTCTTTTCCAACACTGATGCTGAGGAGTATCCACAGTGCTTGGGGCAAAGATCCAATCTGTCTCTCCATTGTTAGAGCTGGTTTTCCACATGGGGTCATTAACACGCGCATGAATGTAAACAACAAACCCAGGATTTATAGAGACTCACATTCAAAATGCAGGTAAATAAAAATTGATCTCTTAGCAGAAAAAAGGCTCCTCAGCCCTGGGCACAATCTTATTTTCAAATAGCTACACATATGAAATTACTTAACTCATTAATTGACTGTTCAGCTTTATGAGGATAAGCATATGGCTACGAAATCTCTTTCTCCCTTATTCTGCAGTACCTCCTCCCCCCTGCTTTGTGTTTAGACCTGGAAATTCAATGCACCATAAAAACTACTAGAATTCTGTGGCATTGGGAACCATAAAATCTTTGTATTATCAAGCTTGTTATTCCACTATGTTAATTTAATAAAGATTAGAAATACTTTTAGTCTAGTTCAAAAATTTGAAGAGAGAAATTTCTAAATGAAGACCAGAAAAGCTTTTTGCTTGGCACAAATGCCTATGACAGGACCAATGGATTGAAGGGACTGTGATGGAAAATGGAGACAAAATTTCAGAGATATTTTTGTTGAGTGTGCCTGTTTTTCAACTAGATCTTTACACATTAACAGACAGCAAAGTATGATAACTGTGTGCTCTGCAATGACATACACAACACATGGATTTCCAAACAAGTATACGCAAACACATGATTAACAAAGCAGATTGTTACCCAAATTAATCTGAAAACAGATTTTTCACTAAACCACTTATGGGAAACAAAAGTGCATTCAATAAAACTTTCTGTATCCACTGTGTGATTGCACATGTTGTACTGTTGTCTTGGGGCTGAGCTGTTTCTGGCTGTGCAAGTGGGTAGAGGGGACCTTCTTGTGTGCTTGCATCTGTGTTTGGAAGTCGTGGCTGCAGCCAGTGGGGGGCAAGGAGGGAGGGATGTGCAGAACACAGGAAGAACCCTAAGCAGGGCAGTGGAGGAACAGCTCTGCTCCATATTTCTGCACACAGAAATTCCCCACAAACTACAGAGCAGAAGAAGCCATCCAGAGGCACCCCCCTACAAAGCTGCCTTATTCAAAACCACAGATGGCTTCTGTAGCTTTCCATGGGTACAAGGGCCAAAGTCTTTGTGCTCACCTGCTGATGCTCTGTTCCAGCTTCCAGTTGGTGCCTGCTTGCCTCCCCCTCTCATGCAAATACTTCCTCACTCACCTCCTGGGGAGCCACTTTGATGCCAGTCTTCATACAAGCAAACACTCCTTTGAGTTGTTTGGTGATTAAGGCAGACTTGGCCCCCAGTTTCCCTCTCAGCATGAGAGGGCATGAGAAATAGTTGGATACTCAGTCTAGTGATGACTTTTCTTTCTAATTTCTGACCTTCAAGTGAAAGCTGAGCTGTCCATGGCAGGACAGTAATGAGGTCTCCCATATTTCCATAACTGCTGGTATATGGAGAAGCCCTATTTTTTGGGAGGAGGGGGTTTCAATGTAAAGTCTCTCTCATCAGGGAGTTGAAGTGCATGTTTTTGTTCACCTCAAACAGTGATAACAAAAAGAAAAAGATTGTAGCATGATCATTAAAAGAGAGCAATAGCATTGCTGCTTCTTTTCTCCTCTAGAGACAGGGCAAAAACTACCTGTCTTCAGTTGATGAACTCTTGTGTGGTAAAAAGAGGCAGAAATGAATGTCGCCAAAATGTTTCTGATTGGCCCCCCTCTATCTATGTAATGCCTTTTATGTAAATAATTCAGGAACGTTGAAGGAGTGGGAATTAACCCTAGACTGTCCTTGTATATCAGGTTCTCCCAAGTCCAAATATCCTGCACCACTAGCTAGGCAGTGGACGGTCCCAGAAAAATAGAGGTGTCTCAATTACCTTACTGGTTCTTTGGAAACTCACACAGTCCTCTTGTGCATCTTCACTGACAGCAAGCACCCAGGAAACCAGGGAAAAGGAGCTGGCCCTGGTGTTTAAAATCCACACTCTGAGAGTGACATATGACTTAAAGCTGCGTGGACATTTTGCTAATGAAGGAACCCCATATCTTCTGAAGAGTCATAAAAACTGATATTTCTGTCACTAAATGATATTGTAACAAGCTAAATCGCCACCTGCAATGAGTAAATTAAATATTGACTATTTCATTGACTGTTAGATTTAATTTGAAGCAATCATGCAGGAGGTGTAATGGCACAGAAGATGAGTAACTATTTAATCTTGTCATCCCTCTTAAATGTTGAATAATGAGAAAAATATCCACTTGACAGAATAAGGGAGTTGACATCATCTTGGGTTTCCATGTCAGGACATTACTTCATAAATTTATAACAAAGCTGTTTGGAACAGGTGTTGTTGCAGGCTTGCCTCCTTGGTAACATGGGAGGATTTGGGTTCCTCAGTAGTCTGTCTACATGATACTCAACCTGATTCTTTCCAGCAGTGATATTTGTACGAGCTAGCCAAGGGAATCAGTGCTTTTTCAGGAGCCCATGTCTATCACAGGACAGCTGTGCCCAGAGTGGAGCTCCCATTAACCATATTGTCTTCTCAAGCTTAGCATAGAAAGTAATAGGCCCTGTTGGCTTTCCCTGGGATGATATGTTTGTGATATACACAGTGTCTTCTCTTCTTCCTTTTCGCTTCCTACTTTGCCAACCCCATTAAAATCCTCACGTCCTTAGCAGAAATCTTTGTTGTTTCTCGGGAAATGGTCTCTTATTTAAAAGAGAAAAAGCCTAGTTCCCATGGATTTTTGAGCCTTTCATTAGTGAAATCAGTGGCATTTTAGGTGCTCAGCACTATTTACCATCTAAACAAGTCATGTTCACAATAATTCCCCAGCTTTTGCTCTTTCAGAATTGTTGGATTTCTAAAGGACAGCAAAGGACATTCTTTACAAAGAATAGGCACTTGGTGTTTAAAGCCCAGAGATCAGATATAATTTTTTTTTTTTTAAATGGAACTTGTTTTTTAAAATCTTATCATCCTTCTCATTGAATGGATATTTCTGGAGTGTGGAACAGACAAAGGTTCTTATGTGCACAATGCTGACATTCTTCTCCCTTGCATTCACATTTCTTCATAAAACAGATTGTCTCCCAGCGTTGCATTCAAACTAGCAGCTCTCTGTAGGTGAATGCCATCATTACCTTGTATGATTAAGTCTGCTTTAAGATGGTTAAATTGAAAAAGCATCTGTCATGTACAGGCAAGCACAGAAAGAATTGTTTAAAGGCAAACAGAACCATTTTATGCCTTTTGGGTTTTGAACTTGGCTGCAGTATTTAATTATTTTCTCCTGCAAGTAAGATTTTTTTGTTCTAGGTAGTCAACTCTGACGTTGCTTTGCATGTTTCTGTAGCAGTCCAATCTTCAGCAGAAATTATTGGGATGAATTTAATGCAGTAAGTGAGGTCCCTGTGCTAAACAACCTATGATCTAGACTTGAATGTAGTTACAGGCAGTCTGTGTTGCTATACAACATCCAGAGGGTTTTAAGGCTAAGCCATTAGGTCTGTAGTATTTTTGCTATGTGCTCTGAATCCATGAGAAGTGACAGTGAAAGTAAAAGGCAGCTGGCTCTTGAGTGGACAGTGACCCTCATATTCAGTGGAGTCAGCATTGAGTTAAACTTGGCTGCCACTAGCCCCAGTTCCTACCTTTAGTTCTGGTTTGTTTTTTGCAAAGGAATAGTTGCAGGCTGATCTTTCATCTTCTCTTCATATATCCAACAAAGTGATCTGATATGAATAGTTCTCTACTTTGCTTTTTTGAGGGTAGGATCACCTGTGGGAGAGAGGGATAAAAGCAAATTCCTTGTTGGGGTTTGCAGTCTGACTGTAGCTGTTCCCACCTGCCACCCCAACCTCTGGAAGAAACAGAGAGGTTCCTGCAGCCCCACTGCAGCACAGAAGGCTGATTTGTACAGTTTGCTGGTGGCAGACAGTGAGGGGCCCACTGGAACCAACATGTCCTCAAGTGGCTGGACCTGCTGGGCTGAGCACAAGTAGGTTGCTGCAATCAGAGCAGCTCTCTTGATCTTGTGTTCATGGTGTCCTGTGCATGGTGTCTCCCAAACAGGGATTTCTACCTTGCAGAGACCCAAAGCTGTTTCACACAAGGCTCAGGCCAGGCAGGTCTGGTGCCGTGTTGGCACATTTCTCCAGAGGTCATATCTGCATCGAGCTTCCAGTTTTGCTCTTTCCAGTGGCACTGAGTCTGGCCTTCGGGATGGCTTTGGGAAGTGTTTTGTAACTGTGGCCCCATACTCTAGATGCAGTCCTTCATGTACCACCCTGGCAACAGCTTTAGCAGAATTGTGCCTTGTTTAGACCTCAAATTTAGGCCCTCCATATACTCTTTGGATTGAAATTTATGCTTTAGGCGGTGGAGGAAGTGACAAGCAGTGATTGTTCACTTGTGCTGCGCACTGGTGAAGTCACCCTGCAAATCCTGTGTTCAGGAGTTGGAGTGTGTCCAGAGAAGGGAATGGATCTAGGGAGGGGTCTCAGCACCAGAAGCAACTGAGGGAGCTGGGAGGGGCTCAGCCTGGAGAAAAGAGGCTCAATGGGGACCTTCTGGCACTCCACAGCTCCCTGCCAGGTGAGCCCAGCCACATGGGGGTCAGGCTCTACTCGCGGGGGACAAGGGACAGGATGAGAGGAAATGGCCCCAAGCTGTGGCAGGGGAGAGTCACATTGAACATCAGGAAGAATTTCTTCATGAAAAGGCTTGTTGGGCATTGGCAAGGATGGCCCAAGGAGGTGGTGGAGTCCCTGTTCCTGCAGGTGTCCAAGGAATGACTTGACATGGCACTCAGTGCTCTGGTCTGGGTGACAAGGTGGGATCAGTCACAGGCTGGACTCAGTGACCTTGCAGGTATTTTCCAACACATATAGTTCTGTGACTACATGATTCTGTGACATGCTGCTAGTTAAAACTATGAAATATTTAACATTATATCCTTGTGTCAATTAAACTAATATGCTCATCATGGAGGCACCATGCTGTAAAGTTTTGCACATTCCATGGAGTGCACAGAAGTGTCCAGTGTGGGAACCCCATCCCAGCTGATGAGCAAAGCTGCCAAATGAAGTCTGTACTTCTACTTCCCCTGGCTTTGCTCACCCAGGTGGGTTATGAAATAAGGAAGGTGAATCTGAGATCTTCAAATAACTGCCATCCATATGATGTGCTTTCTGTAAAGCTGCTCCTGGAAAATAAGCCTAGAAAGAAAAGAAGTTTGAAAAGTCCCAGTAGACAATTTCCTAATTAAATTAATTACGTTTGCAAAGGAAGGCATTAGAAATGACAGCTCCAGTTTAAATGGAACTTAGTGATGACTGCACGAATAAAATAGAAAGACAGAAAGCTCACAAGTGTAATAGGTAAATAATTAATTCATGCATCTATGAAAAGATGGATCAGACTGTCCTCCTACCCCGTATTTAGCAGCTCTAAGTGAATCTTCTGGACTTTAGAGTTTGACCACAATGCCACAACTTGGATTTCCTTTTCAATATGATAATCCAGCTTCTGTAGCTTGAAAATTGAGTGGCTACAAAAAATATGGTAATCTAGAATATGGCTTCCTTGTCTAGAATAGGTAATACCTATGAAAGAATGCAAAGCAACTTCAAAAGCAGTCATCTGAGACTTAGTGATGCCTGAGAATGAAAAGCAATTCAGCCACTGGCTGACAAGAAACAAAGTGTGACCCTATCAAATCTCTGTTTGCAGTGTAAGTAAGGACTCTGCAGGCCCTGATTTGGAGCAGCAAATTAAAAAGCTCTGAAAATGTAGAACTCTGCATGCTTGTATAAGAGGTTTGTTTTTATTGGTGCATTTGTGATCTTGAATAAAAAAAGTCCCCATTTTTTATGAAAGCAATGTTGGGCCCTCTGATTGCTGCAGTCTTTGAATGTGCTGGTAGCCATAGGTCAGCTAAAGAGTTGTGCTCTAACAATTTCATCTGAAGCTCATTTACTACCTGTTGACTCATGAAAGTAAAGCCAGAGGCAAAACAAATGTACCAATGCATGACTAGTGCATCTTTATCTTTTGTCTTCTTTCCCTTCTGTACTTCATGACTTAATCCTGATGTTTATTGTTTTACAGCTGGGACCCAAACCCACTGTTTGTGGCATAATCTGAACTCTGTTGGTAGATGTGATGTTACAGTGTTCTGCTGTACGGATGAGTATCTCAAAAGTCAGTGGCTTTGTCTGCATAAATGCTCATGATCTTTTTAAGGTTTCATTTCATCATGGTCCCTCAGTTAAGTTAACCTAATGATATTTGTTTCATGTGTCTTTACTACAGGCCCCAAATACAGCACTCAGTTTCAATTTGAGATAGAGTTTGAGGGCTGGAAGTAGACTGACAGTGAATCAGGTTGAGCGCTGGCCTCCTGGATTTCACTGTTTCCTTATTTATCTGAAATCCCTTTGAAATCCTTGAGAATTTGTTTGAGTGAAAATTGAGAAGGAAACAATGGACTGAGAACTTTGGGGAACAAGTTCAGTGAAAGATTTACTCAATGGCTGATTAAAGATTTTAAAATTTTGTCTTGCCCAGAAAAGAGCTTTTGTATGGGAAAAGTATCGACACACAAAATTACCCATCAGTAAGACTGGTCTTCTCTGGATTACATTGCTCCAAATTGTTCAGCGATTCCCAGAGGGAAGATCTACTCCATTTGAGAAACATTCCCTCCAGAAAGCATTCAGGGGTTTTAATTGCATTAAATGAAATTCACTGTGGCTGCATTATGTTTCAAGACAGCTGATAAATTAATAAATTAGATCAGCTAAAAGGAAATGAAAGTGAATATGGAAAAAAACCCACTAAAAACATGAACTTACCATACAATTAGAACACAATGAAATACACTTACTGTCTTAGTTTACATAAAGTGAGACTGCTGAGTTTTGTCATTAGTCTGAAATACATGGATTGTGGTGAAATATGTGGAAGGCGATGACAAACAGTTCAATCCTTGGGTGCAGCTAGTTTCAAATGGCCACAGCTGAGAAGTAGGAGAATTTCTGGCAGGATGAGAACCTCGTTCAGAATGCATCAATAGCCAAGCAAGCCAAAACTCTGGGTCCCATTCTTCAGTGAGCAAAGTCTCTCTCTTTCAGCTCTGACTGCAGGATAAGGTGTTTACACCTCTGAACATTGCCTTAGAGACTGAACATCTGCCTAAAAATCACTTTGTTTGACACTGCTCCCCATACCTTATTGTCCCACCTACCATAAGGAGACCTAAACATTTTGGGGATTCAACAATTAAAAAACTTCTTGTTGTTTTCAAGCTGAAAACACATTTCAGAAGTATGATTTCCAGAGCAGCTGTGGATTGTTGGTGCAACCAGGGAACCCTGAATTAGGGGCAATTTCTTGGGAATTAGAGCTAGATCCCAATCAGAAGTTATTTAACAGATTTAGGAATTCTTCAGTGGAAATGATCAGATGGTAGAAGGTGAGAATAAACAATCCCTGCTGACCATTAAATCTTTGAACTTCAGACCTTTTTCTGTCTTGTGACTTCTTAGAAGTATGACTTTGTAGGAGACAGTATTTTTTGTTTCAGTAGGATGGACAGCTGCATATTTGAGAGGAACTCTGGAATGGTGCAAGTATTGATCTGCTGGAGGGCAGGAAGGCTCTGCAGAGGGATCTGGACAGGCTGGATGGATGGGCTGAGGCCAGTGAGGATCAACAAGGCCAAGTGTTGGGACCTGCCCTTAGGTCACACTAACCCCCTGCAGCTCCAGGCTGGAGGATGAGCAGCTGGAAATCTGGGAAAGGTCCTGGAGGTGCTGTTGACAACAGCTGAACATGAGCCCAGCTGTGCCCAGGGGGGCAAGAGGCCAATGGCACCTGGGCTGTGCAGCCATGCTGTGGCCACAGGACAGGGCAGTGGCTGTTCCCTCTGCTGGCACTGCTGGGGCCACTCCTTGTGTCCATTTCTGGGCCTCTCATTACAAGGAGGACACTGAGGGGCTGGAGCACGTCCAGAGAAAGGCAAAGATGCTGGGGAAGGGTCTGAAGAGCAAATAACAGGAGGAACAGCTGAGGGGGCTCAGCCTGGACAAAAGAAAGGCTCAGGGGAAACCTTGTGGCTCTCCACAACTCCCTGACAGGAAGGGGCAGCCAGGGAGGGATGGGCTCTGCTCACAGGGAACAAGGGACAGGACAAGAGGAAACGGCCCCAAGCTGTGCCAGGGGAGGTTCAGGTTGGATATTAGGAGGAATTTCTTCATGGAAAGGCTTGTCCAGCATTGAGCAGGCTGCCCAGGACAGTGGTGGGACCACCATCCCAGTAGGTGCATGTAACTGGATGTGGCACTTGGGGACATGGTTTAGTGGTGAACATGGCAGTGTTTGGTAAACAGTTGGACTCAATGATCTTAGAGGTCTTTTCCAAAATAATCAATTCTATGAGTCTGAGTGGCAGCCAAGACCAGACAGCATAGGACTAAATATACTAAACAATCTGTGAGAAGAGAAGCAGAACCTATAGCCAGCTTTTGAAAAGCAAATGGAAGACTTCATATGGATAGTTTCCTTTAAACAGCTTTTTTACAATCATACCTTTATTAATGAGAGAGAATGATGAGAAAACCATTTGTCTTTGGGGTAAAGGTAGAGCTGGCTCTTGGTCCTTTCCAAACATTTTAAAGCTGGGGTATAATGAGGCACTCCTTAAAAATGATGCTTTGTGTGAAATGCTGAAAATGCCAAAAATTATAAAATTCCACAGCAAGCATCCTATTCAGGAAAAACACTGATATATCCCCAGGAGACCTATTCAAGAAGATGAATATTCCAACTCCTTTCAGACATTCCTGGGAGGAAGTACTAACTTTAGACCTATGCAGGTTTTAAGATTTTAATTGTAACAGTTGAAGCTGTTTTAAGGAAACATGCTTATCTGTAAATAAAAAGAAATAAGGATAGAGTGGCTCTGGAATCTTGGAGCTCTGCAATAAGTTATTAAATAAACCAGGATCCTAATTTAAAATCTTGAACCACATCCTGATTTGGTGTAAATTATGGAATTCTTTTTGAGTGAGTGGAATTACACTGATTAATATCATCTGAAGTCTTGTCTTCCTGTTTCTCAGAGGGGATAGATTTCTTTTTTAATTCTGTAATAATTCTTTCATTTTGATAATTGACCAGATATGATCTCAGACAACAAATATGTGTTCCTTCAAAACTAGTGTCAAGAAAGAAAATATAAAACAGGTTCATCAGAGAGATGAAGGGAAAATAGATAATTACAAGATTTGATTGCAGTTGTTGTTGTCAGTCTTCTTTCCTTGATAATAGATTGCTGGCATCAGACATTCTGAAATAATGACTTTAGATTAATCTTCCTTTTATTATCTTCACACAGGTAATGTGGATGACTGTTGCAAACTTTTTTGTTTTGTTGGGGTTGTTTTTGTTTGGGATTTTTTTTGTTGTTGTTGGTTTTTTTCCATGTTGTATTCCATATGTGTTATATTAGTGAGAATTAAATGATAGTTGGAGATCTCAAAACTGATGATTCTTGAAGCATAGAAAGTGTTTCCATACATATGAACTAGGAGTGAGCGGACAGCACAACTGAGTTATGAGGCTCAGCTCAAAATCTTAGTCATGGTTTGAGAGGTAGTTACCAGAATGGTGAAATGTCAGGGACATAAAACAATAAAAGTGTGTGTATTGAATAGTTCTCATGATAAATGATGCCTCAGCATGGAAATGCAAATAAAGAGATACTTGAAGTACAGTTTCTTGTGGATTAGATATTGAGGACTGGTTCTCAGCTGTGTTGCTCTGGAGTAAGACAACAGGACACACAGTTCAAATCACTGTATTGTGGAGGCATGGAGCTCGTGTGTTCGGGGTGGGAGCCAGTGCCTTGTGCTCTTAGGAGGGCTGCCAGCTGCTAAGGTAAGCCCACGTGCCATGAAACACTGATCATTTTCAATCTGATACCCATGAAATGCCTCAGTTGGTCCCATTGGCTTCAAGGGCAAAGGAGTGCTCAGGATACAGCAGCAAGAGGCTTGATCTGTGCCTCCACAGGCTGGGCTTATGCCTGTCTTAAGCTTAAGATGCCACTCTCCCTGTGTGCATTCCCAGAGTCATTACTGCAACAGCTATTGTGTGAAAAGGCTGCAGGATGAGCCCCCATCTCCTTCATTCTCCAGTTGCTAATTTTTAAAATATGCTGGAGGAAAAATAATGTGACTAATTAATTCTACTTTTTTCCCTTCCAGTTCTTTAAATGTAAGGTCAGATCTGTAATGAAAATTTCCATTGAGAATTACTCAAGGAAAATCCAGCCCAACAGTTTTTCTCCACTATAAAATTCCTCTTAGATGAAACATTAGAAACAATTAAAATGCTTAAAAAGTTAATAGAGACCACTCTGAACTGGGAAAAGGAAAGCCATGCTCATTTATTGAAGTGTTCAGACAGAATTGTTCTTATAGTATCTTCCATATGTACTTTAATATTAATGTAATTAAAAGTGGAATTTTGCACCAATACATTCTTGGAAAGCTGTTTGCTGAGATTTTTTGTATTGTACTTCCCTTCATGTATTTTATCCTTCTTCAACCAGAGGATGAATTCTCAAGCTGGACAGCTCTAGAAGGAATGAAGGGAAGAGGAAGGGGATGCACAAGGGAGAAAAGGCAGACTGCTGGTTGTGTTGCTGCTGCAGCACAGCCCCAGTGGCAGGTGGGAATTTGCTGCCTGGGCATTTCTTCACCAGAGCAAGGCCAGGCTGCTTTGTTAAGGGGATGCCTTGTTGACCCCCTGACCTTCCTCATGGCTGCACATGCACACAGATACGTGAAGGTATGTACAGGGATTTTCTCCATTCCACTCTCTCCTTAAGGATAACTGGAGGATGAGTCAAAGAAAGGAAAAGCTGGAAGGTTCTACAGATGGTTTTAGGGAGGGGTCACTGAGGGGTCTGTGTATGTCCTTGCTCACAAAATACCAGCCTGCAAAGAGATTCACCAAACACATTCTGACAGATGGACTTCCATTCCCACTTACAAGGGCAGATGCAACTCTACACAACAAACCCACAAGCACTTGTCATTTAGGAACTGCACTGTACTCATAATCAAACAGAAAAGTCCCCTAAATGCCTGCATCCTCCTTGCCCTCATGTAGATAGAACTCTGAATTTCATCTCTGTTGCCTGGAACTTCTTAAAAGACAAATGCATTTAATGGTGCAAAATGTCAATTCTCACACAGCAGGAGTTTGAGCTGGGTTCTTCAAACACACATTTGGAACATGGCTTTCTATCTGATTCAGAAGAGCTTATTCTGGAATACTACAGACTGAAACTTTTGCTGAACTTAAATTGAGAAACATCATAGAGGTAGTCAAGGACTGTCTGTGTATATTTTCACAGCCCTGGGTCTAAGTATGGTGCCAGGGGAGTGATTTATGGCTCAAACAGGTAAGATTTTGGGCTCTAAACAAGCTGAGTGTGCATTGCATGTGCAGTAATACCAAACTTATTTGTGTATCCACCAGGTTCTTATTATAATTGAACTCAGCAAGAACAGCCCTACCTGCTAATCACAAGCATATCTTACACTTGCAGCAAAACTGTAGCAGGTAGTACCTTGAAATGTGAAAACAGTAGCTCATTCACTTATTGCTAATGTTGGCATCTGTGTTGCAGTCTGCTGTGTATTTAGGACTCACTTGTTATTGTTTTCTTTTCTTTTTATTGAAAGTTGACATTTTCCCACTCATTCATTTGCTATCAGGAAACTTTGCCAGACTTCCTGGGAAGCTCAAAGCCGAGTTGGTTTAAGGAAATTCTCATTTATAGCCTCAAAGCAAGTGTTTGTTTTGCAAGGAGTACTATCTCTTTAATCCTGTGTTTGGAAGGCCTTGGAGTAAGACTGAAATTTAAAGAAAGAGTATTTCTTAGTCAAAGTGAGTTACATATTCTGTGTATTGAATGCTGTGAAAAGAAATGTAAAATTACTGTAATTCCCAAATAAGTTAAAGTTGTGATGGCAATCATAAAGAAGTTTCTGTGGATGTAGTGTTTCACATATGGATTGCAGGCTTGTATTCAAGGGAACTAGATTTAAGCAGCATAAATAAACTACATTGTCTTTTTCTGATGAGGACACTGTTTTTTGGTAGGAATCTTTTTAATCCCTTCAGCTGCCCTTCCTAGGACAAGGGGTTAATGGAGAAGTGAGAGTTTCTCTAAGATCTCTTAAAAGCTCTTCCTTTGTTTTTCACATTGTTTTGTGTCTTCCTTGTTCTTGGTAATCGTATCTGTGTTGTACCTCCCTGACTCATCCCTAAGTCTTTCATATTGTTTCAGTTGCTTTGAAGGCTGTTTGGACCAAGACTTGCTTTTGTGTGCTAATGAGGACCTATGTGTCCTCCTTGACCAGCCCCTCAAGAGCATGGAATTAATTCTTGTCCTCAGTCAAGTACAAAAACAGTAGTTGTAAAACCAGCAGCAGCGTTTTGTTGTTAAATTCATGTCACTGAAATGTTATGCCCATCTGGAAATAGTCTTGGCTACCACATGAGAATATGATGACAGGAATTAAATGTGAGGCTCCTCAGTGTGGCAGTACACTGAGTATGTGTATCCCATTCTGCTAAATTGCCAAATGCAATTTTTTGTTCATACATTAAAAAATTCAGGTGGCCTCCAATTTGTCTATTAGGACAAAGAGAGAAAAGCTAGAGAAGTAAATAGCCATGGTACTTACCATTGATATTAGAGTTCCTTTCATCCTCAACATGCTTTGTAAGATTTAATTAATGATCAGATCCTTGAAAAGCAGCAAGACAGCAGAATGGGTTAAGCATTCGAGACGCATGGCAGCTACAAACTCTGCAGGTCCTGGAATTAGAGCTGGGAGGTGTGGGGTGGAGGGAACAGCCTTGGAATTTGTCTTGCGCTGGAAGGAATCTTGGGAAAGATACAGTGCCTGAGAGGAGGAAGAAGAGAGACCAGTGGAAAGAGGTAATGTTGTAACTGATGGGAAGAGCTATTCATCTGTAAGACTGTCCTAGAGCTTGTTGAGAAAGCCTTGCATTTTCTGAATATGTCAGTCAAAAAATGTCCCTGCAAAGGAGGTGAGAACCTTGAGCAAGGAACAAGACCCACTTCTCTCTCTGAACCCAGACACATTGTGTGCACTCACAACTCCTGTCTCCCTCCCTCCCCAGGACACATAGCCTAATCTCTCCATGAAAATGCCCATCTGTCTAGGCTATTCAAGTGACATTTGCACTTCAGTGGTGTCTGATCATCACTGATCAGTGACTTCCTGTGTATTATGGAGAAAGAAGTAGAAAATTAGTATTTCAGCGATTGCTTCCAGTTTCCTGGTAAGAAATTATTTGGAAGCTTGGGGATGGTGGAGCAGTGTTTCACAGAAATGTCTTTTTACTCATACATGACATCATGATTACATCCCAGTGACCAAAAGAAAAGAAAAGAAAAGGGCTTTCTAATCTGGCTATTTTCTGATATCCTCCAGATCAAAAAGCATTTTCCCTCAAACTCAGGTCACTCTTACTAAGGGGACTGGCTTCATTCAGGAAACTTGAGTTCTGCCTTTTGCCTTGGAATTAGCACTGGAAACTTTTGAATATCATTCAGTTTACACACATCTTCAACCAGTGCTCAGATGCTTTAGCTGGTTGTGGATTATTAGAATGGAAGGGGAGTCATCTCAATCTTTTAGCACCACAGAATTTACCAATCTGCAGGTTTTATATTGAAAGTAAAGGACTAATTTCTTAGCATGCCTATTGACATAAGTAAGCATTAACTTCTTCAGGGGGAAAAAAAAGGTTGCAAATGGAAAGTGAAGGTTTTTGTTTCTATCCATGTTGCAATAGAAATAAAAATTAGCACTTATCACAATATCCCCAAGATGTTTAAATCTAGTTACATTTTAACATTTTCACACTATGTAATACAACAATGACATTTCATCACTAATGACATGACAGCTGCCTGGGGGAAACTATCATGTAAACAAAACACTGTTTGTTAGCTTTATTGTTGCATGTGTGCTTGTTCATTAACAAGTGAAAACTTTATTCAAACTAATTAATTCTTTACTTTCTGGGAGCAGTAACACTGACAATGTTGCATTTTGCAGTTTGCGCTTGTCTCTGTAGCCTGGCCTACACACAAATAGTACTGGTTGAAATAAATTGGCTTCTAAATCAATTTAATAAACTCATTGCAATCCTGTTGTGCCGACATTCTTTAAACTGAATGAAGCTAACATGATATTAGCTATTCTTAAACCAATTTATGTGTTCTCGCTTGGAAGCTGCTCCAATTTAACTAAATTGAATTAGAAACTGATTTAGTTAAATAGGTGTCATTTCTCTGTGTCTGGACCAGACAAACATTCATCATAAATTACTGAAAGTATCTGTTGATCTAGTCAGCGTGCATTATCAAATGTTCATGTCTGTGAGGATAAAACACGATCAGAGGCAAGAATTGTAGGTGAGAAGTTTCTGTGACATAATCGATCAAAAAAGAATGAACAGGGCACTGACAGGCAAAAATAAATGTATCAGCGGAGTTGCACTGATTTATTCAAGTTGAGGGCAGTTAGCAAGGGGCTACTCTGCATATCCTTAAATGCTGATAATGTGATTCTGTTCTCTGATAGCCTGTCTGACTTTGTACAAATCAGATCTTGTACCCTTACTTTGTCATGGCTACAGGTGTGTCTATCCCATCTGAGGATACGAAGAACAAGTACAAGAGATCTGTGTCTCTTGTGCTTGATTTTGAGGTGTTCACATGCCAAAACATGCTGAAGGGGAAGTGAGTTCTTAGGTTTTCAGAAATGCAGTGTTCAAATAAAATCTCATTATACAAGCAGTCTGGCAGCAATGTTTTACCTCATCAACCAGTGAAGAGCAGGGTCTGATATCTATTGTTGGATAGCCATCACTCAAAAGTAGAAATTATACAGCAGGATATGAAAGCCTCCTTTCCAAACCTTCATTTCATAGGATCATGAATACCTTGCCAGACACTTTATAGCATTCTCCATTTTTTTTAGATTAAAATAGTTGTTGACCCTTATTTTATTTGATAAAAAGAAATGTGAATCTGCATGCCAGTAGTCTGAAATAAGAAGTCAGTAATACTTTCCTCATGAAAGTGGTGCAATTAATGCAATTGAATTTGCCACTTATTTGTGTCACTTGGGAAAACAATTTACAAATAACTGTGATTTTTTACTGATTTCACTATGGAACATGTATTTAGTTATAGCACAAGTGGACCTGGCTGCAATAGTATGATCATATATATTCATGAGTCCAGTCATTCAGACCAAGGCAAGTTCTCAATGGCAGTAAGGAGTTTTTCATTTTAAAAAAGTAGAGTGAACAGAAATAGTGTTTTCATTAGACCCATGTTTGCAAAGCCTTTGCTTTTGAGAATGTGTACAGAATCCTGCCTATCATTGATACCACAGCTGAGCTCTATCCCACTTTCTGCATGTTAGAGCCTTGGTTTATTGTGATGTTGAACAAGGCTTACTGTGGACAAAAAAAAAGAGGTTTTATAGCACAGCCTTGAATCCAATGCAAATATGGACCTGATGAGTTTGACCAGGATGTTAAGAATTTGACTTCTAACTTCTTATGGCCTTGCTAACAGCAAAACTGGTTCTTTTTATATTAGAAACAAAACCAAGAGAGGCACTTAGATTTTCCTGCAACATTATGCTCTTTGGCAGGAAAACTTACAGGTCCATAGATTCTGTTGTGAGTTTTTCCTCAAAAGCAGCTTTTCATCATATTCTCATTCAGATCTTTTGTCTCTTTATTGGAACAGGGTTTTTCTCTCTATCGGGGGAAAGTCTTTTAAGAAAGAACACATTTAGTATTAAATGCATTTAATGTCAAGGCTTATTAGAATGAGTAAATCATAATCTAATACAATAATGTCTTAGGCTAGTTAGAAAAATTGTCACGACATAGAGTAAGCATTGATACAGCTAAATCCCAGCAGAGCACATCCAACATGAAAAGCTGACTAATAAAATTCCTAGTTCGGGTAATAATTTTTGAAAGGATTAGTACTACAGCTAGTGTGTGGAGATTTCACTGTTAGCACCATGAATTATTGGAACTCTGAAAACACATTGTAAATAAGTTATAAATGTGAGTGTGTTCACAAGGATCTTTATGTTTCCTTTCATTACAATGAAAAATTTCATATAATTAAGAACCCGACTTCTACCGCCGAAGAGGAATAATGGTTAAAGGTGGATATGAAAAATGATGCTGAGTGTGTAAACATGGAAACATGTTTTGAGATAAATCTTACTTCTAAATCTACCCTGTCAACCACCATCTGAATTCATATTGCACGAAGAGGATATATCAAATGCTGCATCCATCTCCCTGGAAAGCAGAGAATATAATGTACAAGCAACCCCAAACCTCACTAGCTATTACAATTTCTTCTGAAGGCATGTAGTTCACAGTGTCTTAGGGAAGTGCATTATCTGTCAGGCTTTTTGAATGCCTCATAATAAAAGTGCCAGCTGCCAACAAGCCTCTCTTCCTCCTCCTCAGCACACAGGCTTTACAGCTGCTAGCCCGGGTTTTATTAACTATTCCAATATAACTAGCAGAAATTAACATGGCTAAGTTTTGAAAATTTGACAGTGGGAATCAAAGAGGTCAGCACGTGCTGCTGTGTCTTTAGCTTCAAACATGAAGAAGTGGGTGTTGCCATGGAGCCTCTCAAAGACAGTCAGGGCAATGTAGCTGCACTTTTAGGCAGCAAGGAGCAAGTAGGAAAACTAGCTTTGAAATCATGTAAGATATTTTACTTTCTTAAATGTCTGTGCATGTGTTATTTCAGTTGTAATCTTGTACATCTAAAGTAAATGATCCTCCACTGGTGTTGCTTTGCTTGTAGCTATTATGGGCAGTAGATTTACATGATCTTATTTTGGCTGAAGAAAATGCTCCTTTTCCAAGCTCATTTGTCTTTCCAGTGATGTTAATAGGAACTGCTTTGTTATGCATGTGAACGAGAACAGGACTGTTGTAATTTATACACTTGCATTTCCAACTAGAGTCCAAAATAATTTCTGATTTGGCATAACAGGAGAAAAATCAGCTTTCACTCATTAGCCTTCCTGGCTTAAGGCAGGGAAAGCACAAATATTTAAAGATCCTTTTGGGAGAATATGTAAATAATTGTAAAGTGTCTAGAAAAAACGTTGGAGTGAATTTCAGTTTACTTCTTCTGATCCTTTGCCTTACTTAAGATACACTGGCAGAATTTATCCCACCTGACATTTATCAAAATTATAGAATCACAGAATATCCTGAGCTGGAGGCGACCCATCAAAATCACTGAGTCCAGTTCCTGGCCCAGCCCAGTACACCCCAACAACCCCACTCCGTGCCTGAGAGCTTTGTCCAAATGCTCCTGGAACTCTGGCAGCCTTGGGGCTGTGGCCGTTCTGGGGAGCCTGTTCAGTGCCCCAGCATCCACTGAGGAAAGAATCTTTCCCAATATCCAGACTAAACCTCCCCTGACACAGCTCCAGCCATTCACTTAACTTGAAGAGTTTTCTAACTCCCAAATCAGAATCTATGAGTGAAACAGTCTTGCTAAAATATCCTTAGTTCAATGTTTTCCACTGGATATGGGTTTTCCAGATCTGTTTTCTATAGGGTATTTCATATAATTTAACTTCTCAGTATTCTTGGCTCAGTTCCTGCCTCTGACACCAACTTTTTCTACTAGATTGGAAAACACTTGTATGGCTACACAGGGCCAAATCCTGCTTCATCCCAGTAGCTACTCAGGACATGTTTTGTCTAGGACATGCACCTCATGCACCTTAGCCTGTGTATTGTCTCTGTTGATATTCCCAAGCCTAGTTCTCTGTGTCATCTACAGAAGTAACTATCATAGTAATACTTAGGTACTTTATAAGGGAAAGGTGTGATATATTTCATTAGTGGTTCAGGAATTCTTTGGGATTCCAGGAAGAAATGGGCATCATTAGGACTCAGTTTATTACTGGTGCTTTATGGTGAGCAGTGTTTCTCCATGGAAAAGAATATAACTAGATCAATGGCTTTCAGCATGACCTGAGGGGTCTGTGACAGGTAACAAAAGGCTCAGAAGGTTTGAGAAAGTCATGTCACTGCTATGCTCAAATTTATAGTCCTGATACTCACAGTTGCATGGGAAAATTTTGTGGACTGCACAAACAGGAAAAGCTCTGTTTCTTTAAATTAAGGTTTTAAGAGCATGTAGTGATTTTTTTAGGCATTGATAGTTAAAGCTGGGCACTTAGAAAAGATGTTTCTTTTATACAAAGGGCTGCTCTACACCCCTCTGTAAATGATCAAAGAGGTCTTCAAACCCTACTAAAAGACTGTTACATTGCAGGTCAAGCCAATTTTTCATTATCAAAGCAAATTCCATCAAATTTCAGTCCATAGGTGCCACGGGTGAGTTTTGGGAGCTTTCTGAGAGCCAGGTGGCTCAGTCTTCAGTGAGATTGCTCAAGGATGAGACAGGAATTCTCTGAGCCAATCCAAGTGGCACCTGGGTAAGCAATAGACTTTGCAACAGACTTTACTACACAGAGCCCTGCTGCTTTACTGCCATCCTTACTGCCTCCAGGCATGTCCCACTGGGTTTTTGTGCCTAGGCCCTTGGCACAGGCAGAACAAAGAGTGACATGAAGTGGGAAAAGAGAGAAGAAAGAGGAATATATCAGGGGAAGGCAGTGCAGTGCATTGAACAGCAGTGTCCATGTGACTCTCTAGTAACAATTGGAGGACAAAAACCCATAAAACCACCTGACATAACAGGCAACCAAAGTGCCAATGAAAATCAAGCTCATTTGGAAGATGCTTTTTTAGTGTTATTTGTGAATAATGATTCAAAATTTCTGTGTACTTTTTTTTTTTGTTCTTTGTGCTCCTTTTGTTTGCATGAGCTGGAATATTATACACATGTAAATTTTCTCCCTCTGTTATTTCTTTACAGATGAGAATAGTAAAGTGATTTAAATCTTGAAAGCATGTATAAGTAATCTTGAGGTCACAATATTTCTTTTGGAAAACAAAACCGATAAAACTGAGAAATCCAAGTCAACTCAAAAAACACCTAAAGCTTTATTTAGTTACAGAGATGCCCAATTAAAACATGTCAAAACAGCCTTACCTTATCTCTACCATTCAGTAATTATATATTAACAGGGTGCATGAGGACAAATGAAATTTCCCAGACTGGTATTTTCCCCTAGTTTTTCCTCCTTCACCAGAGGTCAGTTTTCAAGTACTGAGCTCCTTTCTAGGGTATGGGCTGCAAGATAGGTGTTTCCTAAAGGCAGCACCCATGTTTAGTCCAGGATGAGGCCCCAGGCATGACTTGTGTAAAGCTGCTTTAGTGGCTGAATGTATGGTTCCAGTGTTGGAAATCACTTCAGCAAGGACTGAGGCAGGGTCAGGACAAGCCAGTAGGTATGTTTTTATTTAGTGTCCCCAGAGCTGGCTGGGTCACCTTGAGATTCTACAGGTGGGGTGTAGAAGTAGCATCATTGTTCCTAAGGTGTCTTCAAAACAGAGGCACTGCAGAAACTCTCAGTTCCCTCCCAGTTCAAGTAGAGCTGTCATCAAAGGATTTCTCTCTCTTGTTGATAATGGAGGACCTGGCCAGTTCTTTTTCACAAGTTCTCTTATTTCCTCTTTGGAGGATGATCTTATTGTTATGTGCCCTCTCAAGGCTGCCTTTGATCAGTGCTGTGTACAGTGAGATGCATGAGTGTGCACTGAGTAGATGTTACACCTGCCACTCACTGCAGTATTCTGACCTTAATAATTTTGGCACTCCAAATCCACAACCCAGCATTGACAAATTAAAACATTTTTCCTCTTGGCAGGCTGTATTTTACTCATGTGAAGTATAATTTTATGCTGTTCCTCTTTCCTACTGTAGAGGTTTTTAACTTTATAGATTTAAAAGTTAGTCATGATGTGTCTTTTTCAGAGAGATGTGGAGATGTAATGAAAGGAGCTACCAAGGAAGAAAAGGAGCAAAATTACTGGCCTGTTTTGTTTTAGAAAGAAAATTAACAATTCACTAAGACAAATTTAGCTATGGATTAACTGTGTTATAACATTAAAATTCTCCCTGCAATTCTTCCCTTATTGCATTTTCATAAGGCTTTACTGTCACAAATTCCAAAAGTACTTTATGCTTTCTGTTCCATGTGACTTCATTGTCTTTTGGGTTTGAGAGCACCTAAAAGCTCCTGTGAGTGTCTCTTGAGTGGTGTGCAGACCACTCCAAAAGCTGGCAAAGAACAGGGAGCCCAAGGATACAGAGTGTGCCTTATTTATTTTAGTGGAACTCTAGTGTCTATGTTTAATCCAAATTTGTTGGTGATTTCCTTCCTTCTTTCCTTCCTTCCTTCCTTCCTTGGTTATTTGTTGTGTGATCAGAAAAATCTCAGTATTTTCAGAGATCTGCCTATGTAAACCCCAAATTAGTTCTCAAGTGTCCCCCACTGCTAGAAAGCCTTAAATTTAACTTGAAATGTATTCTCACCCTACTCAGACCTTCTGTTATCTTCCAGTTTTGTTATTCTTGTTTATTAACATTGGAAGGCCTGAAAATAATGCAGTGAGAAAACAGAGGGCCTTTAATGTTATGACTCAGATGCAGACACAGCAGGCAGAGCTTCAGGAGATTAGAAATGATAATACTTGTAATTAGAAATTCTGCAATTGAGTAATGTTAGTTAGGAGCTTGCAAACAGAATTTAAGTACTCAGATTATTCTATATGTTGTGAAAATAATTATACCAAGCCATGTGTTTCCACATCAGTTTATCTGTGATCAGTCCCTTGGATGGGTCTTCATTTTGAATTCTAGCAATGCAAACATGGACTGTGAGGCATCAGTGAGCCAGTTGTAGTGTGACACTAAATTCAGTGCTCTCCACCACAATTGTAAAGGACATAGAATTTACCAGCTTTGGGTTTATGGGGGTGCATTTCCACAATCAGGCCATCCTTGTAATCCATGCTCAGAATGCTGCAGGATTGAAAAAGCACTGGGCTGGGCAGAGAAAAGTTTTACAAATGAATACCCATTTTTTTCCCAGCAGACTGGTAAATTCCATTACCATTACATAAGTGTGTTTTAATTTTCTTCAGTGCCATGTGTGTGTATTTCTTCTCCCTGTCTCCAGGAGAGCTGTGAGCATTGAACACCTTGTCTACTATTTCTCTCTTAGGGAATTTGCCATTGTAAAAAGCAGTAAAGATCAATTTTGTAAGGATCACAGAAGCATTTATCTTTTAACTAGGTTTAGAAATATACGGGTTTTGGCAAAATAATGAATACTTACAATTTTTTTCCCCCTGGTTCAGTCCTCCTTCTGCTCTTGGATATTACTTAGCAAGTAAGGGATCCCAGTGCCCTGTGGCTTGCTCTCTGATGGCTTCTTTTCTTCACCTATATCTGCATTTTCTCTGATTCTGGCAGCATGGCCTTGCTTCACAATATGCTCATGCTACATGTTCTTCACAGGCTAATTTTCAGAACTCCAGCTTTTACATTGGCTTGCTTTCTTTCTAGGAAGAGTATAGACAGCCCCTGAACCAACTGTTTCAGTCAATCCTCTGAGATACTGAGCAACCAAGCTGATTTTCTCAGTCCTTGGCCATACATCACCTACAGTCACACCACTTTGGATATGAACCATCAAGATGTATTTCTTGCCTGCAGGGTGGAAGATGCATAACATATACTGTCAGGGTCTGTATACACTGAGGTGCTCTGTGACACAGCAATCCCATGGTGGAGCTCAGAGTTCTCCATAGCCACCTCCTGCATCATCACACACAGCAAATGATTCTCCATATTTTTGCATTTAGAAACCAAGGTCTTCTTAAGTTACAGCAATTAAAAAAGACTGCTGCACAAAAACCAGCCTTTCTAGAACATGGGAAATCAAGGATACCAGTTCAGAAGCAGAGGTGAAAAAGGTGGTGGATTTACTTTAATGAGCATTAAAAAGCCTCAGTACACCTGTTGGGAATGTCTGGTTATACTAGAAGGGATTTTAGCCTGCCTCTGGGCTGGAGTGAGATGACTGCCCAAGGTCCCTGGGACCCAACATTTTTGTGCTTCTATTTCTTTATTTGCATAAAGAATGTATTTTGAGCTGAAAACTGTACTGGAATAGATCCATAATACTGGGTTGTATCCTTGTTTCACTTCCACTGTAGATGATTACATTTTTAATACTATAATTTACATAATTAGAAATATTGATTCTTTTACAAATGAAGCAATTTAACTCTAAATGTGTCAAGAGGCCAAAAAGTAATCAATCTGTTGTTATCTTGCATGCATGAGTGAATTGTGATCCAGAGTCAGCAGGGTTTTTTTTTCATTCTTTGGTTTGGATCAGATGCCACTAATTTAGTGTTGTCCCCAGCTCATGTACTTTTTGGATTATATGGTGTGAAAGTGATGCTATAAGGCATAAAATTTGTGTGTTAAAATAGTCTCTGATTAGAGGAATACAGCACATTCAAATTGTGAAACAATTTCCAGTTCTAGTGCAGGTTTCTCCAGTGGGATATCAGTGAGATTTAAGTATGAGTATCACCTGGGCCCTGGAGCACAGAGCAGAATGACATTCTGCATGAGATGAGAAAATTAGAAGTTACATTATTTTTTCTCTAAATAAGGCTGAAAAGTGAAGTCTTTCAATTGCATCATTTGCAAAACACACTGTCTCACTAGATGCATGTTTCTGAAACAATAATGTGAATAATGCAAACAGGAAATCTTGGTCTCCAGGGCAGAAGGAACAGATTCAAGTCTAGAGCTTAAAAAAAAACCCACAAGGAATCTTTTAATCAGTATATCAATTACTGAATTCTCTGTTTGTACATCTAGCACAATGGTGTGATTTTATTTTTCTCATAAAGATTTAGGAAAGTTCCTCAATGACATTTCTATGTAGTATTTGAAAAGAATAGAAGACTCAGCTATTGCAGCTCTATGTCTCCCTGGAGAAAATGCCCAATGAATTTATTCTGGCAGAGGGAAAACTAAGTTGTTTGTTTCAGGAGAACTGAAATTGTAAAAAGAATCTTTAACTATGTTTCATATTGTAAGATGTTTTTTTCCTTGGTTAGCTACAAATATGAAGTTGGTTTTCAGCTTACTACAGATTTGCAGTCAAACATGATATTCTTTCTAAAATACAGACTTAGAGGAAAGCAGAATATTTGGTCTCGCCACAGCTCCTGATACTAATGTAACTTCTGTGAAAGTTGTTTTAAACTAGTTGTATATTTGGATTCATGGCTCCAGAAAAGTTCCGTGTGGACTCTTAAATGAGCTTGTGGGGTAAAGCTTAAAATAATGGATGAAAGCTGAAGGAGGAAGGCAAAGGGCTTGTGTGTGACTGCCCTGACACTGCAACTGCTCTTGCAAAACTGTTGTACGTGAACTTGGTATTTTTTTTGGCATGATATTTGGAGGCTACTTCCCCCCTTTCCTTCCCCTTTCTCGCTACATTTATGTGAATATATGGCCAAGGAGAGATATAAAAGAGCAAAGGGACACTCCATCATTCTTTAAAATCAATCCCCTTAGTTAGATACACTAGCAGTAGTATCCAAAGGAAGACTGGGAAGTATAATGACATACTGCATTTCCTATTTTTGTGCTAATTTTTTCCTGAATTGGAATATTCTTATGATTCAAATGTGCAGTCCCATTTCAAAACAAGGCATAAGATCTGAATCAGAAATAATACATATGTTGGGCTCTTTAGAAAAGTGGTAGCTTGGCAAGGACATATAAATATGAAATTCACCCCATGAATCTCACTGGTTTATTCCACAGATCCAAACATTGTACTTCTAGAAGAATAAACTAGGGAAAAAAAAGGTTTTATTTGAAGACCAAGTTTTTTTTTGCTTTCAGTCTCCTTTCATATGAATGCTATTTAAAGAGCTTGAGTAAGAAATTAATACTAAAAAATCAGCCAAACTGAGGAGACATTTGTTAAGAAACTGGTGCAGTTATCACCTAATTACTGAAATTATACTTAACATGGCAAGCTCCATTGTACAAATGGCTTGTAATATAGTAGAATAAAAGGTACTTAAATAAAAAATCAATCACTATCATAGTACACATCAGTCAAGTGGTTCATTTTAGCAATTAATTTTATGTATATAAATAACATGCACCTAAGTATATCAAAATTTGTATGGTCTCATATATATGTTTGTGTAGTTATCTCCTTGATTTTATTATTGGTGTCTGTTACATCTTGTGTACACCTGTATAAGTAAATAAGGACATAAATTTAAGTTATCCCAGATAACTGGAGTTGTTACCAGTGTAGACAAGTCTTTCCTATTTAAGAGAGATATTATAAGAAACATTATGCAAACTTTTTCACACTTTCCCATGAATTTGCATTCTTTCACTTTCTGGAAGTAATTTTACCTCACAGGTATGTACTGATGTTTGATGTGACTACATCAGATAAGCACAGCAGATACTGCCAACTTGTCTCTTCCTGGCTGTTAATGATAATATTGCCTAAAGCCCCATGATTTTGAGAGTATTTAACTACTAACCGACACTCTAGGCATAATATCCATTTGCTGTTTCATGTGGAACATTCAAACTTAATAAAAACTTAAGACCCTCAAGTGTTAGATTTTTAACCACCAAGTTGCAAAATAGCTGAGCCTGGTCTAATGACCATTGAATGATCACATGTATCACTCTATGTGAGAAAAAATGCATGTGACTGGGGAAGTTTCCTATCTGATAGCAGTTATTGATTGAATTCTGACTTCAGCAGAAGCAGAGCACAGTCCTACAGCAGGATATAAGATGAACCCAATGCTTTAATTGATTACAACCTCCCAATTCAGCAGAAGTCAAACGTTTCAGTCTTCCCTGAGCTTCATTTAATTTGTTTAAATCTGTGCAGGAGTGGGAGGGCCTTTGGCTTCTTGACGCTCTTGTTAACATTTGATCAAGTAAAATGTTGCTTGCATTCACCAGGGGAAAAAAAAAAAAAAAAAGAGAGGAAAATTGGAGTATTCAAAGGTAGATGTTGTGCAGGAAATGTTACCATTTCCTGTGTAGTTACAAAATTACCACATTTCACATGCATTTTGTTATTTAATCCCAATTTAAATGAGGAAGATACTTGATCCCCCAAATTCATAGTCCTGAAAAGACATCCAGTTTATTGGTTCTCAAAAACTAAGTGGACAGCCCACTACATTTTTCACTTCAGTTTCTACCAGTCAGGTAGGAGAGAAAACATTGATCCCAGGCAGGCTGCAGAAGATGCAGAATGGCTTCAAAATTTTTGCCAGCTTACTGCTACTTTCACACTCTCAGTTCAGAAAGCACATGCTGGGTGTACAGGTCAATCTACTGCCAGACTCTTCTGCTGCTTTAAATCTTCTTCTGCTCTGCTCACTGAGGTTAGGCTGAAAGCAGCATAGTAACCAATAAGATAAAATATAGATAACTCAGCATTTGCATGAAAGGGAAAGATTTTTCAAAGGAAATTATATTAATTAGAAAACAAAAGTTTTCCTTAAAAAGAAAATGATTCATTGATTTTTTTTTCTGATTGACCATAATCAGAAATATGCCTTTCTGAAAATTGCAATTGCTGCAATTGTTGTTCTGTTGACTCCTAATATATTTTTTATTTTATTTTTTCATCATCACTGAGGACTGAACTCTTCTTTCTCCTCATGCAACTTTCAAATACCCACATTTTAATACTTGGAAAATGATTCAGAGTAATTGGCACCAGGAACTCCCCTACTTACCTAGCTCTCACTGATTCAAAATCAGATTTGCATTTGAAAAAAATGGTGCCCTTAAACATTATGCCCTCAAAGCCAACCTGCTTTTTGTAAACTGAGTTCTTCTCAATTACATATCATTCACAAAAATCAAATTAAAAACCAAAGACCTGATTACTATTACCTAATAATGGTTGCCCTGGGTCAGACTGAATGTCCATCAGCATTGTGTCTGTGTTAGCAGCCAGAAGCTAAATCAAAGAGCAAGACAGTTATATGGAATATTTTATCAAAATCTCTTCTGACATCAATTTCATTTCAGGTTTCCTGATCCAAACATAGTCTCCATGTATTTAGACACCCCTGGTGGTTTTCTTTTCCAAGAAAATCCCTAGCCTTCCCATGGTCCCATGAGAGCTTTCATCCCCCACAGCATCCTTCTGAAAGATTCTTTTGTTTTGAACTTTTCTTCCATCGGTTTAATTGGATTGCCTTTGCTCTTACTGGATGAGACATAAAAAATTAATCTCCACCTACTTTGTCCAAGCCATTTAAGATTTGGCAAACCTCTCTCACATTCTGTGTCAGTTCCACGCGAATCTGAAGCAACATAATTCTAATAATTCCTTTTGTATAAGGTTTTCCTTATCTTTGGTCATAATTTGAAGCTATTTTAGTACCTTATGAACGTCTGGAGCTTTTCCTGGTCTAACAGTAACCTTTTCCAACGGTGGGGCCAAACAGTGCTCAGGGTGCAGAATGTCAGGACTGGTTTCTGTAGTACATATTCCCCATCATTTGTGTTTGGCCATCAGAGAAAGAATGACACTGATTACAACAGATCCTTCTCTTTAGTTGTTTTTCTACTGAAAAAGATAACACCCCACCAGTTAGAAAATACAGTGGACTTTAGGATTAAAATTGTGGGACTTAGAAGAAGGAAGATAGATTCAAGCCTCCCTAGGAGGAAAAGGGAGGAGAAAGGATGGATAGAAAAGTTGAAAAAAGGACAACCAGACTGCAGATTATTTACTGTTGCATTGCTATTACTATGTTACATTATTTGTTTCTCTTCTCTTTCCTCCTTGCAATATTACATTTGGCCTAGAAAGGGTCTTTAGAAACTGTTTTTCTTGAAGTTCTTTTAACTTTGTCTTTCACCTTAATCTTTTTCTTAACGTGGAGAAACCTTTTTATCTAGATATTCAGAAACTGGCATCTGTAGTTTTTCTCCTAAAGTATGCATCTTTAAAAAGCAGACTGAGTGCCCATTAGGTAATATAAAATTTAGAAAGCTGGAAGCTAAATGATTTGTTTAAAAAAAGGAAGAAACCTGGAAAAAACCCTCATCAAGATCAAATTCTTTATACCTACCAAGCTGAACTCAGTGAAAGAAGGAGGCAAATGAAAAAGTGCTTCAGCTGTGCACAGGCATGAAACCTTTGCATATCATGATTCTCCAAGGAATCTGTTACAGCACTGCTCCCCAGAGCAAAGCTGTGGCTCTGCGCTGTGAAAGGAAACCATATAGCCAAATCTCCCTCTAAATGGATAAATCATCAAAGAAAAAGACACACTTTTAGTTTGGTCTTGGTGAGCTTATTATTTTTGTGTTCCACTCTCTGTCCTCATTTGACATATTTGGTAATGTGAGATGTTCCTCCTGATATCTGGCCTTCCCTGCTGAGTTTTCAGAATTAAGACCACAGTTAGAAGTCATAGAAATAATCTCAAGAGATCCACAGATCCTATCCAGAGCAGAGACTGGACTATCTAAATTATCCACTCTGCTTTAATTTATTTTGTAACTGTCCAGTTTTTTTCTGAAAAGTGTTGAAAACCTGTCATTTGAATCAAAAACTCCCTATGCTATTTATTAACTGGTTCAGCCTTTCTCATAAAGCTTGGTCTTGTGCACTGAGGCTGACTATTCAGCATTGAAGCTGTTTTCTTTAGAACAGTGTTTGGAGGGTTCCTAATGGAAGCAGTGCAGCCCCTTTCCCAGATTTTATAGTTCAGGAGCTGTTTTTGATAAGTGTGAAGCTGAGAAGGAAAATCTAGAACCCAAAATATTATTAAACCAGATATAGTGAGACTTTCACTCTTCCACCCTGATTCCAACATGCAACTACCTTTTCAGATCCAATGTTGTGAGAGATCTGGTCTGATTCACTGTGTTCCAGACCCCCAAATCTGATTTGATGTTCAGAACTGGACTCAGGGCTCCCAAAGGTCTTTTCCAACCTTGCTGATCCTATGAGTCTGTGGTGTAGGGGCACTTCAGTCCCAGCAATTGTCCCTGCTGGCTGAAAGATACACAGAAAAAGAATCCTGCAGTTCTGTCCTCTGAAAGGACAACATTGAATGCTAAAATTCACCAGTATAGTGATATAATTTAAGAATATGGATTAATTAGTCTAGAGCCTTTGAAATGGATATAGTGAGAAGAAAAGAGGGAGCTTGAAAATCATTACCAGTCTGCTGTAAGCAGTCATCATTAACTACTATTTAAAAAAAACCCCAACAAAACAAAGTACAGGAGACTGTAGAGTGACCTGAAGCTGTCTGAAAGACAGTGCTCATATTTCTTATTGATTTACATTTATTTATGAAGTATACTGTGAGGCAGCCCAGTGCTTTCAAATATTTCATTGCAGACCAATCATTAAGACAGAAAGAGCTACATGGGTGCCATCAAGGGCACTTATTAGACATGTGTTTGGGTATGCTTGTGTTAGCAATGGACTATAAAGAACAAAATAAAATAAAATAAAAGCCAGGAGCAAACCAGATACTTTCCTACTCCAAGTTCCCTGTAGTGGATGTTAGCTGTGGATGTTATTTTTTTCATGGAGAGGGATTTTAAAAACTGTGGGGTATTATTTCTGAGCTCTGCTGCAGTTAGCAAAATCCTGTAAAACATAAAATCTGGCAATATTACATCTCTGTATACAAAAGGTCATTACTGCCTATGTTTTCTTTTATTGTTGAAGTTTTGTTCAAACAAACAAGTAAAACCTCCTCAAGTAAATAACTGTACCTCTGTGTTACTCTGAGCTGCTGGTGCAGTGCTGTGTGGGTGTCTCATAGAAAAGAGGTGATTTAAACTGAGGGGGTTTTTAAAATCACATAATATAAGTATTTTATAACAGCATTAAAATATAATTGTCTCTGTTAAGTACTTAAAAAAAAACTTGGGCCCAGAGTCACAAAAGCACTTAGGACTTTGGCATTTCAGATGCCATCAATGTGAATCCAGAACATGGTGTCCTTGGCATAAGCTGACAAACATTGCCAAGAGAGTCTCTAAAATCACGAATAGTGTATGAATATTGATCCTTAGAAAGTGCAAAATTGGCTTCAGTGTGCTGAATTCACCTGAATATTCACATTTATATCCAGTCCTTAACCCTTGTGCAGAGTTCTTCAAACATGGATGTGGTAGTGATGATTCAGAGGAACATTGATGCCTTGTCACTGCTTACAGTAATTGAAGTTCTGGCCTGGTTTGATACACAAATGTTAGAAGCTTGAAAAGTTTGTGACTCGCCAAGAATGAGTAAGGACTGAAATGTGAGCTTTGAACAGCAGCATAAGGTAAAATGGTGCTGGAAAATTTCTTTTCATTGCCCAGTTTGAGTTTATTGCATATAAATGGAGCACCACCAACCCTAACAGGGATACTGTGCATCATACAGTGCTTGATTTTATTTTTAAAGCCCTAGCTGCAGGAATCATGTGATTGCATAAATTCTCCACTTTAATTTTTACAAATAATTGTACTTCTAGTGATTATTTCTGGAAGTTTGACCACACTACTCCTACACAATTATTAAAGGAGACAAACCCCCATAATTTATTGCTTTTATAAAATCCCATATTTTTATGTTTTTTCTGTGATTAGTTGGAATACAGCATTTGAATACATTACTTTTGTCAATATTCTGAATGTAAATGGTAAAAATTTTTGGGTTCGATTGGTTTTTAAATTTTGTTCATTTTCATCCAGTGACCTGTTCAGAAATATTTGAACAATGGCATTACTTGTATTGTCCTACTGAAAGTGATGTGTAGCTGTTACATAGTGGTCTGTAAAAGTATACTAAAGTTAAAGCAGGCTATGAATTTCTTTCTCACCCCTCTCTGGTGAGGAATGATGCAGTTGTAGGTTCCACACTGTAGTTTCCACTACAGCTCCAGAGTTATGGTATCACAGCAGTGGGAAGGCACGTCACAGGAACAACAGATCTTCCAGCCGTTCCAGGAACAACTGAAGTAATTCCATTTACTCATTGAAATATCCACATCAGATATTCTGATTGTGCAACTTAGTCTCCTCTGCCTTAGGTTCTCAAAAACAATCATCTGTTTACCCAGGTTAGGGCAGAATTTTGATTATTTGTTGAATAACTTATCTGGCTCATATTTTCACACATGCAAAACATGGGGGTGGCAATGCAGTAGGACTCATCTTTTCTGCAGAGGACCAGTCAGGTAATAATCCAGGATGTTGATCTCTCAGATTGAGAAAACTAGTTATTCACAGTGAGGGTTGGACACTGGGCATGTTTTTAAAATCTTGTAATTTTTTGTAAAATAATTTGATTTGGGCATCATAACTGACACCAAAACTGATTGAAACATGTACAATGAGAGAAAAAGAGGGGACAAATTCTGTGGACCTTGAAAAGACAAATAAATTTCTTGTTCCCATCCCTCTGGAGAGCCCCAGCTTATTTAAAGGCTGAAGTGAGCTGTGGGACTGCTTAGTTTGTTTTTGACTTCAGAGAGCTGGAAGAAGCATTGAAGGAGTAGGATTTCTCTGTGTAGCAATAAGCCATATGGGGAGTTTGTGTAATATCTCCTTGAGGGAAAAGGAATGAAACACAGTCATAATTCTTAGCTTCTTCTTTGGACAGTCCCTCATTATAGGACTTCTGCTCCTGGAAAAGACTCCACCCTCTGACATGCAGAATCAACCACCGTGGTAATAGCAGATACTCTGTTGTAACACATACACACACAATGCATGGCTCTGTGCCAGGCTGTAATTTGTTTTTGTCATCTATCTACTGACTAATGTGACAACCCACACAAGTATTTATTTCCAGAAGGAGGAATGCATAATGAGAGCTGTAGCTCTCCCAAGTTCTGAAAAGCTGTTTAATGAAAGGGAGGGGGAAAGAGCAGCCTCCCACCCTTCCTCCCAAACGACAGGTTTTTAAAAGCCCAAGCACCAAATTCAACAACTTTGAAGTTGGCCTTATGCATTTTTAAGCTGCCATTTTTTCTCTGCTGTAGCTTCAAAGAAGCTGGTATTTGTTCTTGGTTGGGCTGGGGGTATTTGGGGACTTCAAGTGAGATGTTGCCAGAATGTGAATGGCTGGGAGCTGGGAAGGTGAAAGACTGGATTGCATGCTGCCTTGCACATGAATGGCACATGCTTCTGCACACTCAGCCCACTTTGGCTCCCTACATCTGATTAAAAAAAAATCCTAGAAGAGTGAGGTGCCATCAGAAATTCTGGCCATGTCAGAGGCCCTTGTAAGCCTGGTTACAGCTGCAGGTGAAACTCCTGAGCAATTCAAGTCACAAAACAGGCTTATATTCTACCCTGTGTTTAGTGCCTCTTGGGTATGGAGAAAACCAGAATCATTGTCCCTGTCTTTCAGGAAAGGAACATCTGAGTTCGCAGGCAGCTATTCTGTGTAGCTGGGAAAAAGTGTAAATGGCTGGAAGGTAAAGCTGGAAATAGGACAAGGATTTTCAAGATTGAAAGCCATGAATCTAGTAAAATAGTAGGTGCTATTGCTTGAGATACATTGAGGTTTCACTTTGATTTCAGAATGGCTTCCAGGAAGAAATTATAAACTTCATGCAAGTATTCCTGAATTAAGTTTTCTGAATGGTGCAATGTGATCCAGTAGTCCCATGATCCTAAAGTTGCCTTAAAACATTTAGCTCTGCAGATAATCATGTCCTGACCATTCTGTGATAGCCAGCAGGCTGTGACAGCCGTGAGATGGATACCAGTGGTTGTCCAAAGGAATTCTGGAGTATCCCTGCACAGATTTTCTGGTAGTCCTGAATTTCTGTGCATGTCTGGTTAAGCAGCTTTGGGCTGGGACTTGATTCACATCCTGTGGCTTGAGGCACTGATGCCTACAGGTCTGACAGGCTTCCTCTAGCAGTCACTGCAAATGCTTTTTCAGAGGAGCCTGTCCACAGAAAAATGGAAAAAGGTTTGGAATGCTTGAACCAGTCTTCAAGGTAAATGTAACTGCTTTTCAGGGACAGCGATTCCTCAAGGTGCTAGTGAGGATGTGCAGCCCTCATTTGTTCTTGCTCATGTGTGAAGAAACATAGCAAAAGACCAAGGAAAATACAAATGCTCTTGTAGCATTCTATTGTTGGAAGTCAGGCATGGTGGCAGTCAGTGGTTAAATACATCCCTTTTCCTGCTGATGCTGTGGAAAGTTTGTAATTGCTCTTGAAGGGCTTGTCTTTTTCATAAACAATGTATTTTTCATGGTTGCTTGTGGCTCAGCTGACACATCCCTCTTGGTATTTTTATACAACACAATATAAAGAGGTCCTAAAACTCACTTACCTTTTCCTGTACTGTCCTATCAGTTAGTGATATTATCAGCTCCTGTCCTTTCAGTTACTGGCCAGCTGAAGAAACCAGGCATTGTGAATTTTTATTTTTTTTTACTTCAACGTGAAAATGGTTTAAAAGTCACTTTAGAGGTATTTCTGTATGAAATTGTAGGAAATTTTCATTCCTGATGCCAGCCCTTAAAAAGAATCACGAGTGATTTTTTAAAATGGAGATGTCTAATTATAGTTTAGTCATGATGCTATGAGGGCAGATTTCTACTGCCATGAGTCAACTTTTGCTTGTTCTTGTGCTCTTTGCCAGGACACTGAGCTTGTCCAGGTCATTTTGCTTTGTCCCCTGCATAGTTGTAAAAATCCTAGTTGATAAGGTCACATCCAAGCTTCATTGCTCAGCATGAGCAATCTTAACAGTATCAGCCTCCTTCCTAGCCAAAACTGCTCTTAAATTACATTGCAATCTCTCAAGGAAAGTCAGAACTTTCCAAGGCAGAAGGACTTCTGTGCAAGGCTGTGCCAAAAAGACTGTGTGTGTTGCCAGTGTACCAAAGAGAGCATGAATTAGGAGCTGGTTTTAATTTAAAAGCAGGAACAACTAACTGGCAGTCTTAGAAAGGGGGAAGGTGAGGCAATGTGTGCCTGCTTTGGAGAATGCTGGCTAGCCAGCAATCTGTCTCTGGGGGGAAGGTGGTTGCTGCAGGTGCATGGTGGCAGCACATCCTCTTTAGGGATGGCAGGATATTTTGTCAAATGGCAAGTTGTGACCATCCTGACTGTATCTGTCTGGGTCCAGGACAACTGGAGGGAGATGTCTCTACTTAAATGGACTGGCCCTGAGATCATCACACAAATTCTCTTGTGTCATTCAGACTTAACATTCTTAACACGTTTGAAACCAAATTAAATGCTAACAGCAGCTATTCAGGAGTTCTCTCTGAACATCAGGAGATGTTCAAGGTCTAAGGCATAAAGGCCTGGGCTAAAGCAAGGTGAGCCCATTTTGTGGTTTAGGAACATAATTCCTGCAGCTCATCCATCACTCTTATCCCACTGTCCTTAAGCTGGGATAACTCCCCATTGAGTCATTGCAATTTTATACAAACATATGTTTTAAGATAAAGAACAGTGCACTTGCATGACTAAACATTTCACTGTTTAATTTTCTGGGTTAGAATTCTCCAAATTTTGTCACTCAGTAAGGATATTTAATTTTAGGCAAACATGCCCATTGACAGTGGAGACAAACCTCCTCAGAGGAGAGTTCACTGATCAGGTGGGATGATGTTTCCTTGTCTCTTTCCATGTAAAGGTACTAGTAGGATGTTCCCAGGGAGACTGTTGGGCTCCCACAAGGTGAGTGAAGATCCTCATGCTTTGATCCATTTGAGCTAGTTCTGGAAATTGACATTGGAGATAACACCACGGAGCTGGTCTGGTCTGGCTTGTCTTTACTCTCTATGAAAATTAGAGCAGAGAGAAAGTAGCAGAATCATTTAAACACATTCCACTGGACTTCTTCCTGCTCTTACACCAGTTTGAACCAAGACTAGTTCTGCTGAAGCTTATAGGTGTTGTGATAGCTGATAGGTCTGCTGTAGAAGAGAAGAATAAAGTTCAGTGAGTACATAAACTAAAGAAGTGTTTGGGTTAGGATTTTTCCTTTTGTTTCATTCTCTCCTGGAATTTTGCCCCATCTGTTGCTAAGAGACAATAACAACTGGTACTAAAGAGACAGAAGAAATTACCAAGGAAGAGGAAGGGTGCAGCTGACCACTCTCTTACCTGGGCGGAGGGGGGGGGGGGTTGATCTTTGGAAGGGCAAAGATACTGCGACATTTTGGGGGGAGCTGAGGGGCTGGGCTGGGCCGGGCTCCTCTTGGTCTGTCTCTCTCTTGGCATTGGAGGGGAGACTAAAGTTGCTGTGGGAAGAATTTGCCACTACTGCTGGTTTTCATCGCCTGCAGTCTTCTGCCGTGAGTGAAGCTCTGCTTGTTATAGCAGCCACTGGACTGGGACCTTACTAACAGCTTACCTCACCAGGAAGGGCCCTCACCATCCACTCGGGTGCCTCAGGGAAAACCCGGGGCCACAACCCCTTCGAGGGAGCCTCTCCTGGGTGTATTCGAGAGCCCGGCTGCCACTGCCCAGCCCCACCACTCCTCTGCCACGGCTCTGGGCTCTTCACCGCACCGTAACTCCACACCCCTGCCTGCCGGGACACCCGCAGCTCCTGCTGCAGCTCCTAAGTTTCTGATACATTCCGTTTGCTGCTCTGGGGTCTGATCGTCCCTGCCGTTCCAAGACTCCTGCAGCAGCCCACCTTGCCATACAGAGGGGCAGCGGGGCCCAGTGCCCCTGTGGGTTTGCAGAAGCGCCTTTCCCACCCTGGCCGCCATTACCGCGCGCGGCGAGGCCGAGCCCGCCCGCAGCGCCCCCTGCCGGCGGGGCGGCCTCAGCGCAGCCGCGCTGCCCGGCGGGAGCAGCAGCGCCCCTGCTGGCTGTGCTGGAACTGCACCGAGGGGAGAGAGAGGCTGGGGCCGGGATTCGGTTCTGTTTGTTTGCCTTGCTACACGCACACACCAGGAAAGAACTGTTACTGCTTTCCTCGTATCTTTGCCTGAAAGGCCCTCAGTTTCAAAGTTAAAATAATTCCGGAGGAAAGGGGTCATATTCTCCACTCCAGGGCAGGTTCCTGCCTTCCTTGGCAGACACCTGTATTTCAAACCAAGACAAGAAGTTTCTTTTGACTCCATAGCCCAGAAGTGCCATGAGCTGGAGGTGTGCCAGTTAGAGATCTGCAGTTATTGAATTCAGCAAATGGGAACTAGAGAGGCATAAATCTTAGAAGATGAGTAAATATCTCAGAATCTCAAGGCCTGTTTTCATCTCCTTGGCAACAGTCATTTGCTCTGAAAGTGGGCACCTCAGCTCCCCTTTATCCCAGCAGCAGGGCTCATCTGGATATGTACATGTGCCACTCTGAAACAGTTGGGTTGAGTTTTGTTCTCTTCAGACCTAGAACTGCTCTTGGAACAGCATAAGGACTGCACTGCCTGCTCTGAAGCTACACATGTCAGCATCAAAAGCCTGTGTTTTCTCCTCCCACCATATTCCAGTCACTCCAGACTGACTTGCCCTGTTTTCTGCAGCTGATGCACTGCAAGTCCTATTTACTCACAGACTATATGGTAACCAGCAAACTTTCTTAGGAAATTGATCACATGTCTTAGTGTGCATCAAAAAACAATAAAGCATATCTCTCAGCTGAAAACATTTGTGCCTTGTTTCAACATATGTACCATCTTCCATTCATCCACACCATCCCCAGATAAACAATCAACTAATAAACTTCTATCATGTTATAAAGAGGAAATGCTAATAAGCCCAGGAGAGCAATGATGTTAATGGATGATATAATGAGTAGCAGGGCATTCAGTCATGCTCACTGCTAAAATACTTAGGAGCTTATTAGGAGCTTTACTTTTGATAAAGCTTTGAAAAGTTTCCATTTACAGATTGCTTATCCCATTTATAGACTTAGCTACTGCTGAATTCAGCAGTCTTTGTCTGTTGTCTCTGATGCTATAGTTACTTCTTCCTCAAACTTCTAGGTAAGAAAACTGAATGCATCTGCCTTTACCACAGCACTGCATTCCAGCCCAGCCTGCTTTTGTTTTTTTGGAAAGAATGCTGTCAAGAAGTATGAAATTTAGAATGTCTTTCTTTGAATGTCCTGTTTCTCCCTTACCTCCTCTCTCCCTCTGCATTTGACTGATTTCTTTTTTAATAATGTCTGTTGAGTTGCTTTTTTGATTACTCCTATTCCTGTGATTTATTTCTTATTCACCATGTCAGCAAAAGAGTGGGAGTAATGTCTGGTAGGTGGACGTGCCTGTGTGGGGATGTTAGTGTCTATTTGGATGAGGTGTGAACTTGTAGTGTATAAGCTCTTTTGGTGAAGGTTGTTTGTAGGATGAAATTTTTACTAGATTTATTAAGTATAAAAATATAATAATTTTTGTAATAAAGTGATTTATTTTCCTTGAAGTGGCTGTTGAATATACAGAACATATTCCCTGACAAGCTATAAATGCTTTAAGGCAGGTCTGATTTTAGACCTAAATGACTTGACAGAGACCTATAATCTTCTGAGGGTTGAGAGGGCAATTTATTCATTGTATCCATGCAGCCTTTAGCCTCTCTGCTGAGTCTGCATATTGTCATTGGCAGCAGTCTGCTGGAAATGGACGTTTCCACACAGGCTACTCAACACACAACTGGAAAAAGTGACTGTTGATTACTTCTGGAAGTACTGTTGCTAAACTTGTTGGCCTAGCATGAAAGGCACAGTGGCTCTGTACTTGTTTCCTTTGGCCAAAGTACATTGTCCTCATAGGCTCTTGCATGCATTCTTTCCTTTATTCTCTAATCCCTTCTTTTCTGTTTCCCACTTTCCTCACAATTTGCTGTGCGATTGCCAAGCCTGTGACCATTGCTGCCCCGACACCATGCCAGCAGTCTCCTGGAATGGTGTTTTCCGCTCCTCATTCCCCCTTCCTCCCCAGTGCTTCCTTATACCTCTTAGCTCAGTTGTTTTTGCAGAAAGAGTGTGATCTGAAGTGAGAAATCCATCTGTATTAAAAGCGAGGATTTTTTCCTTTGATAGGTTAGCTTTAGTTGATAGAGCTGCTGGTTTATTGCACAGCTATCTGAATGCTGGTGCAGTCACGTCAGTCAGTATGTCACAGGAGGAGGATTAAGGGACTAGGAGATGGATTCCTTTGGAAGAACTGGGAATTTATATTGGCATACTATGCTCCCTAAAACATGACCTGTTTCCCTCACCTCCTGGAGAAGACCATCATTACTAAAGTTTATTTTTTTTTTCACAATTCCTTTTCAAGACTCCAATCCTTCAGGGAAGAAAAAAAAAAAAAAAGTGGGGAAAAGCAGGAGTGAAATGATAGGGGGCTGACTGTAGTCACAGTGTCTATAGAGCAGATGTGTAGACAACTACTGTTTCCACACTGAGTATTGTTAACGCCTCCTGCTCAGCTGGAATCCACTGGAATGATCAAACTTGATATTGCCACTTACTTGTCCCATTCTGTTTCTAAATTGTGTCATTATAGTTCAGACAGTTGTGGCCCAATCTTATTCCAAGTTGGGAGTTATGCCACAGATGATTTTTGAACTTGAGCAAGGACTTCCTTTTTCATTCCTCTATATTACCTGTACTGTATTTGAACTCAAATCATTCAGGGCTGCTGTACAAACCTGCCACCTAATCCTTGCCTTGTGCTCTGAAGGGTGTTCCACTCTTGCAGAAGAAAAGGTTAACTCAAATGAGAATATAAAAAAATAGGGTGCACTACAGAACTGGAGAGCTAGAGCATCTGTTCTTTCTGACCCCCTTGTCATTTTTTTGTACTCGGCGTCTTTGCAAAATTACTTTTATCAGAAGAAAAGTTGGAGTAAATGGGAAAAGCTGGTATAAATGTTCCAGACAAAGCATCTGGTTGACTGATGGAGGCTAGTATTTAAGAGCTTGTGATGTTTTTCACTCAATGGGAAATGTTTATTCTGATTCTGAGATGTTAAAAAGTTAGGTGAAAAGTTTGCTGAAATTTTCTCTTGATCGCTTCTCACCATTCTTTTATGCCTTTGAATCTTTTCTGAGTATAAACACAGATCAGTGCCATTCTCCAGTTCCCTGTAGCATTTTCATGGCTGAAGTATCCAAGTGCTTGCCACTACAATAGCAAAAAACTTGACGTACAAACATCTTTCTCTCTCTTTTGCAAAAGGTGGTTTTTGCAAAAAACTTGTTCATGGGAGTAGTTTAGAAATTAGTTCAGACACAAAACTGAAGGCTAGAGACTAAATTTTGCAGATAATTTCCATTTTGTATGTGCATTAAATAGTCATTTCCATCTTGATGGAAAAGCATCAAGAAAGCAATGTGAAAGCAATGGCAACGTCATTGCCTTCTCCTTCACCATTGTGCTCCTCTCCTGTTGTTGTTTCAAAGTGGGCCCAGTCTGTTCTATCTCATCCTCTCTTCTACATTCCATCCTACTTACTGTCATTGGCACAATCTTTGTTATTTATTGCTTGTTACTCTCTCTCTGGCCTCTACAATAATGGCTGTGTAACTGTCTTAGTTTCAAGGATCTACAAAGTCCTTCATTAGCAACACTTTTATCTCTTTAATATTCTTTCCCAACACTGCTGTATACCTTTGTTTCTCTTTAAGCATTGTCTTATCATTTGCATTTCCATTAAACTAGAGTGAAAGCATATAATTCCCTTGTTTCTTAAATTTACACAGTATTTTCTACATCTGCTAATGTATTTGTACCGTTCAGTCATTCTAAATAGTTTTTTCATGCATTCTCTGAAGTCTCATTAACAGAAAAATATTACATGCTGTATCCTCCTCTTATTATGACTGATCAATTACCTGTATATAGTCAAGTGGTATTCCTTGGGATTCTCAAACTGTCTAAGTTGGCTTTTGATTTTTCACGTGTGTATACTCACACAGAATTCTTTGTTGGAGGTGGGGAGGACTAGGGAGGGGAAGTTAATTTTTGAAAATCTGTCTAAACCACCCATGTCCCTAGAGGAACTAGGCCATTATATGCCCTCAATTAAAAAAAAAAAAAAAAAAAAAAGTAATGTATTCAATAGTGGTCTGAGCAAAGACAGAGGGCTTGGAGTTCTCAATTTTCTGTTTCTCCCACTTCTCTAGGAGGTGATATTTGGTCAGACAGTATTAATTCAGCCAGGTTTTGAACATTACCTTATGTTTTTGGTAAAACATTATTTGATAACCTACCTGTTTGAACACTCCCTGCTTGAAAGGCAGAAAACCCCTGCAGTGCTGTTGCTGCCTGAATGCTGTGGCAGCCAGCCTTTCCTGCACAGTCAGCACTCAGGTTGGATAAAGAAAGCAGTGTGATCATTCACAGTTATGTTTTTTGATCCTCCACATGACAAATGAAGTGGTGCAACTGAGGGAAAAATTAAGTGAGGAGTGAAGGTGCTCTCTCAATAACTAAAGTTTTGTGTTCATGATGTGGAGCTTCGGTTTCCAGCTTTAACTTCCTGTGACTTCAGTTTTAGCTGCTGCAGCTTCCTTACACATTGTACTTAGAGTTCCTACCTCTTGAGGGGTTTCAGTGGATCATAGGCATTCCTTTGAGTGATGTACAGATGCTCAGACATCCTGGGGAGGAACAGAGAAGTCATTGAGGTTGTCATCCTCTATATATTGTATGAGAAAGTAGGAAATCTTGAGATGGAAGTCCATTGTCAACTCATCCTTCTGCACCCTGTACTTGTGCAAACACCTGCATAACTGTTCATCATTCTCATTCCATAGTTTGTAATAAACAGTTTTATTATGGAGTAGGAAAATCTCTTAGTGGTTTTCTACTAAAGCTATTTTCTCTCAATTGACAGCAGAATGGCAAGAGTGCTGTTGTCAGAAATTTATCTCTGTGTCTCTTCTGCCATTCCTTCCAGCTTCTTTGAACACTTTTCTTCTTTAGATCTGTGGCACCTCTTTTTAGAGGTGTGTTTCCCATCTCTGGTCATGGGCTTTACTACATTTTTTGGTCTGTAGATTGCTTTTTATGCAATCTGTGGATAGGAAAATACATGAAATTAAGTTTCTGCCATCTGCATAGATCTTTTTGTGGCCAAACCTGCATACACACAGGAAAAGGGTTGGACTTGGGAAATATCATCATCTCCACAAGGTTTCCTTTGGAGGACGTGTGAAAATATTTCAGGCCATATAAACAGGGCCATAGTTCAGTACCTTTGATTTGACAGCCATAGTCCTGTGGGATAAAGATAAAATCATATTACTTGTCTTTAAAATATAAATAAACAGCATTTAATGGATGCTAACAAGCTCATTTTCACAATGCCTCAACTAGGAAAACTTGTTATCAAGTTGGAAAACTAAGGCAAAGGGATTTACCTAGATCTTGAAAGACAGCTCTGATTCCACCTCAGTCCTGGTTTGCTCAGCCAGATGCAGACTCAGAGGCTGAGGTAGAAGGACCCTGCTCTTTGTGCTGCCAAAACACAGGGGTTTTTGTTAGTAAAGTGTGCTAACAGCTGATGGCCTCTGCAAAAAACCTGTTCATAGGTTGCTTTCATCTTTGTCCTCTGAATGAAGTGCACTCTTCAGGTTCCATGACAAAATCAGCTTCCTTCATATACTGACATTTGCCTACCAAAAGGGTGGGATCTGCATGGGCTCAGGGTCAGGAGCATGGGATGACTGTTCCTCTGGCCACTGCTGCTGCCCTTGTGTCTTTTGGCAGTGGTCCATGTAGACACACGAGCCTGGATTTGGAATGAGGAGCGCCTGGAAGTAAGCACTCAGTTGGGATCTTTATTTCCCCTCCGGCTTTGTTTTTTTCACCAAAACTGTACTTGGGAGTGATGGAAAAATGAAGGGTTGCTCTGAGCAGTTTCATGTGTACCATGCAAACGTGCCTGCACTTGAAAAACACTAATCACTTCAGAGTCATGCTAAAAGCTCATGCTGTTGAGATGAAATATATGTATGTAGAATTGCTGCAGAAATGTCTACACCAGGCCTGGAGAGAAAACAGTGCTCTTTTTCTTTTCTTTGCACCTTACCCAGAATTTCTGATGGGAATATGTCATCACTGAAGATCTGCCTTCCCTTGGGAGAAATGCAACCATTTAATTTCTATCTTCTTTCTATGTATACTGAGGAACTGATGGTTTGATCCCATGGGAAGTCTGTATCTGTTCACAGTTATATCTGTTCATTTCAGGAGGATTCTGTGTTATCTAGGAAAAAAGGAGGGGGAGCATTTGGCCTGGTTTACTGTACTGCTGGTTCTTCCTGCCACTCCAAAGAAGATGTGCAGATCCAAAATTGATTTTAAACTGGGGTGAAGGAAGGAAAAATCAAAGGAACGATTGTCAGGTTGGGGTGGATGTTGGGTTGGGACTGGTGGGAGGAATGAAGCATAGGGAATGTGAATTAGGATGCAGCAGCTTTGGAACTGGATGCAATCAATTACTCTAATTTATTCTTAGTTTTTCTGATTGCATACAGTTGCATCTCTTTTTGCAGTGCTTGGTCATGGGAAGCAGTGCCTTTTTAAGCAAAAATGAGAAGCTCCTGAGTTCTAGACACATAGAATAAAAACTTTAATGGCAATTATGGAGAGGAGAAGAAAAGAGAAAGAGTACTGAAAGAAAGGGAGGCAGATTATCAAGAAATGTGAGCTTGATGCCATTTAGAAAGGGTCTGGATCCCATTATTTATCTAACAATGACAAGATGCCACTCCAGAAATGCAAATGTCTGCCCTGCATCTTATAGCTATAGTGAATGAGCTTCACACAATGGAAACATTCAGCTTGTTCTAGGGCACTTAGTCTCCATATGCTGGTTGTATGTTCCTGGCCTTTAATCACTCTTTGTTTTCTCAAAACTTAAATTAGAAGTATATTAGTGTTTATATGGTGTACACCCAGGGAGCTTTTGTGTATTTGTTTGTAGAGAGTTTGTTTTGTTTTTCACCAGCAAATAAGTTGCATGAACGCAGTCCTCTTGAATGCATGGGATGAGACAAATCATGAGAAATTGAAGCTGGCAACAGCAAAAGTGTAAATTTTGAGCTGCTAACAGAAAGTAGGACTCTGGCTTTGGGGCTATGGGAGAACCCGTGTTGCCCAGCAGGGAGCCCTCCTCTGACCTGCCAAGAGGATGCCTGTGTGATTTCTGCTTTATTCATAGTGAGATCAAGCCAAAGTTTTCCTCTGGGGTAAGTTTGGGTATAAAAAACCATGTCAGAGCCTTGCAGACCTGCTACAGCACACAGCACTCCCTATCTAAAGGCTGTCATTACTGGGGGCTTCAGCACAGGCTGTGTCTTACTATAAGCAGCTCATTGTACATTTTTAATTTGGGTTAGGAAAAGAATAGAGATCCACCCATAAAATACAATGGAAAACCAACTACTCTTGCATGGAAGATTTTTTGGGAGGTGTTTATCCCACACACACAATATTTAATTTTCTGGATGCATCTATGCAGCATGTGTATGAGTGGGCACACATGTAACTCTGTTGCAAGTTTTAAAATCTCTGTTTCTGACAGAAAACTGGTCTAATTAATAGGAGTAGGAGACAAAATGCCAGCTTGTCGATTTGTTTCCTCGGCAGAAATCAGCTCCCCCCTCCCTGTTACACAGCTCCTTCTTGATCTGATGTAACAAGAAGACAGAGTCAGCTGTGAATCAACTGCCTTGTTCTCATTTCCTTGATCATTGGCACGGTTTGAGAGAGAGAAAGGAGGAGGGATTATTTGTGAGGTTATTAAAAACCCCCAACCCTAGTTCCCCCTCCTCCTCTCCTTCAAAATGCACAGGCACTACCAGAATGTTCCATGTATCAGTCTGACTTTTCTCATTAAATAGCATCCCCTTCCTCCCTACTCCATGTTGGTTAAAAAGTGCTGTTTATACGTCACTAAGCAGCTAATTCCAGGTTCTGACAAGTGAATTGCCAGTTAGCAATACCATTTAAAACGCATTGGGTTTTGCAGTCAGCAAGATGTTTAATGGGTTCAAAAATTAAAGGCTAATTGCATTTGACTGAGTATGTGTATTTCTAAGCCCAGAGTTACCACTGTTGGTGTATTTCCAGTTTGGAAAATTCTCTCTTTACATAAATCTGTTAATTCTTTATTGGTGCCCTGTCCTGGAGAGCAGCCACACTGAGAGTTTGGTCACTCACACTGACAAGCTGGGGTAGGGATTTTTTGATGCAGCTTTAATCATTGTTTGTCGTCACATTTCTGTGTGATGGTTTTGCTTGGAGGATTGAACAAATTTGTTCATGTAACATTCAGGTTGTATATGATCCGTTGTGAAAGAAAATGGCATGTTGGTATTCTCATTATGATACCAAGGAGACAAGGAACTTGACTGTCTTTGGAGAATAAGAGAGAAATACAAGGGTAGAATTAGAAGCGGAAAAAGTTTAGCTGTCGTGCGTTGCAGTATGTAAAATTGCTGATGTGCAGAAGAGCTTGTGAATGCTTCTAAACCAGATTTTTACCAATAATATTAATGGAAGCCTTTCCTGGAGAATGTGTCAGGTTAGAAAATCAAAAGCCATTTTGCACCCTAATAGAAAGACTGTTTCAGTATTTCCTGGCATGTGCTTTCCTTCTAATTAATGCCATACACAGAAGGGGTAATCATTCAGCCATCTTTCCAGCTTTAAAAGAGTCAAAGATTAAAAAACAAACAATTACACAGTGTAATTCATTGAAGAAGGGTTTTTGGGGGCCATGTCCTGGGGTGGTGATGGTGTTTGTGTGTTGCTCCCTTCTTCTGTTTCAGGCAGTATTTGTCATTCTTTGGCAGGAGTGACTAATTTATTATCTGACTATCATATCTGGATTCATATAGAGTGGCTTTCAATCCCTCCCCCCTCCCCCCCCACCCCGCCCCAAACTCTTCTGATGTGCTGTGTATTTGTTTGGGAGGGGAGGGGGAAAAGGGAGAAGGTTATATGTTTCTGACCTGCTTTACTGCTTTTCAACTGAAGTAAATTAATGCACACACTAGCTTCCCCTCTGCTGTGCTGATTGGATCCTTGTGCCGATTAAATATTTCACACTGATAGAGGGATGCTGAAAGCACTCAGCTGGTAATGCAGTATGTACATCAGTGATACAATAACTGACTCTCAGGTTAAAGTCAAACAAAACCCCCAGTTTGCTGCAGTTTTGATTAGAATGAGTTTCACTTTGAATTTAAATCTTTGAGCCTGCTGCAGCGATGGCTAATTAACTAAGATCTGACAGACACAAAGAAATACATTCTTACTTCTAATGACAGGCTGGCAGGAAGTTGTCAAAAGAAGAAAAAGAAAAAGAAAGAGAAAGAAAAAGAGAAAGAGAAAGAAAAAAAAAAGAAAGAAAAAAGAAAGAAAAAAGAAAAAAGGAAAAGAAAAAGAAAGAGAAAGAAAAAGGAAAAGAAAAAGAAAAAGAAAAAGAAAAAGAAAAAGAAAAAGAAAAAGAAAAAGAAAAAGAAAAAGAAAAAGAAAAAGAAAAAGAAAAAGAAAAAGAAAAAGAAAAAGAAACCAACAGAAAAAAGAAGCTGTAAAAAAAACCCCAACCAACTAACGCTGAGATTGTACTTCAGCGTATGTAAATCTTCCTGCCTGTGTTTCACACTCATCTTCCTTTGGCTGACAGTGTGCCCCTGGAAAGGGTGTTTCCATCGAGTCCCAGATTTTCTTTAGCTATTTTTTAGATTCTTCTAACACTCGACTTGTACCTAGTCGGGCAGTCGCTACCTCCTTGTTTATTAATCGTGCTTTTGGGTGCTTCCTTTAGGAAAGGGCAGGGGGACGGGAGCAACGTACTGGGGAGGAGGAGGAAGAGCAGGAGGAGGAAGGCTGTCTGCCCCTGGGTACCTCACGTCAGCCTGCGCCATGGTGACCTCTCCCTGGGGTCATTAAAAATGCCTCTGTCGAGCAATTTCTTCTTCCTCCCCTCCTTTCTCCCCACCCCTGCCTCCGCCCAAGCTGGGGCGTCGCAGGGAGAGCGTTTGCATCAAACTGACAGGTCATTTACCGAGCAATTGGCGGGAGGGACTACCCAACCTTCTTTAAAACCCTTCTTCTCCACCTCCTCTTCCTCCTCCTCCTCCTCTGCCCCCTCGATTGCACGTCTTGAACATTTTTACACGAAATACAGCATTTTTGGAAACAGCACATAAAGCCTGCCCGTGTGACAGTCTTCATCTTTGTTTGTATGAGAACCTGTTTTAATGTCTTCTCTTTGGGCACAGGTAACCTGGGACCAAGGTCTGAATGCAAAAGGAAACATTTTTTTACGGGAGTCCAGGGCTAAAATACAGACTATGAAGCCGTTTGCCTTTATAAGCATCCACCAAACTCCTCTGGGTGCCTGTGTGCACACGTGTGCTTGGCTGAAGCCCTGCTCATTTCTTTGTTTCAGTGTGTGAAGTTATGAGGATGGTTGGCTCATGACTTAAGGTTCAGATTAGGCAGGAACAGCCGTGTGTATGAGCAGGAACTTGGAAATATAGGAGAAATATATGGAAACCAATGGGATTGAACCAAAATCCTAAGACAGTGTACTAAAGTGCCATAGCTGGTGACTGTGTTTGCAGTGTATTTATGTGTTGTCAATCTCTGAATATTAAATATTCTGTTGTTCAAGAGAATTTTATTGTGACTATTGGGTAAATGAAGAGAGGCCATGGCTCTCACTGCTGGAGATGTCTGTTCAGCTGCTTTGCATGCATGGCATTAGATTAGTGCAGAATGTTGTATTATTAATTGACAAAGACATCATTTTGGTTTGAAAGTGGATTGCCAGTGTTCTGGAAGCTAAATAAACTCTCAAGGTTATGCCAAGTGTTTTCTCATAACCATGGGGAGCCACTAAGGAAAAAACCTGATATTGCTTTGTAAACAGTTGCAGTTTTTCACAACCAAACTTCTTTGTCAGATCATCGTTCTGGAAAGGTGGATGGAGTGAGGTCTCTAGCTACAGTGTGTAGCTGTTAAAATATAAATGTGATGGACAGTGAATTTTAGGTCCTTTTTAAACAGATCTCATATTTTACTAGGAAAACATGAAGGTTTGCTGAAAAGGCGTATGCCTGTTTTAAATCACTGCTATGGCAGACAGCAGCCCGAAGCTGAGAATTCCTCCTTTGTAGAGCATGACCATGGTCTTTGAGATGCATGTGTGATGTTGACATCAGCTCAGTAAGGATTTGAAGGCATGATTGTGAACTGCAGCAGAGTGACAATGAAGGAGCCAAAGCCTTGCTCCAGGAGCAGAGCTGTGTGTGTGGAGCCTGGCTGGAGCCTGCATATGCACATACATGGGCCCCATTGCTCAGTGCGTGGATCACAACAGAACAGCCACCTGCAAATACTTTCTCCCTTTGCTCTTTCCGTTGCTTTATTCACTAAACAGAATGATTTGTGGTTTGTGATTGCAGAAGTAGCATTTGAGTAATCAAATTTAAGGCTAAAACTGTTGGATGGCCGCCTTCTTACCTGCAAACCTTCACAACACAGACCTTGCTAGGAAGGAAGGGATGGGGAGAAAGCTTACATGTACTAGTGAATAGGAAGGCCAGAGTTATTTTGCTACATATGGAAAAAAAAATATTAAGTCTGCTTTAAATAGCTGAGACCATGCCACATACAAGATGGGAAGTCATAAACAAGTGGCAGATTTCCAGCACATTGTGGCGTGTTTGCGTGTGACCAGCATACATATTTCAAACTCTGGACTGCCTGTGGCATCCTGCAGTGAAAATGAAAGTCGTGTTGCTATTGAAAAGGCGCTGTTTCAAAATTGGTGTATTGTGTGTGCTATTATGCTGTGGATGAGAATCAGAGACCTGCTTTCCAGCATTTAAAGCCAATATATTTTTTCTTCTTTTCCTCTCTTTTGGCTCTTCATTGTATCAGCACATGTTTTCTGCTGCAGTGTCCAAAGCTTGCCTAGTGTCTTATTGTTCATTATTCCAAAATTATCTGATAATATGTTATTCTGACTGATTCTCAAAATGCAGATTTTCTTTCTCTTTAAAAACTAAGATTATTCTTTTAATTAATCTGGCAGAAATAGAATGCAGCAGATGTAGGTTTTGTTGAGGATTATTTTAATCTCTCATATCATAATCTTTGTTTCTTGCCAATACTCCTTTACTTACGTCTTCTCAGGGTTATAATGTAAAAATGGCTCCTACATAGAAAAAAACACAAAGAGATGAGAATACCTCATCTCTTAATTAACACAGTTTGATTAAAGGGGTAATTTTAAAAGTTTTGATAGATACAATTTAGAAAAATAATAAAAGAGACACGGAAGAGATGCTACTGCTGCTTTTCGCTAAATAGACAGTTTTTCAGTAATATTCTGTACTTTCTATTTTGGAAGCTAATCTTGAGCATCTGATCCTTTGTATATACATCCATATTTAGTTTCTAAAATTTTCAGTTATTTAAATAAACTTAATATAACATTGTACTTTCAGGGGGTGACAGACATGGGCCAGTTGGTCTTTGCAAGCCTATCCCAAGGACATGTTTTTCCTGTATTTACTTAGAAAAGCCACAAAACCTATATTCAAATGAAATTTTTCCAGTTTTACAAGCATTTCATATTTATCACAACTTAGACTGAAACAAGCAGTAATCTTTATTTCCTTGAAAATAAATAAAGCTCTTTTGGTTGTATAGACATGAATAGACAGGACTGTGAAGTTATTAGGAAAAATGTTTACATGCAGCACATGCAAAGATGCAAAACTGTTAATGCTTGTAGAGAGAACAAGTGGATAAGAGATGGATGGTAGTTTGAGTAGTGAATTTTTTTGTTTGTTTACAGAATTTCTGCTTTTCTACTTATCAGCTAATTTGATCCTTTGAAACAAGACAAAAAGCATTTAATTACTATTGAAGTTAGTCAAGAAAGTCATAATCTACTTCTACTTAATTTACTTGTCATTTCCTCTGAGCTACCAAGGATTGTCTATCTTTTGGAGTCAAGAAATTTTATTTGCTTAGATGTCTTTTGTTGAACTCTCTGAGAACAAAGTGAAGCTGTACTAATTCCACTAGAGTATTGCTTATTAGAAATTTAGGCGAAATATGAAATCAGAGTAATGCTGAGTCTTTCTGTGAGAAGTTTTTCATTCAGTAACCCACATTTTCATGTGTGAGGACAAGCATTAAAAGACACTCCATCAGTACAGTGATCTATCAGGAATAGCAAATGCTCCTAGGGTCACAAAAGAGAATCCCCACCCAATGCTACTGATGTCAGCAGCAAACCTCTGGTTGTCTGCAGCAGAGCTAGGATTTCTGTCCTGGACTAACTCCAGCTAGGCAATGGATTTCTAGCACTGTAACAAAGTACAGTATTTTCAGACAGTCTGTGAGCTTGCATTTTTTTGTAGTACATAAAGCAAAAATATAACCACAGGGCTGAACTCTTAGGCTGAGAGCTTTATGTCACTGTAGGGGTTAATAAGGTGCTTTGCAAGGAAATATTCTGTAGAGCAGGAGGGGAGATGGTCAGCTGTGCTGTGTGTGATGGAAAACTGTGCTACAACAAACCAGAGAAATAGGATTTCATAGAATTTTTTCTTAAGCAACCTTTCCCCTCCACATAAAACACATACCTGACCTTCTTGTCTTTCACTTGAACACTCTTAAACTGTCAGATAGGTATACTTCTGTTTTGAAGAAAAAGCACTCTTCTCTTCAAAACTTCTATGACACACAACAGAATACAGAATAAAGAGAATATTTCCTATGCTTCCTTGTGATGATTGCCAGGATAATGGAAAATGAAAGGTAAAGACAAAAATGAAGAAAGCTCAAAACAATTTATAGAAAGTCACAATTACTAGAGTATTGCTGTTATCAGAAACACAGAACCAGAGATTCAGTAAGGTTGGAAGAGACCTCAAAGATCACAGAGTCCAATCTTTGACCAAAAATAAGTAACTTCAGTATATTAAAGTCTGAAGCAAGCCTCTCTGGTAAAGCATATCTTTCTGAAGTAAAGCATATGCTTGTGATTTCATATAAACACAAAAAAACAGCTCCCAGAGCAAACATATATTTCCACTAAGCCTTTCCAGTCTTAAAGTGTATAATGGGTTTAAAGGTAAGAAGGGATGTATTTTCCTAGAAGTTTTGTGCTACAAGGCTTCTACTTTATGCCCAGTAGTAAGGTTTTCAGCCTCGATTCTGGAAAGAATTAAGCATGTTTGTAACTTTACACACACACACACACTTCTATACACACATTGTATTTTAAACAAAGTTTAAACTACCAAACTCTTATGGGCTTTAACAGGAGAACAGCAGTTTCCAAAGGCTGTATATTACATGTAATTGCTTTGGAGCCCAAAGTCAGTGTATAAAGTTAGACATAGGCTGAGCTGTTTGCAGGATTAAGTGCCTTTGATGTCAACTCTAGTTGACAAGATGTTTAATAATTAAAAGTATCAAAAAAGGCTTGAAATGGCATATTTTTCCACATGTACCTAACTTGCTAAATGGAATTAATAAGAAAACTCCCAAGATTACTCAAAGCGCAACAACTTTATAAAAGTTTTTTTTTTTTTCCTTTCCATAAATGAGCATTTTATGCACACATTATTATTTACTGTATTCATCTTCATCGTACCTACAGAAATCTCAAATACAAATCTTGTCAGAGATCCTATAACAAGGTCACAATCTAAATATTTCTATTACAGATGACGGAATAGCCACTCTGTATCAATATAAGAGAGCAACTGTTAAGAAAAACAGAAGACTGAGAGTTAAAAGGGTGCTATGGAAAAAAGTTAGGGATGATGATGATGATAGATAATAAATATTATCATTATTATAATTATCACTACTGGAAAAATAGCGGGAGGAAAAGAAAACTTTAAAGAGAAAGCAGCAAACCGACTCCTAAGTCAGTCATGGTGAAAGAACACAGGAAGTCCCCAAGCGCTGGGGTGCAGTGGGCACGTGGAATGGATGTTCAGAGCAATGGAAGAGAAAGTTGAAAATACTATTCTTTAAGCCTTTTATTATTAATTGAAGCTGCAGTATTACCTAGACTTATATCACAATAATTTATACTAGGATATTTGTTCGAGGCAAAACCCAAGGGGAAAAAAATCCAACCGAAACCCCCAAGTTTGGAAGCCCAGAGCGCAACCCACGAGATCCCGAGCAAAGAGGCGGAATCCAGCCCTTCCCCCGCCAGGAAGAACACTGTAAACCCTACCAAACGAAAAGGAAACAACCCCAAATCCGTGCTGCCCGTGGCCGGGGGGCCGTGCGCGCCTGCAGCCCCGCGGTGCCGATGCCGCTGCTCTCTCCCCCTCTCCCGGCAGAAGCTGGCGGTGCTGGCGAGCAGAGCCAGCGCCGAGCCCGGCGCTGTCCCGGCGCTCCCCAAGGCTCCGGGCGGCGGCAGCCCCGGGCACAGCCTGCCCATCCCCGCGCTGCCGGCCCAGGCTCCCGTCGCGATGGTCACGGCGAGCCTGCACGGCGGGATGGGCGCGGAGCCCCCGCAGAGCACGGCCAGGGCTGTGGATGCCCGCCGGCCGCCAGAGCTCGGCTGCGGCGCCCAGGTACGGAGGGAGCGAGGGTGGGGGCCGTAGGGAGGGATAGGGGCCGGCCGGGAGGATGGGGGCCGGCAGGGAGGGAGGGATGGGGGTCGGCGGGGAGCGGGGCGGCGCTGCGGGCTCTGCCTTGGACAGGGCGCGAGTGGGTGGCGCTGGGCGGGGGCTGTGAGGGGGCTCCGGGCCGAGGGAGGTGCCGGGGGGACGAGGGGAGCCCTGTCCCTCCACTGCAGTGCTCCCGGGGTGCAGGAGCAAGCAGGGATCTGTCCTTCTGTCCCGGAGCCGTCGGGCTGCGGTACTCGCCCCGCCGGACTGCAGTGAGAGGGTTTCCTGCTCTGAGCTCTGGCACCTGGGAACCGCGTGTTGCTGGTCCTCAGCTGTCCCACCTTCTGTCGCCACGTCTGTTATTCAGAAGCCGCTCTTCACCCTCACAAACTTTACATAGAGAAATAGTTGCGGGGTGGAGGAGCTCCTGGCTGTGCTGGCGTTTCAAGTCCCCGCAGCACGGAGCTGGAACCTACTCTCGCTTAGGCACAGGGCAGCCGGCAGGCTGTTACCTCCAGGTCCATGTTTATGTTCATGGGAACTAAGATATTAAATGAACGGACTTAGTGAAAGGAGATCAGAAGGGAAAGAGGTGCTGTTTTTTTGCTGCGCACCATGTTTTGTGCAGTCCATTAGCAGAGATTTGATCCAGTCACGCTGTGTGTCAGGAGAGGGGGGTGATGCTGATGAAGTTGAAATGCGAAGGAAGTGACAATGCCTTTCCAAAACTTTGTAGAAGAGGGTGTAATGTATAATTGCTCGCATGGGAAATGTGGATTTCTTTTCTGCTTTCTGCACATGGGGGTGTCTTAGTCTGGGGTGGTTTTTTTGGTTTTTTGGTTTTTTTGGTTTTTTGTTTTGGTGTGGGTTTTTTGGGGTTTTTTTTTTTGTTTGTTTGTTTGTTTGTTTGTTTCTGTACACTGATTCCGCTTCACAGGCTCAGGATATGAATCTCTAATAATCAGAAAAGGAGAATCTGGTATGGATAAAGGCAACAGGCAAACTATACCTGAAGATTTTTGTAAGTCAAGGTTAAGTTGGAATGCATGAGGGTTTTTAATACCCCTTCCTGAACACTATATGATCACCTACTGCATCCACTAACAAATGGAAAGCACATCCAACCACTTTGGAAACCACATTGTTCTGTCACTTTTTCTGGAGAAACTGTTCTGTTTAGCTGTTACACTAAAGTATCTGTCTGGGGAATTGGATTTTGAATATCCATTTTATATTTCATGCCGGGTAATTTCCTTTTTAGAAGGTATTGTTTATGCTTTACTGAAAATAGACTTGATGGTATCCTAGTAGATATTTCTTAGAATACTGGAAAATAACTATATAAATTATAATAATATGAAAGATAAAAGTTTCAATGTTATAACGGGCTATTATTTTGTGGAGGACTATCTTTTACTGTCACTGTCAGGAGCCATTGGATGAAAAGAATCAAAGCAGTGAGGGAAGAAGCTTGAAATATCATTTAATGTGTTCAGACCAAACGGTGAAGCAACAGTCTCAGGTGGTGGAGAGCAATGTGAGTTAGGGTTTTTGGCTGCAAACTTTTCACTTCTTCAAGTGTTGTTGGAGGGAGACTTTCTAACCTGCTGTGGTGTTGAATAATCCATGCTCCTTCTCATTTCTCCTTTCAAAAGGGCAAATGGGTCCCAGTCCCACCTTCCACATCCCCAGGCACGCTGCACTCAGTGATGTATTGCAGCCTGCTGGAGCCAAGCACTGATGCTCCTAGAGGTTTCTACTTATATGCTCTCAAACCTGAAAGAGTATTTGTCCTGGCATTACAACTTTTCCTTGCAAGGAGTAGCTTCATTTCAAGCAGAGGCTTGCTGTTGTTGGAATAGCATGGAAATGTTGACCAGCATTTGAGGTTTGCCTTGCTTTTGCTAGAAGAAAAGATACAGTGTTTTTATTTAGAGATGTCTTCACATTTCAAGTTTTCGAGAGCTGTAGTTTTCTGATTTAGAATCTCTGATTATGTTTGTAACTTATGAAGGAAGAAGCTGAGGAATGGCAAGTTTCTAAACCAGAGGACCTTAGTAGTTTTTTTCTCTTTTTGAGAATAGTCAGCAAGTGTGAATAGAAGCAATAAGAAATATTGGATTACAAAAATACAAAATGAAAGCTGACCATAGGTCCTAAACTGTCACCAAGCTTAGTGCCGGATTGCACGTTATTTAGCACTCCTCTACCTAAATTAAAATTGTTTTGCAACTTTTCTTTTTCTGGAAAATAAACCAAAAAATATATTCTTGCTACATGCTCAGTATTCTTGATTGTTCATGGAGTGTTAATCATGAATTAATATAGTAACACCTTAGCTACAGGCACTGTAGTGTCAGAGGGAATTTCATTACTGACGTTTATTAATAAGCATTTACTATGTCTTTTTGGGTTCTTTTGTAGTGTTGTTACTGCTCAGTAAAGTGGTTTTGGATTTTTTCTGCAGAAGTGTATGTAGTGTGTAAGATGAAGGATAATAGATCTCTGAAAATTGGGCTAAGATGGCAAGCTGACAATTGTAAATGAGATTACTGATGTAGTGTAGCCTCTTCCTCTGCACCTGAATCTGCATCTGCAAAGTGAGGGAAAGGGTGAGGCCATGAAATGTAATATTACGAGTGTCTGAACAGTGATTTCTGCTTGAAAGTATTTAGAGGATCAAGATGTGTATATGGTGATCTCATGGTATCTAGCAAGAAGAATGAATGCTAAATGAAACTCAGCAGAAAAAAAGTAGGGCACCAATCATTATCTAAATACAGAACTTTCAAATACAGATAGGATTAAATACAAGTTTGTTACAAAAATTTCATTTGGGCAGCTGCAAGTCAGCGCTCTAATTTTAGGCTGTTGTTTACCCAGCATATTTTAAAGTGATTTTGAAATGTTGTTGACTTAAGGGAAACCATATCTGCAATGGAAAAATTATCTAAGTAAATAAATGCATAACAGATGCTAAAGGATTGTTTGGATACATATGACTTGGTTTATTAGAACTGAGAGATTAAAAAGGATTGAAATGTGTAAGCACTGGAAATGGTGAGCTGCAGGAAAAAAAGTGGGTCTACACTATTCCCTGGCAACTTTTCAGTGTCAATCCCATGAGTGAAGACATGACTGATGGAGCTACATGGATGCAAGCATACAGAGGGATATCATGAGTGGAGCTCTCACTCCCTCCTTGAGAAATGAAGCTTAGAGCTTCATTTGGATGATCTGGAACAAGTTATGTTGGCTTAAGCAGAATTTTGCTGGCATAAACTGAATTTTGCTGGCATATGATGTGTACGTGATAGGTGTGCTTTGCCTCCAGAGAATTGCTAGTGCTGTTGTGTAGAGAGAATGCCCTAGAGCTACTGGATAGTCAACGGTATGCCTGTACCTATAACATACTTTGGTATAAAGAGATTTTGATATAAGCCTCTCAAATTTTCATTGTAAGGATATTTATGTGGTATTTACCCTTTCCTCTCCTCACCACCATTTCCTGACTGAAAGCAAGGTCTGAGGTTGCTTTGCTGAAGAACAAAGTCCCATCTGCTGTGCTGGAACAAAATGCCTCGTAAAGAAAATGCCGCTATGCTGCCTCCTCATTCTCTTCTAACTAGCACAACTGTGGGCCAGCAGTCATCCCAGGGTCTAGTCTGAAATCAGAAAAAAGAAATCAGAAAGCCTTTTGGCTGTTGGGAAGACAGTAGGATCAGGCAGTATTGGGAGCACAAGCAGAGAGGGGGAACACTGCTGTCACACTCCTTGGCTGCTTTTCAAGATCTGTAGTGAAAGACAGAAGAGTTGAGAGAGAATGTCAGCACTGGGCCATACCATGGAGCACCAGGACACACACACAGGGTGTCTGGAACTCACTGGGATCTTTGCCTCCTGTTACTCTGTGCAATTCTTACAGAACACCTTAGCAAGGCCCTGACTCCCTGTCCATCATTGTCACATCCCGAGGTGTCTCCTTAGACCTGAGATCACCTCTGGAGGACATGCAGGTGGTCTGGAACCCAGCTCTTTCCGATACCCAGCGATGAGAGACTGCAGGAGGCTGTTCTTAGAGGTTTCATCGTTGTTTATTGTTGCTTATCTCAGGAATGTTTTGTCCAGTGAACAGTGGTCTGCTCGCCAGACGTCCAGGGCAGAATCTGCCTGAGAAAGGCAGGACTTATCTTCTATACTCTAAATTACATACTAGGTATTTACAAATGACCCCCAATACACTTCAGTCTTATAACACCGTCCAGCTTTGTTCACATCCAATCTAAAAGTGCCAGCATGTCACCCAGCATGGATGACACAGAGAAGAAGGAGGAAAAAGTATCCACGCCCCAAATTCTCCTTGTTGGCCACGAGCCCCTTATATAAACATTTTAGAAATCTACTTATTCTACATTCTAACAGTCTAATTTACACTCTATTTATTTTTGCAGCTTGCATTTCTTCTCTCAATGTTGGCAAATTTTTCCAAATCCAGCCCCTGAGGCACCTGGGTCTCATTTGAGGGTCTTTGGGGACCCCGCCAAGGGGGTCTTAAACCTCCCAGGGAAGCCAGAGGAATACTCTGGGCTCTCACACATCATGGCTCCACAAACAGCATCAAATCTTGCTCTCTGTACTTCCCTTCCCACACATGTATTCTGTGGGTCAGCCAGAGAAAATTTGGCAACTCCCCCATGCACATGTGCTCTTGCATCTCGGGACTTTTCTATGCAGAGGGGCTCTTTCAAAGCAAAATACAGTATGAGGATTTATAGTGCTATAAATTCTTGTCATGATAGTAAACTGTTGTCCACAAATGCTTCATTCACTCCATAGCCCACAGAACTACTTGTGTCCCTGTTTAGACTGAGCAGACAACACTGGTATCCATTTTTTTCCCCAGGAAATGTGGCTTTTATACATGTAGGAGGATGATCATATATACCTATTAATTATCTGTATATTCAATTTACCAGAAAAAAAAAGCATTCCGGAACTTTAGGAACATGCTTTTGCCTACGATGGCCATTTTTGAGAATAATGTATTTGTAGAATGATTTATTACCTTTCTCTTCACCATCCTACTTTATGTGCTTCACTAAACTCTTTGTAAAAGCACTTCCTCGATAACTGGAAATCTGCCTGTGTGTATGACTAAGTCTTTTTTGTTTTTATTTATTATTTGTATTGCAGAAGTACTTGCATGTTTTATTTATAGAGGTATTTACCTGTATTGGTTATGTGGCTATATATAGCTGCTTTTTTTCTAGAATCCATGTTACTACAGTGCCTGAAAACTAAGGCATTATTATTCCATGTTTTACTGTGGGAAAACTGAGAAATAAAGAATCCACTTACGCTGCTCTCTTTGCGCTTCTCCAGAGGAAGCTCATGAGGGCTGCCTTAGGCAGGATCCCTGTGTCTCAGCCACACTACTGGCCTTTTCGGTAATTTTGAGAATGCCTCAGACATGTCCCTGCTGCACATAGCATCCTTGGGAATGAGAACTGTCCAACAAGTCCTTGGATCATGCTACGGCCCCCTTTAGCCTTTGCACATCCTTGTCATACTTCTTCGTCATCCATCTAGATCCATGTGCTGAAATGCAGGTGGAAATTATAGCTAGTGAGCACAAGTAAGGACAAAAGAAAGATCCAGAGGCTCCACACAGATCTAGGAAAAGGGAAAAATAATGACATTTTTCTATGGATTATGACAGCCTTGGTCACCAGAGCACCAGCATCTCACTGGCATCAGAGATGTGCCAGGTTGTCTGTGTTTGCCAAATATTGCGTTTCTGGAGTCCTTGGCACCTGCTCTTACTGTGTTACAATTGGTGTTTACCTGCATTTTTCTTCAGATCTGTGTTGGTCAGTGATGGCTGATGAATTTCAAGATGTTGAAGGGATTTGTTTGGGGCTTACTTTAGCTTTATCAGTCACTGTATTGGTATCTGGATGTCTGTCCTGGAGTAAGAGAGCACCAATTGCTCTGTGTGGGAAACAGTTCCTATTGACTTTCCCTAAATTGTTCTGGTTTTTATGGTTTCCTCAAATGTGGAATAGAGGCTGGGTTTCCTGCTGGGGCTTAATTAGGGCTCTGAGCTTTCTGTTTCTGCTGGTCTGTGTGAGCAAACTGGCATGGTAAGAGTCTTCTGTTCAAAATAACAACAGAGGAGAAAACTCCACAGAAAGCCAGTGGTGTGCAGATTTTGAACAGATCAGTACTGACCATGCCATCATGGCCACAGTTTCATACACTGGAGTTGTTGTAAACAGAGGAATCCTGAAGTATGGTCCTATTAGAGTGTACCCTCAGGAGATATGTGAAAATGTAGAATAGGAGATGTGACTTGGGCCAAATCAAATTAAGGATAATAATAAAGAAAAGCTACTCAGAGAGTAGAAACCCCGAGGATTCACCACTCTACTCACCATCCAGTGATCCATTCTTGGCATTGGGGCTTAAGTTTTAACTCTACCATTAGAATGTTGTAAAGAGCATGGCAATTTTAGGAAATGGGTTATAGAGTGTGTGTGACAGATCCTCATATCTGCACCCTCTTAGTTGCAGGCTTATTAGGGAGATTCGTGAATATACTCCATATGTAAATATGGGTATCTAAGAGCAGGATTTGGCCTTACCACTCTGATATATACAGCATAAAAGCACTTTAATATTTGTATTTCTTGCTAAATAGCATAAAATTACATCCTTTCAGGTTAATTAAACCATTTCTCAGTGCTGGTTGCTGTCGATGGTATATTCAAATGTCAGATTCACAATAAGCACTTATGCTTCCTGATGATAAATGGCTTCCTTTTAAATATCCCAGATATACGTACATGGTCAATGCATCTGAAGCATGTGGATTTCTGCTCTGCTCAATCTGCATTTCCATTTGGTCTACATTTGGATTCAGACACCCAAAGACTGAATAAAGACTTTCAGAAACTGAATAAAACCTCATTAGGCCCTATATGGTATTCTTACACAGCCAAAATTTTCCAGTGGAGGCAGCAGAATATTCAGCAAGAAAGGATAAGTTAAAAGCGGACTTACACTGACTGTCTGATACTTTGTTGTAAAAATCTAAGAGCAACTTTTCCAAATTTGTTTCTGTGGGACCTGGCAAACAAACATCCTGCTGGAAGAAAATTAATGACATGGGAATAATTGTGAGTCCCAGTTTTTGGAGACCAGAACATGGTTGTTGTCTGCAGCATTTGTGTCACTGAACATCCCATCTGCAGGTCCATGTGCACTCATGTGGAGTGTAGGAATGGATATGCTGCTTAAGTATTTGTGGGGTGGATTTTCTTCCTGTGAGTGTCTGGGAAGTGTCTCTGTTAGAAACACAAGCAGAAGGTGATTAACTAAAAACTACTTTAATTTTGTTAGTGATTCCTGGTCCTGCAGAAGGATGATGGTGCTGTCAGCACATTTGTATGTCTAGTCCTTATAGCCAGAAGTACTTCATTGTCCTGTCCATAGAGAGCCAAACAAGAGACCAGGTTAAAGGAAGGAAATGCAATTGCCCCAATTTCATGTCTCTTCTTGGGAGTAATTTTAACTACCTATAAAAGAAAGTCTTAAAATTTAGGAATATAAAAATTTACAAACATGGGCAGCAGGAGAGGGGGGTTCTGCTCCTCTGCCCTGCTCAGGTGAGACCCCACCTGCAGAGCTGCCTCCAGCCCTGGGAGCACAGGAGGGACATGGAGCTGCTGGAGTGAGTCCAGAGGAGGCACCAAGGTGATCAGAGGGCTGGAGCAGCTCTGCTGTGAGGAAACCCTGTGGCCTGAGTGACAGGACAAGGGAGAATGGCTTCAAACTGTTGGAGGGCAGGGTTAGATGAGATTTTGAGAAGAAATTTTTCCCTGTAGGGGTGGGTGAGATACTGGCCCAGGTTGTCCAGAGATGCTGTGGCTGCCACATCCCTGGAAGTGTCCAAGGCCAGGTAGGATGGGGCTTGGAGCAACCTGGTCTTGAGGAAGGTGTTCCTGCCCATGGCAGGGAGTAGGATGGGATGAGCTTTAGGGTCTTTTCCAATCTAAGCCTTTCTAGAATTCTGTGATTCTATGCATATATAGGCAGTCCCCTTATGGAAGGATCTGTGATGTTTTTGTAGATACTTATATATTATCCATACAAACAAAGTTCTGAATCCCTTGTTCTAATGCTGAGAGTTTTTATTACATTATTGTTTTGGCGTTAATCAGAGTAACTCCCATGGAGAGCTTTGATTCACTTCAGAAAAGCAAAGAATGCTGTAAAAATTATAATACACTGTAGCTATTTCATTGTAATTGGAGGCTGTCTGTGCTTTACAGAAATTACCAGGCAAGCATTCCTGAAAATGTCAGAATTTTCAGGTTAGTTCTATTTAAAATGGGTGAACAAAAAATGTGAGGGGATGGATTGAAAATTTGAGTGTGATTCAAACTTGAAGTGCAGTTTGTAATAGTGAAAGATGATCAACTTTTGGGCTGGAGAAATCATCTCCTAGATCTTTTTCTAAATTATAGGATGCATAAACAGGTATACTTATTCTACATGTGTTGTTACTTCAATAAGAGGCACCACTTTAGGAAATGAAAGGCTTTGGAATATTGCCAAACATCTCAGTTCCATTTATTGTCTAAAGGTGGAGTTTTCTCATTACCTACAGAGTTTGTGGGACAGTTTAATAATTTACAGGAATCTGTTGGATACCAGATTGCAAACTCTGTATTTATCTTCCTTCAATGTTCATATTGCAAATACAGATAAGATCTGTTGGTGTACTAACTGTATAAGGATTTGGCAATTGGTCTGCTACTAATCTCACAATGTGCATTTGTGTCTATATTGAAACTTATTGGAAAACTGTATCAGGAAATATTGATCTTCAGCTCTTTTATGTATAACTGTGAAGGGGTTGGTGAGAGAGATGGGAGAGAGAGTAAATACTGTAAACACAGTGCTGATGAATACTCAAGTAGTAAATAGAAATACCTTAGAAGTCATCCCTGACAGTAATAAAGACAGCAATTTTATTTCATCTGTGGATAATAAACTTGTTTCACATTGCAATATAAGTGGCATTTATGTTATATTAATATATCTATTAGTACTTATTGATGTTAGGGTTTAGTTGTTCTCTTTTCCTCACATCACAGCCATTTTATAAAAATTCAAGTTAAATTGCCACACAATAAGCAATTAAAAGTGTTTGTGTGTGTGAAAGATAAGAAAGTAATCTGTGTGTGGAGATATTCCTATAGAGAAGGACAGACTCTCCCTGATTTGGAATCTGGAGAGTTGTGCTCAAAGTGATGGAGTTCTGTTTGCACTAGTTAAAGATTTGGCTCTTTGAATGCATATTTCAACCCACAGGCACTGTTTTGCTGTTCATATCAGAGTGGTTTGCATGGGTTTCCTGCCTTTTAATGAGGTGTTTTTGTATATCCCTTGCTTTGACTGTGGGCAGTGCCTCTTCAGGAATGAGACTGTGCACTATGTTCAGTGGCCTTTTCGTGTGACATGTGGAGGATTGCCAGCTTGGAGGATAATGTGAGTCAGAAAGTGCCTGATCCAAATTTAACCAAATTTGTTCATCACTAAATTTAGAGAATAGCTGAATGGCAAGACAGATATATTTCAATTTCCATCAGTGACAAGGACAGAGTGTTGGCGGATGCCTGTTAGCAGCTATAGCATGTGTTTTTGATACTCATATATGTGTGTATGGGTGGGAAAAGACTAGTTACTTTTGCTTACCATGAGCCTGTTTCTTATTTGACTGCTTTTAAATCACTCTTGGGCTTGATGTTTCTTCCGTGCAGATAATTCTTGTGCAGACAGTGCGCTGTGGTCTTAAGTCATGTTTTTGCCCTCTTGAGTAGGAATTGCATTGGAATTGGATTTTTATCATTATGAAAACTGAAATATAGACCCTTTTAAAATAAGACAGGCACCAGGCAAGGTAAGACAAGCCAAAATTCTTTTTGCTGATCTTATAATCAGGCTTCCATATCAATAATTTCAGAAAACGGTTTCAAGTTTATCCTCCATTTGAGCATAATCCTGAGTTAACATGTATATAATTCACATGTCTTCAACAGGGTTAATCATATCCATGTATCAGTTTGTATTTACCTGCTGTTCTGTGCCGGGGTCTTAATCTTTTTTACTGTTCTAATTCTTTGGCTAAATATTTTCCTTGGACCATGTCCAAGACCATGTCCTCACTGCTATTGTGCAAGGCATTTTGTTAATGGGTGTGACTGTTTGGGGGGGGTTTCTCCATGAGATCTTTATTATAGACCTCTGTTCAGCCTCTTTTTTTATTTTATTAGGACCACAGTTCAGTGACTTGTGTCATCAAATTTGCACGTGTAGTGATGGATTGTGATATTACAAACAATTTGATTGTTGCATCCCTCACTGAATCAAATGATGAGATTGGCTGGGTGGGAGATAAGTTCATTTTTACTGACAGGATCACTGCAATAGCAGTGACTGAATAGGTAATACTAGAACGTGCATGAAAGCTTTCATAGGATTTAAGCAACATTGTGCTTCCTGTAGTTTGCCGATCTGGTAATGATGATTTAAGGGTCTTACCTTAAATATTCACTATTCTTCTGGGTGTGAAATAAATCCACAAGTCATTGTTTAATTTAATATAATATTAATTTTTCTTTGAATAACGTTCTGGTAGACTAAGATATTTTTAAAAGAAAGATATTGTAGCATAGTAGTAATGAGAATACTGTAGAAATCTGTCAGGGATACTATGATTTTGGAAGACTGTATATGGTAAATAGTTAACATTTGCTCTAATAAAAACCCACAACCCAATTTGATGATTTCAGGTTTTCTTTAGGGTGAAGCATTACTGCATTCATTTCCTCTCACACTTGTCTTTTCAAAATACAAGCCAGTCATCTATATTCTGTTGACATGTGTAATTTTTAACCTTTCCTGTAATATGGAAAATTAGATATTGCATTTGTTATTGCCAGAAAAGGACAGCTCAACCTCCCTAATACGTATGAAAAGATAAACAGCTTCCGGTTTCTGCTATATCTGTATTCTTAAGTGAGTTTCAAAGCTTGAGTAAGTGGCTTTGAACCATTACTATGATGGCTCAGAATTGCCAAGTCTTGAGGAATATGAGTTCTAACTCGCATTCTTCTAGCCTGAATCCAGAAATTGGTTTTGAATTTAGAAGTTATTACATAGAACCAGAATTAATTTATATACTGATGTATCACAATGTGTTTATGCTTCAGTAAGGTAAAGTTTGTAAGTCTTAATAACAAAGTATTTCTCAGCAAATTCTTTGAGCATTGTCTAATGTGTGAGTTTGGCCTATCTCCACAGAAGTCAGGTCTAGAGAAGCATGTCTTTAACTATTTTCCTAATGATGGTACAATAGGCTTGGCAAGCTATTAGTGATTTTTGTTGTTATTATTACTATTACATTGGCTTTGAAAAGGGATGTTTTATAAAAAGAAAAACCCACCAGCTTTTTGACATGTTCATCCAAATTTTTACATTTTTTCAATTTGCAGGATGAGGGTGTAGAGTATACAGAACTTTCATATCTGCATGCAGAAGATAACTGAGTAACTTCCCTTACCAACATTCAGCTTTTGCGACCAATGGTATGGTCGTATTAATGGCATGGTATAAATATTAATGGCATGGGATAAATAACCCTGTTTGAGTAAGAGCAACTCAGTCTAAAACATTATTAGCCACTTAATGCTATAAGGATTCTCTTTGTAGCTCCCTGGCAATTATTTTGGATTTAGGATATCTTTTTAAGAAAGATGGAGTGAAACTTTTTCCAAGGTCATATAGTGACTGGACGGGGGAGAACAGCTTCCAACTGACAGAGGGTGGAGTTGGATGGGGTATTGGGAAGAAACCAGCTGAGTCACTGGTGCAGGTTGCCCAGAGAAGCTGTGGATGCCCCATCCCTGGGAGTGTCCAAGGCCAGGTTGAATGGGGCTTGGAGCAATGTGGTCTATTGGAAAGTGTCCCTGTACACGGCAGGGGGTGGAATGGGAGGATCAATAATGTCCCTTTTAATCCAAACCATTTTATGACTCCATGATTGTCCAATTAAAAAAAAAAAAAAAAAAAAAAAAGAAAGAAAAAGGAAAAAAAATCCTCCACTTTATCTCTGGGAGTGACATGGTTGAAGTCCTGATCTCTTCAATGGTATCCCTGCAAATACACACTCAGCCTTTCATTGGGCTAAGACTCATAAATGTCCATGGCTCTGCCTCCATGAAGGCTTTATTGTTGTACCATCTGATTTGCACAGTAGGCAAGCTCAAAACACAAAGTATTTTTTTATTTCTAGCAAATAAGTTTTAGACTAGATCTTTGGAAAAACTTCAGTGCTGAAATGCACCTGGCTGCCTGGAGCTCAAAGATTCTCAATCTCTGCTTAGTAGCATTCAGGCCTGGGCCCAGGTGAAATCTGGGGGTGCCTCTATTTTTACCAGCCATATTCCAAAAAAATGCATTGGGGCATTGTAGGAACTGCTGTCATGTTAGCAAGGGTGAATAACAAGGGTGAGCAACAAGGGTGAGCAACAAGGTTGAACAACAAGGTGACCAGAGCATTGATTGGAGTTGTTGGTTCTCTTTTCCCCAAAGTGTTCTCTCAGCCACTGGGCTGTGAAGCCATGTCCTTTCTTCTGTCTCTTACTAATTTAGCAGAAAAGCTTGGAAGAAGAGTCTTTCTCCCAAGGATGTTCTGATAGTTAAATGATTCACAGAGCCATGTGTGAGTGTGAGTGTAGGATCTGAAATCTTCCTACTCTGGAGTAGGTGGTTAGACTCCCAAGAAACTGCTTGAAGGAAGAGATGGGAAGGAGAAGGAAAGGAAAGCACAGCTTTCATGGACTATGTTTTTAATGAAACTGGTTAACCACAGATTGGTCTCCAGAACAGGGCTCAGGGAGGTGAAACTCAGTGGGAATGAAGCAGGTCTCCTCTTTCAGAGCAAAATACAAACACCTGGAATCAGTAGTGCAGCAAAACACATCAATACAGCATCTCAGGAAGGAAAGGAGACTTTCTGCTTACTAGTTCTAAAATTTCTTGGCTCTATCATTGAAAGGTGCTTATTTTGGTATATTATAACTCTGGAAAAGTATTATGTGTAATATATTGTGTTCTGAAATGTGTGTTTATGTAGTCACATATATATATAAATAAATATATAGAGTTATATAAAAATATATCTGTAGATATTTATTAATTTACTTATATAGGCATAAATTTATGTGATCCTTTTACTATCTGAACATAAAAGAACAGCCTTTTTATTTGGATCATCAAAGAACCAATTACATTTGTAAGTGAATACTACAGAGTTTATCACCTTCCAAAACTAAATATGCCTGTTTTCTTTTACTAGAAGATAGCATCTACATAACAGTATCTGCAATGATTTTTCACAGCTGCAGTCCTAGAACTATGGAATACCAAAGTGAGGAATTCAATAGCAATGGTAATTCCACTATGTTGTGCTAAAGCAATATTTTCCATTGGGTTTTGTTGAGGGATAAGTAGCTTAATATTGCTGAGCAGTCTGCCTAAAAAGTGTATAATGCAAACTTATGGGATGTACTGCACATCCAAGTTAACATTTGCTGAGAAAGTTGCTGCTTCCTTTCTTTTATCCTAGCAAACTATACTAAGGGCATAATTTTAAAATCAGTCATATTTATACACACTTTATATGAAATACAAGCAAAATTTTATTGTACTTTCCCCAAGTTCTATTCTCAAGGAAGTAACTTTTGGTACCAACATCCAGTTATGGCTGTACTGATATAATAGCTTCCTTTGTTAAAAACGGTTGGAATTGTCATTCCATTTTCTTTGTGGGTTTTGTCTTCCCACCACCACTTTTCTCTGCCATCTTAGCTAAGAAACACTTTTCCCCTTGTCTTTATTCTGTTACTTTCCTAAGCAAATTCAACTTTATTCTGCTAAGCAAATTGGATCAGCTTAGCTGAGGCCTGACAAAAGGTACTGTCTGGCAGCAAACAATCTTGTCGCCTCAGGTTGTCACTTCCCTCATGTTTTCCAGTTCTTCTGAGTGACAGAAGAACACCTAACATTCAGAGCAAAGAGTACAAAAGCAGCTCTGAGCCCAGTGGGTGTTAAGGTGGAATCATACAGAGTTCTAATTTTTCAGTAGCTGCTAGTAGGCTGCATGGGCCATTCTAATAGGTGAGGATTCTAAATCACTAAGGGATGATGATCATTTCCTCCTTTATTTTTCATCCCATTGCCTTCCCTTTTCATATTGTAGTCTTCATATCCTGCAGCTGTGGTAGGACAGTGGTGCTTTAGTAGCTGCTGGGTCTGTTGGAGATTTTTACTTCTGCCTGAGCTCTCTTGAGGCAGAGGTGTGAAACTGCTTTGTGTGACACTGTTCATGCATTTTCCCTTTACTTGGGAATATTTCTGCAAACTGTGAACACGGACTAAGTAATTTGAAAACATTAGTCATTAAAAGCCACATCAACCTGGAACAGCTGAGTAGTTAAACAGTGAACCTTTTATGAATCATCTGAGCAAGGTACTATAGGTGTGATCACAGCTGCTGAGTCTTGCTGCAATTCATTGACATTATGCTCATTTGTGCAGGAGGTGGAGACTTAATTAGTTAAATATGGTTTGTGAATAAGGCTACAAATCACAGAACAAGTATATTCATGCTAATGCATTTGGCACATCAAAACTTTCTTTTTGTTTTTTATTTTCTTTTGATTCAGAAATTTAGAGTGTGATCTAATGCCTGTGGAAAAAAATCCTAATAAGAATAGGTGTATATATCTTATAAAATTTATTTTTATAATATATGTAGAAATCATTTATAATTATTTTGATTTTAAAAAGGGTGTATCAAATAAACTACTGACCAGTAAATGATACGGTGCAAATTGTGTTTAGGAGTAGGCATTTGCACAGCTGCCTCCTTGTGTAAGTAATCAGAAATGGGGAAAAATGTGGATTGTATTCATTCTGTTTTCCCTTTGCCAGAATACATACCTACAAAGTGTTCAGAGTTAGTATTTTTCAGTGCACCCAGATGACAATGTGCAAGTGGCAAGAAGTAGAGATAATGGTAGAAAAGTCTGAGAGCCATAGGAAAAGCAGGATATTTCTTGCTTCATCTCTGCATATTCTCTTCCAATACCTGCATGAGCTGTGATACCACTTTGGGCTTCCTTGCAAATGAGTGGTGATGAAAGGGATGAGTACAAAAACCTCAGCAGCAACCAAGAATTTGGTTTTCAAAGCAGGTGTGGAATTTAAGGTGATACTTTTCCTCCTACTGCTTATGGCTACCCCCATGCAGAGAGACAAAAGTCCAAGTCATTGTTAATTGGCTATAAGGAGAGTTGGTATAAACCGTATTTTTGGTGGCCAAAGAAAGGATGGTTTTAAAAATATTGATCTTTTGAAAAAGCAACAGGACATGTATTTCCAATTGTTTACTTCATAACAATCATAAATTCCATATGAAAGCATGATTAATGAATTCTGAGTAAAGGGAGAGGAACTGGGAAGAGCAAACACTTTTAAAACATGTAAAAGAAACCTTTACATTTCTATGAAATTCCAATTAAATTACTGTTTTCACAAAATATGTGTCTGAAATAACTGCCTCTTTAGAATACAATGAAATGTGAAACTGATATCTTATTCTATCAGTTTATTGGAAATACCATGCACAGTGATTTCACCATATTTTTGAAAATAAAGTGTTTGCCACCGATTTTTATGCAAGTTGAGTCTAGAAGGAAAGAAAAAATATATATCTGAACATGTGTTAAAGGAACCTCAAAGTTATATCTGAAAGCCTGGTGCTTTTATTGGTGGACTCCATGGAAAAATGATAATATTCAGATGTTTAGGACAGCAGTTATTCAGAATTCATGAGGGAAGGGGCAGCAAGTTTTAGGTCAAATCAACTTGGAGGCTGCATATAGTGCTCGGCATTTATATAAAACAAGCTCAAGGCTGAATGCAGCATTCAAGTTGTAAAATGGATGTAGAATGGGTAAAAAACCCCTGCAATTACTTCAGCGATGATCCATTCAGGTTAAGAATTTTCGTCTTTGCTGTTGCCATAGCAATCTGTTCCCCTGTCACTACCACATTAAAAATCCATTCTGTAAAACTGTTGTTGCCAATATTGAACACATAACAGACAAAAACATTTTTTTTATAGCTTAGGTTCAACACAAAGAAGACCTAGATCTTAAAAAGATGCATATGTTCTTTAAAAAGAAGAAGATTAGTATTTCCATAATTCATTGCAGGAACACAATATTTGTGCTGCAGTATTGATGTCAGTATAAAATAATTTGCAAATAATCCAGCAGTGCAGTGTCAGTTGAGCCCAAATAATTGAACCGTTCAGCTGAGATACAGCAAACCCATATGTTCTCGTGTTAAACTTTCATTTTGGTAACATGCTTTAGAACTGTGTGTCTCTTTAACCTTCTGTTACTGGTTGATTCTGATTCTCTTTAGTGATTGACTGGAGTGATTTTACTTATCCTGATGTAACTCTGGAATGGGAGAACAGTTATGTCCCCTAGCAGCTTTACATCTGTGATCTAATCTTAAACTGCTCATGGATACAAGCTCTGCAATGAGTTTGTACAGATAATGAATTGTAGCAATAAGTCCTTAAACATTTGTCGCATCTTTGTTTCTGCTGCCACAGCCTTCTATCCTCGGACAGTCTCTAGACTGCATCCTTTGAATTCTTATTCTCTGGCCATGCCATACTTCTTTGTATCACTTTTTATGTCTTCCACTTCTGACTTTCCCCACACTTCTATCCCTCAGTTGTCTTTGAGAGCCTTTATCCTGGGATGGTGTTGATTTATTGCAGGAAAATCATAGGAGCTTCAAAGAATATGCTGAGTTGGAAGGGACCCACAAGGATCATTGAATCCAACTCCTATTGGTTACTCCTGTAATTACAATGCAAGGCATTAATAGAAATGATGGCAATAAGTGATCTTTTTTAACTTCACTTGGCAGTATCTCCTAAATGTTTCATTTTCTTTTGGTTGAATTGGAGGAACTCTGCTTGCTTTTTTTTTTTTTTTTTTTTTTTTTGTCTGGGGGCTTGAGTTCGTTTTCCTATTTTTAGTTATGGCTACTTTCTTACTGAATAAGCTGAACAGTGAAAAGGATGATTTCATTTGGATCCCTTCACATGTTTTTGCAATTTGAAGTGTGACCCTTTGGAACATACAGCTGGATTACATTTACCCAATGGAGATTGCAGGTCCCCTCCACAGTGGGCCTGTTGCATTCCTGTCTGAGAGCATCTGTGAATTGCTCAACCAAAACCATGTCCTTGACATGCCAGATCCCTGTCTGCATTTGAAGATCACTGGAGACAGGGGTAGGAAGTGTCTTATGTCCTGGCCACATTATCCAGTAACTCCTGCACTGAGGGATGGAGTGGTTGATCTTTCTGTTCCAATCCAGTGCCAGCTTGAGGTAAGAGTTAGCAAAAGATCAGAGCTCCCAAAATGCTTCTGGATATAATGTTTAGTGAATTAGACAGTAAGAAATACACCTGATGAATTTGTTCTTGTTTGAAAATGACCCAACCAATAAAGTACTAAGTCTGGTTTAAATGCATGCAATCAAACCTGAGGCCAACTGCAACTTGGCTCTTCACTTTCCCCCGTCCCTTCATATTGTAGATGTCTCTAGGAGTCGCCAGAAAAGCCCAAGTAGCTTTAGACAGAGGAGAGATTCAGAAATATCTTTGACTTTTATGGACCTTTTTCATTAAAGTGCTTAGAGCTGTAAATGTAGAAATAAGAAACTCATTTAGCTTTACAAAAGTACTGCTATTCAGCACTCCTAAAATAATATTTTAAATTATTGTTTCTGCTTGTATCAATAAATTTGTACAGAATGCTTAAAGGTCAAGCATTGCCAGAAAAATGTCTTTTCAGCTTGTTAATTAGAGGTTTATAAGAATGTGCACCAACTTGCTCTTTGGATAAACTTGAAAAGAAGAAGGAGAAAAGAAAAAGGTCCCCATGGATAAAGATGATAGTGTGGAATCAGTGAGTGCAAATCTTTGATCCATCAGGCTCACCATGGCCTAGACATGGGCATGAAAACAGGTGGCTCTGCTAACAGGAGGAACAAAAGTTTATTTTTCTGTCTGTTGGGGAGGTGTCTTGATTAGTCACCTCCTGAAGCCCATGGGCTTGAGCTGATGGCCCAACTTGAGCTGATGTGCAAAGGGGAGTGTGAGCAGGATTTGACATGTCATAGCTTGAGCCATGGGAAATTTGTCCAGCTCTCATTGTGTGGCCAAGGGCATCAGATATGGACACTTATGTTTTTATTTCCCAGGCAAGTGGTTTTATCTTCTCATTTGCATACAGCTTGTACAAGAACAAAGCAGTGTAAATTGGACCCAGAGCCAAATTGCCCAACCACCCATTCTGGCACCTGCATCTCATTTGTTGCAGAGACTACAAGTGGGTTTCCCTGTTTCATACTTCACTTCTTTCACCCATTGTCATGGAGACATCCTGGTATGCCTAAAAATTAGGCCATTGGGATGGAGCTCTCTGTTCACAGGTGATCAGTCAAATGGATAAGATACTGGAATTTCCACCTGCACAACACTCTATCCCTGACCATTATCATTTTACCTCTAAATCTAGATTTTTTTCATCACTAAAAGGGAGACAGTAATACTGACCTAAGTTAAGTACCAGGATGTAACAGATGAAATGTGTTACAGGAAAAGTATAGAGGTCATTGAATTCTTGAATAGCTTGAGCTATTTATTGTCCAAGCTGAGAAATAGTAACAAAACAATATAAATAGTGAAAAATAAAAGAGATTCTTAGATGTCTATCTGAACATACTGTAGTGCTAATATTAACATGAGATTGAAGTTCTGATTTTTTCTTTGGCCATATGATTTCTATACTGAGATTGTTTCCTTGAATATTAAATAATAGTTCCTTACTATAAAACCATTTGTAAACAGAGGGTTGCATCTTTGTCAATGAATATTTCATAACTTAGGAGTGCCATTATTTGGTTTTGTACTTTTGAGTTCACTGCTGAAGTGCTACTTCAGGAAAATAAATCTGATTAAATTTTTGAAAGTGCAAGTGACAGAACTGACGATAGTTCATTTCTCCACTACCCACAGATGATTTATCCTGACTTTGCCTTTAAATGAGGCTGAGGCAACAGTACAGAGTTGTTTTATGGTGTTTCTTGTTTGTTCTCTCATTCCCATTTATTTTGACTCAATCATTCACTATTTTGAAACTGAACCAGAATTGGTACAGCAGTGCACCCAGGGGCCAACATGAGCTTCTTCTGCACAGGACAGAGTCATTCTGTTGTAGTTGCTTAACTGATTTTTATTCCCTGAAGATATTTAAAGTAATACAAGAGAAGAGCTTTGTTGCTCAGACATGGAGTTTTTTGTGTGTCTTAGCAATCCCTAGCTCTGTCTTACTTAACATCTCAGTAATTTCATTCTTATCTTTATAATCAGCTCCAAATTTCATTCAGTGTCAGCACTTTGTATTTTAATGGCATCACAGAATCATTAGAGTTGGAAAAGACATCCAGGATCATCAAGTCCAACCTTGAACATCACCATGCCAACCATCATATATTTTGTTGTCCAGCTTGAAAATATTTGCAAATCCTTGTGTATCTGTAGGAATAGGAATTTTAGAATGTATGTTTGCAAGGTCAGAGGCAGCAGCCTTTAAAGCACAGCTTTCCAGAAAGAAGAATTTTTAACTTTCTGTAGAGGATATCTGTACAGCCCAGGAGAAGCAGTGGTGCCCCTGATATTTCCTAGTAAACCTTGGACTTCACTGTGGGATGAAAGAAATCTCATTTGGGATAGTAGGGAAAATATAGATCCTATTTGTGATAGGTTTCCTGTAGCATGAGTTGGAAAGTTCACTTCAGTATTTACCCTAAAAATCTGAATCTGGGCTGAATTGATTATTAATTAACTATTAGTTCATGCCAATATTAAGCAGGATGTTGTGATAAGTCTAATAAATGCCCATAGCAGCAGGTGGCAGCTCAATTTCTCCTTCTCCCCAGACTGCAGTAGAGATTCTTGCCAATGTGTGAGGCTGTGATAGGGTAGACAGGGCAATGAAGTTGTTCAGTCAGATCCTTCCCATTGTTTTCAGTCCACGTGTCACTCTATAAGGAAACTGTGGCAGAAATACCTCCTTCTGTTCCCGACCCTGCTGCCAGAATCTTGTTTCTAAAGGAAGGTGTAACTTGCTTGTTTTATCATCCATGGATGACAATGCTGCTCTCTCTGCCCCCCTTCCCTCTTCTCTTGGCTTGAGACAGAATTTTAATGCAGTATATTTTTCCATGGATAATCCAGGGTACTGGTAATCCATGAGTACTCAAGAAAAATTGTCTTGCATGTTTATAACTGTTCAGCTCTCCTTGTTGTTTTACTCAGGCAAATCTTTTTCAAATGTTAATCTTTGCTGGATGTACAACATCACACCCCCAAATGTCTCTGACAGGAGTAGCAGAGGTAAAAATATAAACGCTGTAGGAGAAGTTTATTAAGATTATTCTGCCTGAATACACTTGTTATTTCTTATCAAACACTGGAGACAGAATGAAATAGACTGTTTTGCCACTCTGTGGGTGAGTTCTGGGGAGAAAATATCAGCATGGATATGACACAGTTTCGCTTTCCTTGAGCTGATTATGCTATAGTTCCTTTTCGACTGACAAATTTCATTACCATATTGGGGTAATAACAGCATATTTTATCTTGCTGGCTGTGATCCAAAACCTTGGTTTAGAACAGAGTTAAATTTTGAGAAATTTGGTGGAATCTATATTTTTCTCCATATTGGCTATTTCTAAAATCCTATTTCTGATAGGATTTTGTGTTCAGTACTAAGTGTCTCTTGCTGTTATAATGCCAATCATCTGTTTGCTTATATTGCTGTGTCGTCCCAACAGCAATAACCAAGTGCTAGATAAAAGTTACATAGCTTTGCCTTAAGAAAATTGGCCAGTTAACTAAAGAATGAACTTCTGGTTTGAAGCTGTGGCTTCCCCATCCCTGGAAATGTCCAAGGCCAGGTTGGATGGGGCTTGGAGCAACCTGGTCTGGTGGAAAGTATTCCTGCCCTTGTTGGGGGGTGAAACTGGGTGATCTTTAAGGTCCCTTCCAATCCAAGTCATTCCATTATTCTATTAACTGATGTCAGAGATGAAAGATGTGGAATGGAAAAGTTAGCTGTCTTCTTTACATATATGGCCTAATCACAAATTTATAAGCTATCCATTTATTCCATCCTATCTTAAATAAGATTTTAAAAATTTGGTATGCAACTAAGAAAAGGGTGAGTAACAAAAATGAACATTGATAGTAATAGACGCTGTGTTGGCCCAAGTGACCAAGTGTCAGCTGAATGTTGTGTGGCAGTGTGCTGTAGTAGATTTATAGGCAGCTTTACATTTTAATAATTCAGTATTTACTATTTCCTGAGGCACAGCAAATATCTCTTTGTGACCCTGGCTACCATGAAATGCATCATCGTACCGATGCATGTCACTGTGGTGCATTTCAGATCTCTTTTGAAAACAGTCTGCTGCCTAGAAAGCCTTCAGCCATGGCACCCAGGAAGAGAAAAAGAGCTGGAAGGGAACTGCTGGCTTGGAGAGGTTCTGTCTGGGAAAGCTTTGCAGTTGTTTTAAGCTGTGTTCAAATGTTTTTCTTCCAACAGACTTTGGGAACGATCACTGCAGTGCCCATTAAGGTTCCTCAGGTCAGCTCCTTGCAGAGGTTGGCAGGACAAGGACCAGCAGTGCTACCTCAGGTACAAAATACAGTTTCAAAGATGGGATTGTGTCATTTTGTACATATTCTCTGCTCCTGTGCTCAGGCCAGGGTGCATCAGCACACTGATTTTACAGAGTTGTGTTTTTCTTCTGGGAATACTCATAGCACAATGAAAAGCTAGATTCATGTAGATTCATTATGGAAGAACAAAATACATATGATGGAATGTAAATTTATGCTTTAAAGTTGAATCACAAATCACAGAAGTGAAAATCTGCAATTCTGTAATGAAAAGACCTGGTGGAAGTGTTAACCTTCCTGTTCAAAATTTAACCTCATGTTCTGTTTCACTGACTTATTTGCCTTGTCCACCCCAATATAAAGTTTTGGCCCCGCTGACCCAGGTGTCAGACCAAGGAAAGATTCTCTGGGTAACAGTGAAAGGAGAGTTGCACTCACTGGTTTTTAAAATATTTCAAACTGTCTTCTTTTCTGAACACCCATCACTGTTTCTGTAACTACGCACTTTATTCCCCATTTCAACCCTCTTTCTCAAAATTTTTGGATGTCATTTTCAACAAGTGTTTTGCTGCAATTCTATGGTTTGCTCTTCACATTAATGATTATTAAGTATAAATATATTTGCCCACTGTGGCCCTTAGAGTTCTATTTCTCATATATGAATACCGGGAAAGTACTGAAGTTGATGATCTATATTCTTCCTATTGTTTCTTTATTTTCTTTCAATTTTTTTAGTGGCAGAATCTAGTAGGATCTATGAGCTAAATTTACTTGTAGGAAGAAGTATTTCCAATACTAAGTTCTTAAATTCTCCCTTTAAATTACATTTTGTGGAAGGCAGAGTCGTGAATATAAAGTGAGGTTATAGTTTTCTTATCAAATTCAAGACCTTGATTTTCAGTTGTTCTTACAACATAATAACATTTTGATTTCTGCCATTTTAGGGTGTCAAAGATGAGCAGATTGCTCCTGAAAATAGATGATGAGGTTCAAGACCAGCTGAAAGATATCTAACAGGGCCTAAATTATCATTTATGTTGTGTTTCAGCAATGGTGATGCCATTGCAAATGTTGCAGTTAGAGAAGTACCAATGCCCTATGCTTTTGTTAAATAGAAAAAATTTCATTCATTGCTAGATTCAATTCTGAAGAATTGAAAAAAAGTGGAGGAAGCTGTTTTCCTCAGCTTTTTGAAAAGAACACATCCTTTCTGTCTTGCCGTTTAGGTGATGGCAATATTTTTGTTTGTATTCCACTTTTTTTCACTCCCTGGTGAAATGGTACAGCTTCCATTTCAGATGTGTTTATGCAATCATACTTAATACTAATGAACTACCAATGCTTTCTTACTACCCTGAGCCTGAGTTCACTAACTTTTCTATTTTGTGAATATTTCATATAGATACAATGGAAAATAACTACCTAGCAATCTAATATCTTAAAAACTAAAAATGAAGTAGGAGGCTGTATGTAAGACCATGTTATCAGGGTATGTGTAATGCCCTATGTTTTTTCAGGCTTTTTCACAGGCCCACAACAGGCCAGCTTCTTCAGCAACAGCATGTCCCATTTACATGCCAGTCCTCCTTCATGCTTCTCCATGATCCGTATTTTCCTCTCCCCCTCCAAGCTCACAGAGAAATTTAAAATTTCCATATATTTTCTTAGTGGGAAACTCCCTCCATCAAACATCCATCCTTTGTGCTCAGTGTCTTCAAAGATACCAAGTTTTCATCTACAAGTGGAAAGTGTGGTTTCTAATTAACTAGTCAGATGTCTTGAGAATAGATTTAATATAGCCTTGGACCAGAGTGGTGCAAAGCTGTCATTCTCCAGGTACAGCTGGATGCAGGTGACCTGGTGACCTGGGAGGCCACTCTAAGTCTGCAGCACTGTGTCACTGTGAAGGCTGTCCTTTGTAAGAGCTGCAGGGTGAGTGCATAGTCATCTCTGGTCCAGGAAAACTGGAAGCTTCAGATGGAAATATAAAATTCCAGGAAGCAAGGCCATGTGATACCATGCAGGTGTTATGGTAAAAAACATGTCCTTGTTCCTTGTAGTGTTGTGAAAACAAGCGCCTAAATAACAACTATTTTGGAAATTAAGACATGTATATTACCTTCCAGTTGGAGCTGAAAATCATGCAGAATTAAATCCTGTCACAAGCCATGTCCTCAGCTGTTTTTCATCAGACTTGGTCACAGACCAGGCTGGTCACTAACCTCCTTTTGTCCCCATGGGTAACAAGCAAGGACCCATAACTTGCTCTGAGTTACTGGCACAATCCTGCCATTCTAGGACTGACTTTCAGAGATGCAAATTCCCATCTCCTAAGCATACCGACAGGTTGAGTCCAGCTGGGTTTGGCATCTGCTAAAACCTTTACTTTGTTTGCCCATGCAGCAGCAAATTACTGATACAGCAGAACCATAGTCATCACTCCTCTACCAAGAATTTGGAGTATTTCACAGGGAATCACAGCAGTGCGGTGTCCGGACTCAGATGTTATCTATGCTTCAATCTTGTTCTGGAAGGGATGGAAACTTCCCCCATATCCATTTCTGCCAAGCCTAGTTGTGACAGTGAAGTGTGTAGAGCCCTGCAGTGATGAAAGCAGAGCAGCAAAGGCTTCTGTGCTCTGGCAGCTGTGTTAGTTTACTCAGGCAAGCGAGTCCAGGCGTAGCTTGTGCAAGTGCAGGGGCAGGTGCAGTTGCACTCACCTAATCTTTTGGACTGCATATGCTGCTTCTCTGCAGGTCTGTGGGGGAGTGGAAGGCCTGGGTGGAGCCCTTTTGGGATTCCTGCCATTTTAGGAGCCTACTTATATGTTAATCCTCTGGGAGTGGCTTTCCTCTAAGGTGGACAGATTGCACTTCTGTCTCAGGTGCATGTAGATAACTGGGAAAAATCCAAGTCAGTATCTGCATTCTGGGCAGCACACCAACTGCTCCCTGGCATTTCTCCTTTTGGCCAGTCTCATTATTTCTTTGGGATTTCAGACTCTCTTTAGATTTACATATAGGCATAAATATTACCAGGCTGGATGGATAGAAAGAGAGAACTCCTCCATTTTGAGGGTCCTCATCATGTCTAAAGGAGTTTGATATATTTGACACTTTCATGCTCCTCATCTTGACAGCCTCTTTTGATTTACCCCTATGCAGTCAAGGAAAAACATACTACACAAGTAAACAGAGGCATTTAACAAGAGTTACATAAAATAATTCATACATAAGAGCTCCCTCATTTTCCACATTTGTACAGATAGTTGTCATTTGTTTTGTTCATTTGAATAGCTTTATGATATGACCCCCTGGGAGCTTTTCCATCTGGGGAATAAAGTTTCAAAATTTGTACAATCACAAATGGCAGCAGAATCCCATCACTTCAAACTGCTAATTAAGTGGTGAGCAAACAAACATTACTTACAAGTTCTTTGCACAATACAAACAATATTTTTTAGGCATTCATTATTTGCCAAAACAAGCTTCTTTGGTGGATAGTTGTCCTTTTTTTCTTTTTTCCTAGAATATGAAGTTATTTTTGCTTTCATCAAATAAGTGATCTGTGATGTTTCAGAAGGTAATTCCATACAGTCTTTCTCTTCTTACTTTGTTCTTTGAGGTTTCCAGCTGAGTGAGATGCTTTCAAACTGCAGACTTTCCACTGCACTCTAAGAAGAAAATCCTAGAGGTCCTCTGCTTAAATACTGTGGTACTCCTGAGCTATTCCTCTTCTTTTTGGCACCATCTGCTTTAAGGAGGGGATGGCATTCTGTCAGGTTGAGTTCCAATTTCCAGCTGCAGAGTAAATATTCTGTCTATCTTGAACTGCTTTACAGACAAATATAAGTTGCACTGTAGCCACCTGAAGGTACATGTGAAATATTATTTTCTGTTCTTCAGCAGGAAGATTTTAAATGAACATCTGATGTAAGCTATTTGTTCTCTTCTCTTTTCCTTTGGGAAGAAGCATATACAGTTGAGAGTTCTGTTTACGGTTTCTTTTGATCAATTTGCTTATTTTTAATGGTCATGCTACATGCATATCCCTACAGAAAACATTTAGTGTAAAAATTGATGAGTGTGCTTGTAATTCTTAGAGAAGTTTGAGACAGCTGCCTCTGCTTTGTTGTAGGAACTCCCTGTCCCAGGTATGCATGGCCAGCTTGGCTTTTCATATTAAGTCTTTACAGGGAGAGCTTTGAAGATTGGGATAGAAACATAGTACTTTATTGAAAAGTCTGTGGGAGTCTCAGTTTCAAACTAATGGTGAGTAGGTTGCCTGTGCTGCTGAGAGGGGCAGTGGCTTGCTGTAGAACCTTCAAAGTATGTATTTTACACTGCTTCTGTGCAGTCAAGACAGGTGAAGGTGTGACTGAGGTGGTGCCGTAAGAACATTATTTGTGGATGGTAGCATGACAGAGCACGGCAGAGGCAAGAAATCTAGTCTTCTGCAATAAAGTCAAGGATGAATGTGTAGGGTAGATCAAGGAGGGCTGTGCTCCAGTGCACCTTTTCCAAAGGACCTCTGTTTCCTCTGCCTTTCTGTTGGTGTCAGTTTTCACTTAACAAGAAAATTGATCCAGAGTGATGAGGAAGGAGAAGCAACCCTAACCCCAAACCTATCCCCAACCTGTTACTGATGCTTGAGACCTTCAAATCTGATCAGTGTTGTAAACAGCTTGAAAAGGACCTCTGTAGAAGTCAGCTCTCTATGATAACCTGCACATAGAATTCGAAAGTATCCATTAAAACCTCAGAGAACATTCAAGCCATTTTTACATCCGGCATGGTACCTTTTTCCCAATTGAAACTCTTCTGTTACTCCATGTCAAGAGCTGCTTTGCAGAGTAGCAGCAAATGAGAGGGTAAGAAATTTCCCCTCTCTCCACTGATGCCATTTTTATCTGTGTGAAAGTTGTGACTTCTGATCCATGTCTGGCCTAGATCTCGACTAAGCTGTGTCTCTGAGCCACAAGGCCAGCTGTACAAGCTTAGATTAGAACTCTGGGTGAATAACAGGTGGACAAGAAGGCTTTCTTTGTTTGTATGACTTCAGTAAAGGCTTGGAGCTATGCTGCTGTCTGACCCTTCATTTTCATCTCCTGGTGTCTCAGCATTTTGTGTCCTTCCATCTTGCTTAGGCTGTCAGCAGACAGAAATTATTTTTGTCCTTACTTCTATTATTGTTTTTGTCTTTCTTTTTTGATTTAGTAAATGAGTTGGGGCTGGTTGAATCATCATAATGTGATGTTATTGTTGTCTAGAATCAGGAACAGCTGTTAAAGTGATGGACAGTGCAAAGCAGTGACATCCATGGTCTTTAATGTGACACCAGACTTTGAGTCTGGTGAATGCCAGCTGTGTGGATTAGTTCAGAGCTTGCCTAAGGAAGTATAAGGACAGGAGGAAAGCAGACAGGTCTTCTCTGATTCTTGCCTAAAGGCTTCATGGACACTTTAAATTGAAGGAAGTTAATCATAGATGGGTATCTGTGAGAGAAGCAAGCTAACTTGTTATGCTGAAAAGAGTGGAAATGAAAGTAAGTTATTGACTGGTGTGTATATTCACAGTCTATCCTTTGTACTCCCATTGTAATCCTAACAATAAGGATTATTTTTTTTCCTCAGAGGCACAAAGATAACTGCATGTTCAAGGACAGAATCATTGTGCAGAAGGTAAAAAACCCCAGAAATCCTTGTCAACTTCAATCTCTGCTTCTTAATTTTTGAATAATGCTGATTTTTATTTGCTGGTTTAATGGTAGATTTTCCCCTTTGCAAGTGGAAAAGGGTTACTTAATGAATCATCAATTCAATAGTGGCAGTGCCAAACCAGAAAATAAAGGCAGAAAATACACAGCCCCGTTAACAAAAGTCAGTCAAGTTCCTGTGAAAATACAGTTTTGTGTTTGTTGGGGCTTGACACCAGCTAGAAGCCATGAAAAACCATTCACTCACTCTCCTCTGCTATAGTTGGCAGAGGAGGAGGAAAGAACCCAAAAGGCTTTTGGTTTGGAGGTGAGATAAGGATTAAGCAAAAACACTTCAAGGGCAAAGCAGGCTCAAAACTTAAAATAAGAAGAAAACTTTATTAACAGAATTAAAAGAGAATATTGACAATTACAATAAACCTTTAGAACACCTTTTCTTATCCACCCTAAGCCCTTCTTTCCTTCCTACTGACAGCAGAGGGAGACAAAACATGGGGGTTTTAGTCAGTTTGTCAATTCTAAAAATCTTCAGTTTGCTTAGGGAGAGGAGTCGCTTCTGTTACATCATGAGCTCCTTCCTACGGGAGACAGTTCTCTGTGAATTTCTCCAGTGTGGTTCTAATTTTCCTGCCCAACCTGCTGTATCCTGAGTCCCTCTCACTGGCAAAGTAGTCTTCCTGAACTACATGGCATGGGTCATTTTAGTACATGGCATGTCATTTTTTAAGGATGAGTTGTTCCAGTTTGGAAGCAAAGATCCTCTTTCTCTATGTTCTCTCTCTCTGTTCAAGTTTCCCACTAAATTACATCTTTTCAGCATCCACTCACTTCAGCATGAGCACCTTTTCTCATGGGCTGAGCGTGGACCTCTACATCCCCCATGCACTTCATGAATTACAGGGAAACCATTTGTTGTATTATAGTCCCCACCACGGCTTGCAGAAGAGTCTCAGCTCCGACACTCGGAGGACCACCTCCCCCTCCTTCTTTTCACTGACCCACATGTGTCACCATGTTGTTCTCATCACGTGTCCTCACCTTTTCCTTTCCTCTGACTTGGGAGAGAATTGATATCCATGGGTTCATTTGTTTCCGAGGTCTATCAGCTGAAAAGGTCTTTCAGGGTTTTGCAGCGCTGAAGGTTTGATTCCATCTGGGCTCTGCACTGGGGGGTCGCTGGCTGCCTGTCACATGGGCGGCTCCATTAGGCACCTCTCTTCACGTGGGGTGCCAAAAAGGAGAATTCTGTTCTGGCTAAGAGCGGTGAGCAAGCAGAATTCCCCTCATGCCGTGCTGAGATGGCATGGCCACTCCAAGGCCCTGGCTGCATGGCGCTCCCGGTGCCAGGATGGCCCTGGCGGCTGCCTCACCACCCTGCAAAATTAAAAAAACCCAGGAATTCTTTCTTAAATATGTCATTACAGAGGCATTACTCGCTATGTTAATTGGCTTAGCAGCATGTCTGTTTTCACAGCCAGCCTGCCATTGGTTTTGCCAGGCATGGAGGAAGCTTCTAGCAGCCTCCAACACAAAAATCACTTCCGTGGCTGCCTTCTTCCCTACTCACCAAAAAATCAAGCCATGCGAAACCAACACAGTGTTCAAAACATTAGTAGCATTTTTTAATAAAGGACTCCTACCTGACTGCCTTATGCCAACATCCACAAAAAAACAGAGCTGGCAGATTCCCACTCAGACATCCCTCTCAGCAAAACTTCCATATCTGTAGTATCAAGCAAAGCTGAAGGAAAAAGAAAACCTAAATTAAATTATTTTGCCTTCTTAAAAACTGCTCAGGAATTCTATTATTTGCATGTCACCTTTACACTAAAGTTAGCTGTCCATGACTAACAATTGAAATACCAAATCATGGCAGATACACAGCACCTGGGAGATGCCTGATTGAGTGTGTGCAATCTCAACACTTGTGAAAACACTGCTGAGTAACCTGGGTTGTGTTGTGTGTAAACTGGGAGACCAGGGTTTGTTTTGAGGGCTTGTTGCAGTTCTGGCCTTCCTGAAGTCTGCTCAATTTTGCTATTGGTTTGGATCAGATTAAGGTTTCTTCCCTGGTCCGCTCCATACCAAGTAGCAGGATTGAAAATGTGGGTTGGAGTAGTTCCTTAGGTTTTGCCCTGCATTTCACACCATCCTGTATGTTCACAGGCTAATATTCCAGGGATATGCTGAAGAGTGGGCTATGTTGTATGTGAACATGGGATTCACTTATTGTGGGTCATCATGCCTGGGCTTTTTACAATGAAGAGCAACTTCTTTTTTGTGTAGTCCCATCACAGGAGAAAGGGAAGAAAGAAATCTTCCCTGTGGGAGGAAAATTAACTGTTTATTTTGACAGTGATCTTAGACCATGCTGAAGATAATAGGAACTTATTGGGAAAGGAACAAAAAGTGAACCAAGATGCAAATACTTTTATTTGAGTGAGTGGGGCAAGCTGGATTTTAGGGAGTATCATTGCTGTAAAGTTAAGCAGATTTTCTTTTTTTTTTTTTACTAATTTTTGCTGATAAAAAAGAAGAGGGAGGGAGTCGGTCCTCAGCTGGCTTCAATAGACACAGCTTTACTGAAGTCAGTGTGCATCTGTTCATTCTGATGCAGGATGTGATTACCCCATATTGCACTCATTTTATCAGCCATTGCTAATGTTTTCTGTGTAATCGTCTAAAATTTTCAAGAATTAAAGCTCTGGCTGCTGCTCCCAGCACTTTGCCTCTGTGACATATGAATTGTGCCAAATCCATTTTGAATTTTTGTTTTTAAGCTCTGAGTACAAGGGTGAAGTTAAAGTGTGAATAATGGTCTTTCTTTCAAAGGCAACGTGATATTGCACTGAGCTGAAAAACTTACTTTCGTATAGACAGCCCTGCTAGGATGAAGGTCTGATGGATGCTGAGCATGATCCAGCTGATATCTGATACAGGGAGGGCTCTTCAGTGTTGCTGACAAAGTTATAACAAGATCTAGGAACTGGAAGCTGAAGTTAGGCAAATTCGACCTTGCAGTAAAATGCCAGTCATGAGCATAAAAATACATTTTAATAATTTACTGGAGCTCATCATTAAGAAGTATTTTAGTATTTTCCTTTTAAAATCAGTCTTCAGTTTCTGGGAGAAATTATGTGGCCAGCCTGTGAGCTGGAGGACCACAGTGATCCCATTTGTGTTTGTAATTGAAGTACACTGTGTTAACTTCACTTCTTTCCTAGGCTTGAAGGAGAATACATTTACCAGAAATGCCCTTAACAATTCTCATAACACCTGCAGATCTTCGCAGACATAACTGTTCTAATTAAATCCCATCCTTTAGGACTACATAGGATTGCCCACAGAGATTGGACAAACTGTGTGACTTTCTTCCCTTCTCTGTGTTCCCTATACTTGTTTGGGTTGGACCTTGAGGACTTCTTTCGCAAGAGGTTTTCTTTCTTACCTTATTTTTCTTTACTACAGCAGGTGAGTGGCTCACCTGTTGGGGTGTACCTCAGGAAATAGATTGCCCATGATCACATTTTCCTTTGTCAGTGGTGACACACATCAGGCTCTCCCACCTCCACCACTCAGCAATTCATTCACCTCTGCAGTATTCAGCAATTTGTGTTCTTGAGCGTTTTGGTGAAATGGAAGCCTTTGAGTTTCATATAGGGACATCTGGATGGAGCTTAATAATATGGGATATACAAGAAGTCATGTTAGTCACAGGAGCTGATTCTTTCCTGATCTGAAACTCTTTAAAATACATTAAATTAGAGGTTGTTAAACATAAGAGCACTCTGTAGGTCTCACAGGATTGGGCCTTCTCTTATTTCTATGTCTGAAAAGCATTCACCTAGTGAATGCTCAGATTTGAGAATATCTTCTTGAAAAATGTGCTCATCTGCAGCTATCTGAGAAGTTCCAGTCTGAACATTGCCACAAGAAATGAAATGTTTGTTATTGTGGGTATTGAGGAAACCCAAGAACAACATGGGTTTAAGAAATCATTATATTCAAGATGCAGCTCTCTCTTCTGCATTTTGAGCCCTGGTAGTATCACACTCTGTTTTGACAGCTGTCAGAAGTTAAATGGAAGATACCTGGGGAAAGAAGGGTTGAGCTACAGGAGAACTGTTACTTGCAACACTTGCCAAGAGTTGAAGTGTTCTTTTGGTAATGTACATGCTGTCTCTTTTTCTTTCTCTTCTTCTCTTTTGCTTGACTTTGGGATCTTTTATTTCTGTAACTCTTGTGACAGGGACTGGTGTCATCCAACCTGTCCTACATTCAGTAGAAAATTATTTTTTGATGCTATGGGTGTGCAGTGTAGTCCCTGTCCTGCCCTAGTTCTATTCTACCTTTTCTTCAGTGATTGCCAGCTTCCAAACTTTTCCTAGTGCCATTGTCCTCCTTTCATCTCCTAAATTAAAGCCACAGTTTCACCGTGAGAAAAAGGAATTTATGCTACCTTTTTTCTTATTTTTTTCTCTTTCTAGCTGACACCATTTATCTTCACAAATAACTGTAGCAGTTTGTGGTTTTAGGTGACACTCTTCCAAAAGGCCTTTCATGTAGCTGTTTATTAAATATTTAAGCTTAGTGTTTTTATTCTGAGGGGAACATTCGTAGGTGTTAGAGCACAAGGGGCTTCTATGTTTGCTTTCTGTTTTGGAATCACACTTGCAGGCCCTAGAAATAAATGTAATTGTCACGGTGTGACTTGGATTTGCCAGCTTTAATATATTTAATTTCTTTTAGAGATGGGACCCAGGAGTAGAGACAAGGCAGGCTTACAACTTAGAAAGGTACAAGAAGAAATTTATTAATAACACACAAAAAAAAAATATTCAGAATAAGGTCCCTAGATTGTTTCCTTCTCCCCTTCATTCAGCATTTCTTACCAACAAACATACAGAGAGTACTTCAGTCAGTGATACATTCAAATAATCAGTTCAGTTTACTTAAGAGAGAAAAGTCCCTTTTTGGTTCTGGCTTAGGGGGCGTCTTTTACCTTCACAATCCACATCTGCCCGGGAAAAAATATTGCAGATTATGATTTTTCCTCCCATTCTGTCACAGTCCTTTCAGAGCTGTGCAATGGGTTATGTTACACACATGGGGTAGTACTTTTAAAGGCAGGCTGCTGAAAAACAAGATTTTCTTTATCTTCTTCACTATCAAATGTCTGTCTCTATTCCAGTCCCAAGACAGAGAGAGTTTCATTCACCGAGACACAAAAGTCATTTCTTTCTCTATTAAATGTCTCTGTTCACTTTTCAGTCCCAGAACAGAGAGCTCTTATTTCTCCAAGGCAAAAATAAGGTTCTTCTTTTCTAGCATCCAAACCTCCCCAAGTATATTTCACAGTTTAAAGGAATTTTAGTAAAGTCACCATTCCCTTAGCCCACAAAAAGGTTTTCAGCTACTTATCAGTTCGCATCTTTTCAATCTCTTCCCCTCAGGAACTTTATCTTCATTGCGCTGACTTCTGAAGTCTCCAGGCTTTATTCCTTCCCATTCAGGAGAGCTTAGGAAAAATCGAGGATCTTATCCAGGCATGAAGAAGTTACAATTGTATCCAGATCGTGAAGAAACAGCAAGGGCAGCTGGAGGCCTCTTCTCTCAGAACGAGGAGGGAAGGGGGAAGGGAGAGCCTTTGCCGGCTCCCCGATCCCCCCTGCTCGGCCATGCCCCGTGGAGAGGGGAGCTCCGGGCCGCGCGGGGCCATGCGGTCAGGGAGGGGGGGCCGGGACCATGCGGCCGGGCCGGGGCCCCCGCAGAGCCGGGGCCGGGGTCCCAAACCAGACCCCCAGCAGAGCCGGGGTGCCGAGCTGGGCCCCCCGCGGAGCCGGGGCACCGGGCCGGACTCCAGGCCGAGCCCAGAGCCGGGCCGCAGCCCCCGGCCCGGGACCACCACCCCCGGAGACCGGAAGCCAAAAGAGCCCGAACAAAGCTGATTCACTGTGATTTGTGAAAGCGAAGTAACTTTTCATTGGTTTCCAGAGCTGTCCATCACCAAATCAGCTCTCTGATTGGTGGCAGCAGCTCACAGGGGAAGCTCCCAGAGACGGGAGAGCCCCTCCCACTTCCCAGCTCCAGGGGGCCTGCTCGGAGGTAAATCCACCCCTCCCCCCAAGCACGTGAAACCAACACAGTAATTTTCACTTTAAATTATTGTAACTTCAACTCAGGAGCACCTGAAACTTTTGTTTCTGTAGTCAGCCATTTTTATTTTTCTGTAATTGCAAATAATTATGGTCTCCCGGGGTTAGGTAGACTTGGCAGGGAGTTTGCAGAGGCTTAGCCTATGAAAACAGCTATTCCTCTCCTGCATCACACGGTGGCAGAAAGTGCCCAGATTATGCTCTGTGCTGTACCAGTTTGGTAAGTCCTATCAGATAATTTTAGTATGCAGCACTTTATAAAGATTTTAGTGTTTTGTTTGAAATATGTTTTTTTGGAAAATTAAGTTTATTTAATTATCTGTGCAGGAAGAGCTTATTTTACAGTGAGGTAATATGTGTTCATCCACAACTTGCAGGATGTGTATTATGGATGTGTAGGATTCACTGAGGTATTACATCATGCATTAGAGAAGATAATGATATAGTTGGAATATAAGTAGGCATTTAGTTTTAATCAGGCTTTTGATTAAATATAAAAGTACAATTAAGAGTGACAGATACAGTGCATGACTACATGACAGATTTTGGCTAGAAGAACTCCTGAACTCGTGGGTTTAAACCAATGTTTTGTGCACTACTTTTGAAAATAAGACCATTAACTAATTATGGATACGAAGCTAATTACAGAGTCCTCCCTTAAACTACTTGACCAAGGTATTTGTCTGGTATCTTAACTAAGCCAGTCAGATAATTGTTACACAAAGTGATTGCATAAAGAAAATGAGCAAAGAACCGTTCAGTAAGTGTTTGTTGGAGTTCTGTGTAGTTTTGCATCATTTCCCAGCAGGTCTCTGAGGCTTTCCAGTGTTACCCTGAAGTTGTGAGCTGAACACAGTGGCTTCCGGGCTCTGCACGAGCCTGCAGGACCTTGGGCAAACCTCCTCTTTACCTTTTCATCTATGACAGCTGGATGTGTGAATGTCCCGAGCAGGACGGTGCCTCTGATACCAGTTTTGCACTGCTCATGGATGTTGGGTCCTATTAACATTTGAGGGACAAGTTACCAAGACACAAAGAGCTTGCAACAGCAAGTGTTGTTGTATTTAATACTTGCTGTGGGGACAAAAGGGTATGGGTCCTTCTTGACATGATAGGGGATGATGGCCAGCCTTGAGAGATGATTTTCTGCTTATCAGTAAATCCCTGCATTTTCATTAAATTGCTTACTTAGGCTCAAGATTGAAGTTGGCACAATTTGAAGGGCTCACGTAGACTCCAGTGTGGTGACACAGGCAGCTGTTTCCCATGTTTGTCTGTTAGAACTTGTCAGTTTGTTTCACAGTATGGAAGGTGCAAGAAGTGACAGGACTAAATAAGCACAGAGGGAACTGACTGTTTTATCTGGCTGTGTTAACGAACAAGCTGGGAGTGAAGTTAACTCCATGTGAAGTAGTTTAAATTATTTATTTTCAATCTTGGAACTGTACTTAAAATGTTGTTAAGGCAGAGCCATGTTGACAGCGTGGCGTTAGTTACACCACTGGAAACACATCACATTAGCTGAAAATGATTGCAGTTATCATTCATGGCTCTGGCTCTGCCTCCTGCATCCTCCCACAGCTGCAAATTAGCTCTTTAATTACTGCAACAAAATATGATGTTTGGTGGTTGTGGGTTTCTTGTATACCTCTCTTAATTTTATCTATTTTTTGTGAGCTAAGTGATTGTGTGACTGATCTTCTCTCCATTTGACATGGCATGTCTTCAACATGTGAGGATGTTTGTTGACCAATCCACCAGTATAAAAGCATATACTTTTCTGTCCCTGTAAATGCTTTCCCACAACTCCCTTAATCATTCAGTTCCTTTTCCTTAATTCATAGCAAAATTGTTGTGTCCTTCAGAAAAGGAAATTTTTGCACCTGGGTTTTCCTTTCTCTACAAAGGCTTTGGCTTACTCATCCCTACTGAGAAGTGACTGGACTTGTCACACTGGATGTGACTTGACTAGCATTGGTATGGATGTGTGCTAATCAAAATAAGGATTTGACTTTCTTCTCACTTATTGTTCAGCATTGCAGTGAGCTAAGAACTTCAAAATTACCCAATTGAGAAGCGCTGATGCATCTACAAGTAAATGAATGGTTGGCTTCTTGCAGCTGCTACATTCTGTTTTTCTAGATGCACCTGGTCCAGAATTAATGCAAGTACAGATTCTACTGGGAAAGGCATCTGTGCAGTGTTTGTTTATGTGCCTGACTCTCTTTTTGTAGGTTAGGCCAAAGACCCTGATTCCAGACAGCCTCCCAATCTCCCCGTGCAGAGACCAACCTTCCAAGCAGCCTCCCACCTTCCAGAAGGCAACCATAGTGAGCATCAAAAACCCTAGCCCTGCCCTCCCGACTGCCAACAACACCGTCAGCCATGTACAGACACACAACAGCCAGTCACAAAGTGTCGCCGAGCCTGCAGCTCTCTCATCCCCTCTGAGTGGTGCCGGCGTGGCCTACGCCATCATTTCCACCTCGCCCAGCAATGCAGCTCCGATCAGCACCAGCGCCGCCGTCTCCGTGGTCAACGACAGCATCAAAGTGCAGCCGCTGCTCATCAGTGCCGACAGCAAGGTGAGGCCCTGGGCAGCAAACGCAGCAGCTGGGCTGCAGGGATGAGCAGAGTGCTGCCCTGGCAGTGCACACCCTGTGCAGTGCTGGCAGTACTTCTGATGGTTCCTTTAAAACAAACAAACAAACCACTTTTATTCAATTATTCACATGTCTCTGTACCAGTCCTGAGCGTTCTTGGGTTCTGATACCTTCTGGACTGCAGCTGGGCCCCCTTGGAGTGCTGGAAAAGGTGGGGGAGCAGGAGCTGGGTGTTCCTCCCTTCCAGGGGTTTTACAGATGCCTTGACGTCCCATCTGGGGTGCCAGAGCTGATGCCTGGAAAGGCTGACCTGGAACAGAGACTAGACAGAGCAAAAGGAATAAAACAGGTATTTATTGAAAGGATACACTTTGGGCAGTGCAAGAGCCCAGCCAGGGCTACACCCAAGTAAAATCCAAGATGGATCCCAGTCATGAGTTTTTACACTTTGTATAAGTTTTGGTTCATCTACAGGTTGGGGTTAATTATCCAACCACAGCCCCAGGCCATGAAATCTCAACCCCCTGGCTTACCCCTTCCCTTTGCCATTTACGCTTTTTGGGTACTGAGTGTCTTGATTCTCAGCTGGGAAGGGATTGTTGTGTCTAACTACCCTGTGAAGAGAACTCACTAACAACTAATATGAAGTTTCAGAGTTACATACCAGGCAGCAGAGCTAAAGCTAAAAAAGCAAAGCTAAAACCCAAGGCACCAGTTCTCAAAATAATCAGAAAGCAATGGGAAAATTCTTCACATTGTCCCAGAAAAGGGACACATAGAAGCTAATGGACTTTTATCTAAAAAACAATCCTGTTTTATAATGGGAACAAAACACATCATTATGTAGACTGACATTAATGGGACCATATTAACTTCTCTTTCCTTAAGCCAATCTTCACTAATAAAATCCCTGAATTCTGTACAGGCTCAGATTTCCTATGGACTCCCTTTTCAATCATGCAGTGATACTAGATTTGTTGACTGACCCCAGGGAATACATAAAATAATCAGAGATTCCCTTCTATTCTTCCAGACCAAATGAAATGGAAGTTCAGAGTTTCAGAAATGACCAGGAGATGAGTCAGTAGAAAGAAAAAATTCAAGCCATGAATTACTCATTTCATCTTTGTGCTGCTTTTCAGCATTGGAATGCAAGAATTTCACCACTCTTATACCAGAGACAGATTCCATACAGGCTGCTAATGTACCCAGCAGATATTCACTGTAATTTACTACTGGGATTCTGCTACATTTGGTCTTGTTGGCAGCACAGGTTCTCATACAGTGCTAAAAAAATATATATGATGTAGGATGGCTTTTGAGGTAAACAAAAGCAGACATCTCTTCCCGATTTCTTTGACATAAATTATTTTTCTCTTACTTAAAATGACTGCTGGCTCAGAAAACCATCCCTTTTTACGCTCTTGAATCTTCTAGAGTGGCTGAGTTGAGATAATGTATCTAACACTTACATGACATTGATTGAAAATTAGCAATGAAGTAGATGGAAAATGCCTACTGTTCAAATCTAATAATCTTTATCTAGAAGGTGGTAATCCTTGGGAAGTCCATTTGAAGCTTGCACAGTCCTTTTGATTATAGGTATGAAGTCATATGTGTAATTCTGTGGGCAGAAATTAATTACTTTTAATTTAATAGCCCCTAGATAATGTGACATGCATAGTGTAAATCTTCATGTGGTAATTATGATACTACTGTAAATGTGTGAATGAGATCTGTGTCCTAATTTTTATAGGTTCTAAACAAGACCTAATTTTAATTTAAAACACGCATTTAGTTTATAGAAACTGGACATCCACTGCTTATAACATGTAAAGGCTGAGGACTGAAGTCTGATCTCAGTTGCATGAGGAGCACCTTTTTTCCCATCCCCATGTATTTACTCTGAAATAACACAGGTACAACTGAGATCAAACTGGGTTTGAAGGTTTAGTATTCCCATCTCTTCTACTTGTACACAAAATAAAATCAAAGGAAAGACCTTAAAATCACTAACTCCACAAAAGCATGGCTTCTCAGCCACCTTCACAAGTCCTCTAAATCGAAAGTGTCCTAATTTTCAGAGGCACTGATCAAGTGACTTAGGCTGCAGCAGGTTTATAATGCACCAATAAGAATTTTTAGAAACTTAAGTATGGATTTAGGACTTTAACCTAGGTTTCCTATTGTTTTATGCTTTTTGACTTGTGATTTACATTTCTTATTTGCAGGGTATCAAGTAATCCTTCAAAGAGAATTCAAAGGTTTCAGGCAGAAAAATCCAGTTTCATATAGTGAATTCTCTTATTTGTACATTGTCTTTTAGGTTATCATTATTCAACCTCAAGTCCAAACCCAGACAGAAAGTAAAGTGGAGACAAAGAAACCTCCTGAAGAGTCAGCTCAGGGACTGCCTGCTACCAAAAAGAAAAAAGAGGAAAATCCAGAGGTGATTTTTTTTTTTTTTTTTTTAATAAATGAGCTAAAATATGGTTAAGCTACAGAGGCCAAATCTAAACATTCTTCTGTGTGCATATGCAATTACTTTATTTGTACTTGTGGTTTCTGCCAGCTGTTCATTTCTCCTCTCAATCTCTGCAATCAGGGTAATTTCCCTGCCCTGACAAATTTGGTTTACACCATTCAAACCTTCCACTCTCACAAAATGTAAGACTTCGAGGTCTCATAATACCTAGAGGTCTCACAGTAATCTAGGGACCCCATGGCTGTAGCTGGATTTCTGTGAAAGGTGTATACAAACTTAAGATATTTTTCTTTTATGGTATCAAACATGTAGCATCAGATTTAGAGGCTTTGTATGAGATGGAATTAACATTTCTTTTGTAAACTGAGCTTTTAACGTCTTATTTGTAATGAATCTTGCAATTTTTAGATTGTATTAATAGTTTCCCATAGTTGCTGCGTATATATCTGCCCACATGTACACAGATTCTAGTCTGAAATACACTAAAATGCTTTGAATTGAGTAAGAGAGTAGACAGCAGGTAATGAGACTAAATCTCTTTTGTGAATAATACTTTTGATTTAAACTAGAGATATAAACTACAAGTTCTTGTAGAAATAGGGTTTCTCTAACAGACATTTTGGGTTTTGACTGGATATGTTAACATTAGATTGGGTGTAATTTTAGGGCAGTTTGAGAAGTTATACAGACTGAATCTACTTCTTTTGAGGAAATGCTCAGCTCCTGTGAAATCTTGAACCTCACTAGTCTAATAATTCTATAGCACAAAAGCACCCTTAAAGTTGTAGATTTAAGAGGATTATAATAACATAAATCTATGTTACTTCAGGCATGTAGGTGGTCATTTGTTTTACCAGTTTAAGAGGTTCATATAGTTAAACAGTGTTAAGGATAAGTATTTTATCCCAAAATATCACATCTTTGTGTAGAAGCTCTGCAAAACTATGCTTGAGAAACCTCCCAAGTTTAAAATCTGACCCTTATATGAATCTTCATTATCACTGAATGATGGGACTGTAGAGTCCTGTTTTGTTTAAGCAGGTATTTCCAAAAACTTATTTATTTTGTAGCACCTTATGGGCAGAAAGGCCAGTAGGCCCTTCTTAGAAACAGAATGCTAGGAAAAGACATCATTTTTTCTTTGCCTGTACTTTTTTCCCATGGAAAAAATATTGAATAAAAGCCTTCCAGAGAGATGCAGGAGGAAACAATTAGACTGGGCCCACACTTTTGGTATGGGATTTTAAAATGTAAGATTTTCATTACATTGCTAACCAGAATATCTCAAAAGTCTTTTTCTAACCACAGACACTGTTCCTACCCCATTTACTGGAGGTCTCAAAAACCTTAATTTTCTGGGTAGAGTTTTGACACTATGCCCTTAAGTATGACTGTTCTTTTCATAGATTTGTTGCACAGCCATAAATAGGTAGGGCTAGAGTAAATTTCTTTTGTTCTTTGAAAGTAAACTTTAGTTGATTATCATGTATTTATGCAATTAGTGTAATTAGAACTAACATCATAATTAGTATAAATACATGTAATGACATAAATAGAACATGTAATTACAAAACTAAATGCTTTTATGAAAATCTTTGTTTTGCTTCATGAGAGGCATACTGTGTATTTTCTATAAGTACTCATGGCTTGTAAGCAGATGATTAAATTTAAAGCAAAAACAACATGATATTTTTAAAAAGAAAATAGGCACTCAAGGCACTTCTCACTTTTATTTATCCTCAAAGCACAAAACTGAGGCAGGAACTCCAATCGGCTCTGTGTAGAACTTAGCTGGAGAGACTGGGATTTAACAAATTACACTGACAATTTGGAACAAGCTAACTAAAAATAACCAGACTTACCAGTAACCAGGATTCCCACATGCAGTTACTGATTGTACATGAACAGAGAAGAGTGAAGACAATAACTGTCTTTATCTCCTGGCTTGGTCATTCTGCTCAGCTGGGGATGAAGAACAATGATGGATCCATGATAGGCCTTCTTCCACTAGGATGACTTCTGTCAAGAAGTGGAGGCTTTACAAAAGGGAGCTGTTCCTCTGGGAAGAAAACGCCTTCGACATTGTTTTATGGGGTTTTTTTGTTCATTTGTTTGGGGGGATGTCCTGGTTTGGAGGACAGATCTGTGCAAAGAGAGGCAGGAGCCTCTCTTTTAAATGGAGAATGTAAACCCCCTCTCTCCAAATTGTTATAATTTTGAAATTAAGGGGCTCTCAGGCAAAGGTATGGGAAATAGGAATAACAGTTATTTACTAGGAAAATTAAAATAGAAATACAGTATTACAAAGAACAATCCCAACTCTGACAGAGTCAGAATCCAACCTGACACCCTGTCAGTCAGTCAGGGTGTTGCTACAGTCCCATTCAATGGTGGCTGCATCCTCCTGCAGTGGCAGATGTGGTTCAGCTGGAGCAGTGCTCCTGTAGAAGGTGCAGTTTTCCTCTGAAGGTCCAGGGATGATGTGGAAAGGTCCAGCTTTCCTCTGGAATTCAGAGGAAGGAAGGCTACTTTGGTGCTCCAAATCTCAGTTTTTATCTAGGTAGGAAAGGCTTGGCTCCTCCCTCTGGCTGAAGCATCTCCCAATGGGATGATGTAATTTTATCATACAGTGGGACTCAATGGCCCATCGGTAGATGATATTTGATGATGAGAAGGATGGGTTGTGGAAAAGATAAAGATGACTGCCCCACCTGGTATTAAAGATGGCCCATTAGCAGATAATATTTCTCCCAGAGATAAGGATCACTGCCCCACCTGGCTTCAACAGATGGTGATAGAATACATACTTTTGGTCACATCCTGTATTGCAAGCTAAGACAGGGGAGTTTGTTTGAGGGAAGGTAAGAGGGGCGGGTTAATATTTTACTTTTTTCTTAAAGAAACCTAAGTTCAACATGGAAAGAAACAGAATTCTGCCAAAAACATTTTGATCATTTAAAAATTCATAATAGCAAACAATCTGACAACATTTTCAGTCTAAAACATTTTTATCTAAAAGAAAAATTACTGCCATAAATGCTGGTTATTTAGTTAATGGCATTCTAATCCTTCCTAAGCACAAGAGAGACACATGGCAATTGTGAATTAAATGCTAATATTAAGCCTGGCTTGAAAATCTGGAGAAAACGAAGTCTTGGTTTTGCAGCTTCCTGTACAGAGGAGAAAAAATTGACCCTGTGATATTTGAAAGGAAAATTTTGCAGTGGAAGTCATATTTTGAGTTGAATCCAATGATCTGCAGGGGTGTGAAATAGCAAAACCCATAAAAACAAATACGCTATTAGTATAATATGCTTGTCCAAAAGAATATGGCTTGTACTGGGATTTTTAAAAAGGAACCATCTTTCAATTCCCTATAAAAGCTAACACTTCCTGTGTTTAATCATGAGATAATTGTCAAGTCCACTTGTGATGGCTCCTCATAAGCAGGTATGTTGTCATTACATTTAGTTAGATACGTATTCAAACCATTTCAGCATGAAGAGAGGAAATTGTTTAGCAAACATTCTAGTACACAAATAATTTCAGTTGAGGCATCAGAAAATATGTGCTTTCCCTACAATTTAATGTTGGGGTATTGCAGGAATTCTGCACTCCATTGAGAAAACACACATGAACCATTCCAGCTTTCTGGCTCTTTCCCTAAATATTTATATTACTTTTGCTCACAGTGCTGAGAAGTATTCTGCCACCTTTACTTTTTGATAAGGCTGAGGTGAATCCTACTCATTGACTAATTTTCTTCTCATATCTGCACAGTGGATCAAATGTTCATCTTTTCCTTCAGGTGTTTGCCCCCCATTGTGCCTGGCTGGTGTTTCAGGCATGTGAGGAGAGAACATTACTGACATCAAGGTCTGACATGCAAATGAACACTTGTGTGTAATTACCACAGATGTGGAAGGCAGAAATACAGTGAGAATATATATTTAAAATGCCAGTGAGGAAATTGTACACCATCATTTTTTAATCTACCCGGAGAGTAGGAATTTCCCGAGGTTGTGGAAAGGAAATATTCCTGTCTTACATGAGTATTTGATAAAGGTATTTTCACAGATGCATGAGTGTAGAGATGTCCAATCCCAACCCTCTGATTTTGATGAACTCACCCAATAGTTAGATCTTTTCAACTACAAAATGAGGATGTTTTAGCTTTCACAGTTTCACTAAGGGAAAGTCAGAATTGCAAGGGAAATTGTAGTTCTGGTGACTTACCAGTTGATTTTATCCTGAACTGAAATGAGATGTTGAATCATCAGACTTTCACAAAACAAGAAGGTCAGACTAATTTTTACTTGGAAATGTTGAAATGTGTTCTCCTGACACTCTTTGAATGAAACAGAATGTTTTGACCTTCTACTGCTCAAACACTGTGTTTTTCAGTTGGACCTGAATCAAAACATTTTGTTTGAGGTATAATAATTGAATCTTCCTATGGTCTTTATACACTTCCTCAGGCTTGGACTGTGGGCTTTGCTTGCTTGGATTTCTCAAGAGCTTGAGTTTCATAGTCAGACTGTTTCTCCTGTGGAATTGAACCTCATGAAAATGCCCCTTGGGTAACCTGATCCAACAAGATTGGCCAGCACAGCAGAAAGAAGAGACCCCCCCAAAGCCCCACAAGTACCACAAATGCGACTGAAAATCATTGCATTCAGCTTAGTTTGGGCTTGGAACAACACAGTGTAGTTTTAGTTTTCATCAAAAAAATACAATAAAAGCTTTAGCAAAACCTTTCTGCAAGGAAAAATTTTCCAGTGAGAAATCACTGACAGAATATTTAAAATTTGCTCTAATGCTTGTCCTATCACTGCATCAGCATGTTCTGGAGATTTTTTAGTATGTAGATATGTTTTGTGCATGTACAGTTTAGAAGAATTGTAATATTTTAGATCAGATTCCTCACTGCAAAATGAGTTCACCAGCGTCAGTGGGAGATTTTTTTTCACTCCCCAAGGAGAAAAAATGTTTGATCAGTATACATCTTCACAACCCATGCACACAATGTTATTTTTATATCTGATTTTTTTTTTTTTTATGGGAGGGGACTTTCAATATGCTTCTGATGTCTTGTTTAGTGTTGTACAGTTCATATGTGTTTCATTTCGTGTAGCTTGCTCATATCCAATAAAAGCAGTATGCCATGTCCAGATTGTAAAAATAATACAAAATTACTTTGCTAAAGAATGGAGTAACAATCCAGCAAGTAATGTGAAATTGAACTGATTGAATTGACTGAATATTGGTCATGTGCTGTTTAAGATCAGTAATCATTTTGCATTGACTTCAGACATCTTTGAATTGCTAGAGTTTATATAGTCATCCTAGGAGAACCAGGCATAGCAAATCTTCAGTTAAAATTCTTTACATTGCTGTGCATTCAAATATGTACATTTCTAAGAGAGTTTTACTGGGTTTATTCTGTCAATGCTAATTTTATTTATTTTCTTAACGTAATTATTATCGTAGAAAATCTTACACATTTATTTCTTCCTTAGAAAATTGCCTTCATGGTAGCACTAGGACTGGTTACAACAGAACATTTGGAAGGTAAGACAGCATATGTTGATTTACAGTTCAGTTTTTGAGTGAAATATTTTCTGTTGGCTTCTCTGCCAGAGCACATTACTGTGGATTGTGTTGAGATGGCTCTCGAATCTCTCCAGAGAAGGAGATTCCACAGCCTCTCTGGGCAATCTGCTCAGTGTTCTGTTACCCTTTTGGATAAGAAGTTCTTCCTCGTGTTCAGGAGGAACTTCCTGGAACTTGTCCTGTTGGTGGGCACCATGGAGCACAGCCCTCTCCATGCTCTGACTCCTACCTGCAGATATTTACACACATCAACAAGAGTCTCTCTCAGTTTTTCCTTCTCCCGTCCTCTGAAGGGCATGAAAACTGGAAAATAAAAATGAAAAAAATCAGATGAAATGTTACCTTTGTACAATTTTGCCTTTTAGTCTCACAATAGTGGGTGAACCTGCTGAGCCCTGCCTCCCACCCCATGGCACAGCTCAAGGGGCATGAGGACTGGCCCTGCAGCCAGCCACCAGTATGCTTGACACAGGCTGGTATTTGGACTCACTCAGTCATCACGGTCCTTTAGAAGATGTTAACAACTGGAGGAAACAGCGAAACAAAATTCTTGCAAAGGCTCTGGCCACCACTGACCTGGTTGATGGATCTGTGAGGTTCAAAGAGTTTGCCCAGATATGCAGCAAGTGCCCTCTGCTCTCTCCCATGTGAGATGGACTTGCAGTTTTTGAGTGGATTGTCTGTCATCTCTAGAGTTCCACAGAACAATGTGTAAAATAGTGGTGAAAATCTGGGATTTGTTTCACAAGATTTTACTTACTTAAGACTATTTCTCACAAAGATTTCCTTCCCTCCATTTTCCCCACTTAGCCAAAAACTTAACAAATCTCCCATCTAATCCTGTGTTTGAATGAGAGCCTCTAGCATGTCTTCCCAGGCTGCTGAATATGACTTCAAACAAATATTGCACATAAGTTAAATGCAGTATCACATAGTTTTCAGTTTCCTTCTCCAACCTTCCAAAAATAGCTTGCAAAAGTTAGCAGATTTGTATCTTTCTTTGCCTCACCTTTGTTGTTCTGAAATTATAGATGAGAGGGGGGAAAAAAGGAGTTTGTTTAGCATATTTGCTACTGGTGTGAGACAAGTTGGGGTGGCAGAATAGTTCTCATGGACAGAGACGATGCAGATATTTTTAAGAAAAGATCTGCACTCTGTTTGGTTTAGGTTACAAGCTCAGCTATAACAAGTTGGTGTGATTCCACCAGTAAAAGGACAGAAAGCTGGTGTCTGTGTCAGCTGACAGTGATTCTTGATCACAGAAAGTGTTAATGGCAGTTGATATTTACCACACATGCCATGGACCATAGTTAGCAAAATACTTTGGAATTTCCAGTGCACTGAGTTCAAGTTTTATGTGCTTTAGACTTAGGAGCATGCTTAGCTACCTTGCTATATCAAGGTATCTACCATTTTTAGCTTGATTTCTTTTTACTAAGATTTCCAGTTCTTTGGTTTTAAGACAAGTTGAATTGGTGAGAAAATACATCTGAATTGTAATGTCTCCTCAGTATATGCAGCCAGTTGCCTGTGGGTCTTGTTGCCTGTGGGTCTTTTTGGTGTTTTTCCTCTTTAAATCTGCATTTTAGAAAGTTATTTAATGTCCCAGTGACTGAGAATTTGAAAACAGTTTAAAGAAATTTTAAGCCTTCATAATTTTTAATCCCTTAATGGTAATGGATTGAAATGGAAATCAAAAAGCTACAACAATGTGGGGAGAAGATTTATAATCCAAAAAAGTACAAATGATGACTGGTTCTTGATTTCTTTGTCTAAGGAAAACAGGACAACTTTTGAAGTTGTGCAGAAGTATAAATTATGCTTACAATAGAGAGGATTTAATTTTGAATAATTCTATAACCTTTGATTTTATTGGAATTAATAAATTGTTTGTGTGGATTTATTGCTTATGTTCAAAATGCCAGGCAGTGCTCTACTCTATTCTACACAAAATATGGAGATGCACATTTTAAGCCAAACTGCTACAACACTCGCCATGCAGAATCAATTCTTGAAGACAAATTCACTTTTTATGTTCCTTCTAGCATTAAATAAATGGTTCCAACAAAGAGCTATTTACTATGGAAAGGGTATTTCTTCATCAGAATTGGTGATTACAACTGTCAAAAGTGTCCTTATAGCTTTCACATCCTAAAGGTTATTATTTTACTGCTCTGTCATGTTCACAGTTATCAGTCATTGCTATTTATCAGGAAGCAGTGGTCATTACACAGTTCAGTTTATTTTAAAACTTCTGATTATTTCTCAATTTCACATTTTTTGAATTTAACTCTATCCAGATTGGATAAAATCTGGAATAAGCATTAAAAGCTTATTCATTTGGTATATTTAATTCACAGTGTTACTGTTTTTCTTAATTTTATTCATTAATTTTCTGTTGAAGGGCTGAATCCACTTCTATGTGGATTTCTCTATCTGCCTAGAAGCCTTTTCACCTAACGTCCACACGAGCATTCCCTGCCTGAGAAAAGAGCTCTGTTCTGCAGAGCCTGAGTGTAAGGCATCTTTACCAGTAAAAGAGCACAGCTGCCTCCACTGAGACAGTCTGCAGGGTACAGCTTTCCCTGAAGATAAATTGCCATCACAGGCCTCACAGAATGGCCATGCAGAGTGCTTATTGGTGAGGCAGCAGCTCATTGGAGTTTAGCCTCCAACATAAAGCTATCTTCATTCATCTTTGTCATATGTATTACAGTTTAATTTTTCCTGTTTGGTTTCTAATTAATTAAATTTCTTTAATTTTTTTTATTTTATTTTTAAAGCTAAGGAATAAGATAGCTCAATTCTGTGATGCATGGTTGTAACATACTGAATCTCTTTCTCTAGACTAATAGAACACCTTTTAGCATTACAATTGTGCAAAAAAAATTTGAAAGAAAAACTTTAAAAGAAGGACCTTCAGCTCAGGTCATTCTAAAAATGCACATCTTGATCCATCTAGATTTCTGAAATATTTATTATATCATCAATTGAAACAAATTTAACTTTATTGCACCCTGTTCTGAAAAGTACACAATACTTGTAACAAGTAACCAAAGATAGCATACCAGTGTATGCTTTTGCTCTGTCTAGGTGTAATTATTGACAGAACCACTCTAAATGTACATAAATGCATGGTATTTTTGTTTCCATACAGAAAATGCTCTCTCTCTCTCTCTCTCTCTCTCTCTCTCTCTCCCCCCTCCATCTATTCCCACTGCTATTACTTTTCCTCCCTGCCAGCTCTTATCTCTGTACCATAACAATGCCTCTTCCAAAGCTGCATTCCCAGTATCTGCCATATGTGTGATTCAGACCCCACTAGATAGTTTCTGTTACCTTGATGAGAGCACATACCAAAGAAATTTTCTGTATAACTTGAGACCACGAAGAGCAGAAAGAACAGATCCATCACTGTCCTTTTTTAAAATGCTTGGCCCAGTTACATACAAAGAAAACTGCTGCATTGAATTCTTTGTTTCTTTTTCTGGGCCATTGAAAGTCAAAATTCTTGTATCCCTGTGACCACTTCTGGAAGACCAAGCCTGCATAAGTCCAGTTTTTTTCTCTGCACTGCCATGGCAGCCCTGAATTCACTGATAAGGGTCCTGAGCCCAGCTGCAAGAGCCTCAGCTCCAGCTCACACTGCTGAGACCAAAGGAAAGAGTCAGCAGAGGGCCACTTCCCCTGTTTTATTGCTGCACCAAGGTTCCTCAGCTGTGACATCTCTGTTATCTTTGGCCTTGAGAGCATTTCCTTTATAAGAACTGACACTGACATCAGGAACATCTCTCTTCTGTGGCTTTGACAGGCCACTGCCTGTACGCATCCTGCTGCTGAGGCATAATTCACTTTAGATACTTTCAAAGTGCCTGGGAGCTTTGGGATGGATATTTCAGCACAGACACGTGAGCATTTCATAGGAAGCATTTTCACAGTAGGACAGAACTGCTTCCCAGACACGATCCTGTGTTTTGGAATCTGCATAGTGTGGAGGATGTTAATATGGTGCTACTACAGTGGTTACAGCCGAGGTATTTATCTCACATCTCAGTGCAGGTCCAGATCACACCTTTCTTGGTGGTGAGATTCTGTGCAGCCCCTTGAGTCACAGCATGTGACAGCTTATGTCAGGATGTGAACAGCAGCCTGCCTGTGCTATTTGAACTGCCCTAGGAGAAGACACCTTCTGACATGTCCCTGTGCCAAAGGAAAAGCCAGCTTATAGTTGCTCTCCTGTTTTTCTTGTCCATCTAGCTTCCTTCTGATGCATCTCTCACTCCAAGAACAGTGGCTTAGCCAACAGTCTTTGTGAAGGAAAGGTTTTAAATCCATATCTTGGAAGTCAGGCCAGTACAAAACCTGTACAAAGTTTTGGCCTCATCTCTAGGGACACCGTGTTCATGACATGACCAAAAATACTGACACCCTGTATTGTAGCAATGCTTAAAATGGTATATGGGAATGATCAACACTTGGGTGTTGGAAACCAGAAAAGTGTGAAAAGGGTGCTGGAAACCAGAACTAAGTGCTGGGGATCCAGTTTTCAAGTATCATACACACCCTGAAAGCTCAGCTGTATCTTATTGCTGGATTACGGGTGGGAGGTCTTGCTCAATAGCCTGAAGGTCATTTTCTGGGGGTGTTCTGAGACAGACCTCTTTAGCTCAGACATTGAGGAAAGACACCAGACCTCCTGCATAATCAGATGGTGTCCTGAGTTTCTGTTGGGTGTGCTCCGGAGCCTCTGTGCTCCTGCCAGTTCCTCTTCTTCTGAGACAGAACAGAGGTATCACCACCATGGGGGAATTTAGACTAACAAGATCTCTCTGGTCCCTCAGAGCAGAGCCTAAACTTTACCTTACCATATTCACATAGGAAATATTTTGGAATAGAGCACACACTTCATGTCATGGGATCAATTCTGTGGCTCTCCTTGCTAAAGTACATCTGGGGTTTATAATCAAAATAATAGGCTCCAAAAGTCATGCTTGTAATAACCTCAGTATTCTGAACAGATGTCAAGAACGGGAAAAAGAAAATTCCATATGATGTAAATCCTAGCTCAGATCAAAGTAACATTAAACCTACAGGTTTCTGTGGCTGAGTGATCTTCTCCCTCTCTCTGTGTTTGCAGAATTGTGCACATGGTTGCTAAACACAGTCCTCAGCATGTGCCACCTTCAGTAGGTGTTACCATTTAGTTGAAGGGAGTTGTGGAAGTTCAGTGGAAGGGAGAAGTGGGCTGCAGTCCAGAGTCCATCTCCGTGCTGGTGTTTTCAGGGACACATATACACACATATAATCATAATGTCGTTTTGCAAGCTCAGGATTATGAAGTTGTATGCTTCTGGGTGGATAAATCAACACACCCTGGTTAGAACTGAGTCCAGCTGTGCCATTTCAACTATGCTTTTTCTAGCCTCCATGGAGAAAAAGTAATGTCAATTGAATTTAAAAGGTTCTCTGGGCTTTCATATGATATGAACTAAAGTCTTAATTGCTTTAAATGCTTCCCTTCTGTTAATAATAGACATTGAGAGTACTTTGAAGGCTCTCTGATGGTGCTAGCTGAGTCTGTGTCTGAAGGGATAATAATAAAATTCTTGTAGGGCAGCAGAAGTCTACCTTGAAGGGAGGAAAGAATAAAAAATGCCTGTGAAAAATGCTTTTCACAAGGAAAAGCTTATTAATGTCAAACCTTGAACTGTGGCAAATATCAATGCTGATGCAACCTAATTATACTTTAGAAACTAAACAGAGCACAAAACTCAAGGGGCTGAGGGTAAGATCATCTTGCTTAACAAGTTATATCTACATTTTTCCCTGATGAATGAGAAATACACAGTTCATGTTCCTTTCCATGGTTACAGAAATCCAGAGCAAGCGTCAGGAAAGAAAGAGAAGAAGCACAGCAAATCCAACCTACAGTGGACTCTTGGAAACAGAGGTACTTTATCATTCACTTTTTTTACCACAGTTCTATTTCATATCAATAAAAGGTCTAAGTGTTTCTTACTACAAAAATATATATGAATGCAGAACCACAAATACTTGTAAAGAGATACTGATGTAGAAAACAAAGAAAGAAAATATCTCATCTCAGTGGCTAAGCATCAGGTTTTCACCACACAACATCACTTGGTCCAAACAAGAATTCATCTTAATTTTAAATAAAGGCCAAAAGGACTAAATTAATGTGGGACCTAATTACTCTTTTATCTACAGAGGCAGTCCCTTTAGATCATAACTGGAGAACAAAGTGCTGCATTATGTTCAAATATGCATTGCTATTTCTCTTATCTTGTGCCAAATAATAAATGGAGATCTTTGCTTTTTTTATTAGTGACATTCATAAAAGGGGTGTGTAGGTTTAAGAATCAGTGTGGTCTGCAAGGGTTATAGAAGTCTGCATAATAAATATAATAATTCATTATTAAAAGTAAAATGCTCTGGATTATCTCTGTTATTTGTTACATGTACACTGTTGCATTTACAGTAGTATCAGAATCTGGTTCTGCATAATATTGGATTGCAAACTTGGTGTAAAAGAAGCATATAAATAGGCTTAACTTCTTCTGAATTTTTTCTGTTTCTAAACTAACATATATGCATTTATTCAGCTAATTAAAAATTCACCTTTAAAATTTCAGCACAGTTTGGGTTTACTGGCTGAACTTTCTGAAATGAAATGAAACTGAAATAAAACTCAGTTGCAGCCAGTTCTCTGTTTAAACAAGGCTTCTCTGTTCTGAGTCCTCTAAGACTAAGGAAAGTGATTGTTCTTTACTTAGGCATAAGTGATGCAGAATTTCTGGTATGCCAGTATTTCAGATTTCTGTCTTTGTTGGCAGACAGCAAACAGATGAGGCTGAGAAGAAACCCACTGCTGCAGTCAAACTGCTGAGTCGCTTGATTGTTCTTTTTTTGAAAGCATTGGAGATTTTTATACTCCAGAGCAGATCTGGGCACTTAAGTTCTTCAGAATTCCTCAGCTATTTTCTTCAGTGCAAATACTGATGCCCATATGTGCAGTATTTAACACAGTAGGAACTTTAGTCTTGCTAGCATTAAATCTGTAGCTCCTTAGATATTTTTGTCCTGATTATTAAAATACTTGCAGCAGAGTTTTGTAGCTGTAGCGATACTGGTGTTTGTGACAAACTCTATTGCCTTGGAGCAGAGGTAGAAGATGGCCTGCTGCACCCCTAGTTCATACTTCATCATATCTATTCTCAAAAGCATATGCTGAAATGAAGGATGGCACGGAGAAAGAAATGTCTGTGAAAGACTCCTGTGGCTGATCAGCTGTGTCCTCATTAGGAGCTGTCATTAAGAACTGACCATGGGGAATGCCATTCAAGTAAAATGGAGGCAGATGGTTTTTCTCTGATCAATTAGCTGCTCAGACTGATTTGCTAATCAGTGAGTTGAGGTATTTGTGGCATTTCAGGCATTTTGGTGCAATTTAATTTAGTCTACTGAATGATCTTTAATTCATGATTGTTTAAATTGAAATTGCATATAAATTAGACTTTTTATTTGCCAGCACTCTTCAAAATGGCAGGAGCTCAGCATTTGTAGTGCTGATACTAACTTCGTTTGCAAAAATGTGATCATAGTCTTATGTCTTCTCTTGAATGGTGTGCTTTTTCTTTTCATGTCTTCTTAAAAAAATTAAATACCATTTTATTTTCCTACCCTCAGTAGCCTTTTTTTTTAATAAAAAAGGCTTGTTTCAGGCTGATTATTTTTTGAAGAAAGAAACATTTATTCAAACATGTATTCATTAACAGACTGGCAGGCACCCATCTATAAGAGAATAGTTTGTTCACCACAGAATAAATAGTTTAATAGCAAAACCCCTCTAATTTTCTTTCAAGAAGAATCTAGCAACATGTAATGGAGGAAAATAGTGCTGTTTCCAGTCCTTCTGCACAAGTATTGGATGTCTCAGAGGAACAGTTCGGGGTTGTCTAGACTATTAATGAAGCCTGGCTTGCTACTGACCACAGCTTGTACCAGTAGACCAGGCTGGCCATGGGCTACATTAGATGAGTTAAACATCTCAGACAGGTTTGCAGTGCTCTCTGTAAGTTTGGTGATCTCAGCAGATGAAATCACTGCCAGCTCTTCAAGGTCCTGCACATTCACTTCTGGAAAGGAAATATTTTGCTAAGGCCTTCACTCATTGTTTGCAAATGCAGTACACTCCTCTGAACTGTAGGCAGGTGTCACAAAGGAAGCAGTGTTTTTCCTGCAGGCGAGAAATCCATCACCATTTCTATATATGCAAATAAAGATGTCATCTCACAGCAATAATTTTTCCTTATGGACGGTGTTGGGCTTGGAGTTGTCTTGCTCTTATCAGCCCATAGAACATATTCTGAAACCCCATCAATAACATTTACAATTTGTATTTCTCTCTTCTTAATAAAATCTAATGTGCAGTAAACTGCTCTATGAAAAGCTTGTTAGAAAGGTAAATCATGCAACTCGTTGTCTGACTGTGTCAGTGGTCAGTCTAAGTAGCTTTTGGAGAGCTGGTTAGGTATGAGGTAAGCCCATGGAGATTGATAATCTGAAATGTAAGGGACAGCCAGAGCACTTTGCAATGACACGTGGGTTGGTTTCTTTTCCCTTGTAGAGGAAACGCCTTGCATCGAATTATTTGAATAACCCCTTGTTCCTTTCAACGAGAGGTAAGCATATTTTTAAATGAATATACTACTATTCTACTACTATTCTAATGACATGTTAAAAATGTATTAGTAGGATTTCATAAGAGTTACTGTCAGGATACCATAGGGCATTATGTTGTGTAATATCCCTGGGTTTTAATATGAAGTTAAAATAGATGGTTTTCCTGCAAAAACAATGGTAGGATAAAGCTAAAGGTCACAATTGTATAGAAATGGATCCAAAGCCTCTGCAATCAGTGGAAGATCTGATCTCTGGCACTTGAAGCACCATGCAGTGAGAGAACTGATTGAAGAAAGTAGTGTTGCCAACCCCAAGTACTTAAAAATATATATTGAAAAATAATTACTATTTTAGGCTTTTCATTTGCCTCTTTCCACCAGCTTTAAGAAACTGCTCTCCATCCTCAAGCAGGAGAAATTTCCCACAACTTTTGCTGCAATAACAAGGACTGAAAACCAATTTTTCTGATTCTAAGAGGCAGAGCCATAAATCTAGACCTGATGATGTTGAAAATGCCATCCAGTCCTGCATTTATAAGAACTTCAAATCTGAAGCTTTATAGTAAATGCCTTGAGAATTAACAACTCAGAGGAGCCTTTTGGAGATGCTGATGATTAGCTTATGGGGAAAAGCACATTTCAGGGAAAAAAGTGAAAGACAGAGAAGACAAAGACTTGGGACGTGAAGTGAAACACAGAGAATGTTGAGTATAGTTTAATTCTTCAGACAAGACCCATGTAGTGTTCTAAGGAAGAAAGTGAGAAACTTGTATTTCAGAAGAGAAGACAAAGCCAGTAAAGGAACTTGATTCTGTCCTTGCCCTTGTTTTGCCTTTATACTGAGATGCACTAGAGGTAAGGGAAGAGATGCCTTTTTGTAAGTTAAATATTATTTCAGTATTAGGAGCATTTGCAGGGGTAATTATAATTGAGACACGAAGTTTTGACAGTTTTTCAGTGTTTGCTTGGTCGCCCTGTCAAGTGTCATGTTTAGTGCTTGAGATTCATCTTTCTGCCCCGCCTTGATTTCCTGCACCACAGGAGCACCAGCTGAAAGGGAGTGGTGCTTCTTTCTGCCTTCAAAACTTCACATGCCAGATACAGACACTTGGCCTACTTACCATATGCCTGTAATGTATTTGGTCTCAGAGGACAGCAGAGGTTATTACAGTAAACAGCTATGATGGCTCTCCTCTTAGCAGGAAACCAGGCTCATGTAAGCCCCACTAGAAAGAACATTATTCCTGGCTTAGTTTTATCTTCAAAAATAAAATTGTAATTTATTGTTTGTCTCACCATAGCATTTGTTTTTCCTATTTAAACACATGTGAGAAATCAGGACAGAATGGCATTGTAAGTAAGTTGTGCTGCCAGCCCCTTGGTGGGTTTAAATTAGGGTTTGATATCTCTGACCTTCTTTTCATGACATGTTTCTCATTTTATTTGCAAGGAAGTAGGCAAATGACAGAGGTCTACTGATGCAGCTGTGTTGGAGCTTCCTGGAAATCAGCAACCTCTCTCCTTAATCGTTAATTCCTCTTTGAGGAATTTTTGTTATTTCCAGAATATGTGCTGGAGTTCTGCATGTTCTGAGAATGTTGAGATGGACTTCTTTATAGCAGAATTCCCCACCTCTGCAAGGATTTTTTTGGCACCAGCACTGTTTTGCTGGGTGTTTTGCTGAACAGAAGGCAGGTGCTGTCCCAGATTGCTTGGCTCTGCAGTGATGAAGTTCTCCAGCTTCAGTGCAGAGATGCCTGTCCCTTCTCTTATAAAGTGCTGCTTTAGAAATATTGTCCTCATTTCAATTTTTCAGCAAATAGAAGAGGGAAGTGGAAATGGTTTAAGAAGCTCAAAACTTTGTAGCATAAGTGAGCTGAAAAGACAAATAAACAAACTAGAAAAAATCCCCATGATGTCCAGGAAACAACTGTCATTTCTGGAAATACAGAAGAGGACAATTCTTGTAAATTTTGATCAAAATGTTAATTAATCAGGATTCATTTATATTAAAATGTCTTATCTGAGATGAGGTCACATCCTCTGACATGTATCATTTGTACAAAGGAGTCAACAATTATCAAGTCTCTGTTTATCTGAATAACATTTATATCCCCTGAGTAATCATGGTGTCACACAGTGGTGGATCTTTGTGTGTATATTTTTGGGTATGAAGCAACATCTACACATTTTATAGGTCTGTGATTATTTATGGAACTCATTGCCAAAGTATACTACAATTCTTGGAAGAAGTAGAGGAATTCATGGAACAAAAAAAATCGATCAAAGGCTGTTAAATATAAAAATGAAGATGCAAGCTCAGGGTTAGGGAAGCCCATAAACTGCCAGCATCAGAAGAATGCTCCTGGATTTACTGTGTTTGCCCTGTTCTTGCACTCTGTGCAGGAGTGGCAGCACTGTGTGCTGTTAGCAAAGGACATGGGGATTTATAACCTTTGTCCAAGTTAGGTGAAGCTGTTTCTTTATTCTCGAGCTCCAATTCCCACATGTGTGTGAGGCCTGCTGATGTGTACATCTTCATGCCTGTGCACACATCAGTGTGTAAAACCAGTGTGTAACAATGGGAGGGGACTTCAGGTGAATCTGATGAGAGGGATCACAATGGGACAGCTGTATTCCCATTCTGATTAGAGGGACCTGAAGGAGGACAGGAGAGCAATATCAGTTTGGTTGTCTCCACTTTAATCCAAATAAAGGCCTGTCCATTAAGTGTTTTTCATTGGGACAGTGTGCTCCAACCCCTTGCAAGAACCCAAGTGAATGTCTGGACTTGTGCCAGGAGCATATTAGGCTGGATATCTTCCCCCAGAGGGTGCTGGGCACTGAACAGGCTCCCCAGGGAATGGTCACAGCCCCAAGGCTGCCAGAGCTCCAGGAACGTTTGGACAGCACACTCAGGGATGCACAGGGTGGGATTGTTGGGGTGTCTGTGCAGGGCCAGGAGCTGGACTCAATGATCCTGATGGGTGCCTTCCAGCTTAGGATATTCTGTGATTCTGTAAATCAGCAGCAATAATTGAAACACACTGTGGAGTTTCCATAAAGCTCTTGATTTTTTCTGGCTTTTTATTTTTAGACAAAACTGTGTTGAATTGCACAATTTTTAATTTATTTTTTAATGGAAGGCTTGGCCTGCTTTCCAGAGAGCTCTATTGGTTCTTGTTCATATCAGGTTGTGAATACCATCACTACAGACTCAGTTCATCCAAAGGTCATTTGTGTTCTGGGTTTGATGAGAAGGAGTTGATGATGCCATCAGGCTCACTCCCACAGGAGCTGACCATTTTGTCTGGGAATCAGCTCAACATTTAAATCTGTGTTTGAAGATTAGTTGGAGGCACCCATTTCATACTCCACGTTAAGTACATTGCTGGTTCAGGGCCAGCGTTTTCAACACCCAGCATGCTGTGGTCCTTTAGGAAGACTTTTTGACTACTGGCACGTGGAGAGATCCTCTGCATGAAAATTTCAGAAAATGTCAAATACTATGACATTTTAGCATCAGACTTTTGGACATGGGATTCCTGCAATGTACATTTTTAAATCTCAAATGCTAATTCTACTAGTTGATCTTATATTCTTTCTTGCCTGCATTAATTTTTTGCAATGTCCTGATCTCCCACGCCACATCTTGATTAAAATTACTCCCAAAGCTGAGAACTAGCTACTACTACAGCAAGATATTTTCCACTAATCTGTTTTCTGCCCTTCTTTTACATGCTAGCAAATGAGGATCCATTCTGGAAGGTATGTGTGGCAAAGTTTGTGTATTAGCAGGTATCCTTCTCATCACTATGTATTCAGTGCTTGCTTCTGATCATTGTAGTCACTCTCAAGTTACCTAATTGCAGTATTCTCTTCTCCCACTTAAATAAATCTTTGAGTCCTTAAGCTAGAATTTCAAAGAGATGAACTCCTGGGCTTTCACATGCAAGACATGTTTAGTCCCTTTGTTGATTCCACTGATTGAAAAATTGCTAGTGCAGATTTATGAGTTTAATGCAAATTTTGTAAGAAAAATGAGTAACCACTCTAGTTTGTAAAGATTAAATCTCTTTACATTGTGCTTAAAATTAAGATCCTTTGAGCGCATAGTTTATAAAGAGTAATATTTTGGAGAGTGATTTTTTTACAGGACTGGTTTAGAATTCGAGCCTGTCTAAAACTGCCATGAAATTTAATTACTAATAGTAATTTAATAGTAATTTTTAATTACTATTCCTAAAAATGAAAACATGGTTTTGGAATTAAAAAATATAAAATTACTGTTCTACTTCCTGCAAAGCCAGTAAGAAATTTTTGATTTTTTGTAATGATTCACAAGGCATGAGAGTTTCAAAATCAGTGTCTCCTCTATTAAAAAGAATAATTAATGTTGCCACCAGATTAGCATAACAATCTACTACATGACATTGTAACTTTGTTGATGAGTCTTAGTTCATGTTATGTATTGCTTCAGACAAAGCCCTAATCAGTCTTGTTGGAGAAAGGTTGTCAGAGCAAGTCTGAGCAGAAAACAATTAGTGTCAGGGAGAAAGAGTCCAGAGGAGTTCACAAAAAAGGGTATATAGCTCAAGGCTCTGCTCCAGCCTCCTGTTTCCCCAGCTGCCTTTTGAGGCAATGGGCATGAAACATGGAACTGTGCTTCTTCCCCAGACCCCTTTTCTTGCTTGCTTCCTTCTGCTTTGGGCATGAAGGACAAGTGATCCCCACATTAACTCTGATCCAGGACAGAGCCATGCATGGGGATACGTGTTGTAGTAACACACTGGCAAAGAAAAAAGTAAAATAATTCCTATGTCACAATCTGGCTATATTCGTCAACTCTCTCCTGTGTTTGATTAGTCAGGTTTTATGTTTCTGTTTCAATTTATGAAACTTACTTCTGGCTCATTTGTTGTTTGTATTTGTTGCTATCATATATCTATTATTTCTGTCTTCTGTGTCTGTCAGGGTCCTTTTGACAATTAGATTTCGTGTTTGAAGGAGCCTGTCTGCTGCGGTAGAGGCTTTGAATGCTGTATAGAGAGAAGTTCTCAATGGATTGACTTTACCCAGGGCACCCTTCTCTTGCAGAACGAGATTCATCACGATGAACACTGCACTGCTTGCAAGTGTGGAGTTAACTTGCAGCCCTGTGGCACATGTCCCAGAGCATATCACCTCAACTGCTTGGACCCACCCCTCAAAACTGCACCCAAAGGGCTCTGGGTCTGCCCAAAGTGCCAACAGAAGGTAAGCTACGTGGAGCATGGTGTACCAAGAAGGGAAAATGGGAGACACCTCGAATTTGTGTACCCCTAAACAAATCTAACCTATGCTTGTAGCTCAGTGGACTACATTGGATAAAGAAGTACTGAGAGGTTTTCAGTGCACTTTGCAGTATTGATTTCTGGTATTTCTCACCTTCCTAGAGTTAGAACATATGTGGAGTGCTGTAGCTTGCCTGCAATTGCTAAGAATTGTCTTCTTTAAATGTCTCTTCAGTTCTTTCAGCTCCTTTCTTTACAGTAATGCCACTAGCATGTAGCCAGACAAAGAATGTAAATCTTAGAGATGAGGGAGGCAGTGTCAGAAGAGGACACTGTTCACCACTGGATCTGAAAGGTGTGAGGAGAAAACTTCCTTTTCTTTAAATCACATTTGTTACACACAACTGTTTATCACAGCTATGTGACATATGCTAAACTGTCTAGTTGCTGTGAATAATACTGATTGCACAAGTAAGAAAAAATTACTAAAACTCTAAAGTGTCACTAAAGTGTAGATTCTATGCCACAGAGTTCCTTGTGCTTAGCCTTAAGATCACTTTTATGTTCTGAGACAAGGACCCAAGACCCTGCAAGATCCTGCAAGGCTGGAGCAAATATTAATGTGTGGTTTTTTCTGAATCCTAACCATTTATTGTTTCCTGGGCTTATAGGTGTTAAAGAAAGATGACAATGTGCCATGGACTGGAACTCTGGCTATTGTTCACTCCTATGTTACTCATAAAACAGGTAGGGATTAACTCAGCCATTGACAAGGGATTTCCTGTTCATGGTAGGCAGTGCCATTTGAGTCCTTAGCTGAAATATCAAAGTAGTGTTACAATGCTCCCAGGTCTGATGGTGTAGGTCATAGGGCCATAAGTGACTGGGGAGAGCAGACTTTTTCCCCTTTCCCTTGGTCTGCTCCTTTGCCATCTTCTCTCTGTAAGGAAGTTGAGAGTGATCTCTCAGGAGCTTCACCCTCTGGAGGAAGCTGTCATCAAATTGGTGCCTTCCCTGGAACAGTGCTGAAAACAGGATTTTGAGGCAGAATCATTGTGAGGCAGAGACAGGATAAACAGAGCCATGTCTTTGGCTCTGGTGTGGAGCACAATGCCAGACCAGTGTCCCAGGCACCACAACAATACCAACTTCTAATTGTTTCAGTGTAGTATGGCAGCTGCTTGAGTCACGTGCTGTCTGACAGCTGTGCATTGAGCATTATTCTTTTTTTAATTCCCTGTTGCACTGTTAAAATAGGCTGTTTGGAGCATTAGATCATATTTGTAAGGACATTTATGGAGGTCTGGCACAGTTATAATTGTGCTTTTCTGCCAGGGTCACTAACTATTGCCGTTCCAAGGAGCTGGCCTCTTCCTAAATACCATTCACCTCTTTCTTGGAGACCTCCAGGATCACATGTGGTCTAAAGATGAATTTTAATTCACATTAAAGGTGCACTGTACCTTTTGAGTTGTCATCCTGTGTGCTAACCATTGACATAGACACATGCACAGAACCCCAGAACCATTTAGGTTGGAAAAGACCTCCAAGTTCATTGAGTCCAACCTGTAATTCATCCCACCTTTTCAACCAGCCTAGAGCACTAAGTGCCATGTCCAGTTGTTCCATGGACACCTCCAGGGATGAGGACTCCACCACCTTCCTAGGCAGCCCCTTCCAATGCCTGACCACTGTTTTAGTGAAGAAATGCCTGCAAGCAGAAACTCCAGATTTCTTTGGCTGTACCTGCTGACAAAAGGCTAATGAGACCTTAAACTCACTATGCAAAATACCTGCTTCTGCTTTCTGTCCTCAAGCACACAGCACATCCTTTTCTTAACCTCTGCATCCTTAATCTTATTGTTCCACAGTCAAAGAAGAAGAGAAGCGAAAGTTATTAAAGAGAAGCAGTGAGCTGAAGAGTGAGCATAGACAGTTAGAAGAAAAAGATCGACTTCTCAACAGTGCAGTGAAGGTAGGACACCTGATTGGGACACAGAGTCTCCTGAAGAGATGTTTATAAAGAATTTAAGCCCAGAAAAATGGTACTTTGTGGCTAGAAAATCATTCAAGCTCCCAAGCAATAGATTTTCAAGAGTGAATGTGTTTCTCTCTGAGGAAGTGCAAGTGCATTTTCTTTATGCACAAAAGCAAGCCACTCTGGCAGGCGAAAGGAGGAGAAATCACTTGAATTCCTGTGGCAAAACACACAAAAAACTCCACAAATAGCCATGGCTGCCTTCCTTGTAGTTGCATCTATAGCTCTGAGCTACTCAATGACTTCAAGGAACTTCCATCCTCTAGGTGAAAAGTTCAGTCACACGTGTACTCCAGTGGTAGCTGCTTATCCATGAGCTCAAACCTCTTGATATTAAGTGGAATTAACCATTTTTACTGAATGTTGTAGCATCTCTCCATGACTGGACATGGGCTATTTTGTCTGTCCAAAGTAATTTCAAAGCTCAATGTTGTTTGGAGGTATCTTCCGTACATGTTGTGCTATGAGGAGCAGTCTCTGGCTGAATGGGCTGAATTCAAAGCCTAATTCCCACCCTTCATGGCTGAAGGAACTATCTGGGGCTACCTCCCTCCTGAGAGGTAGCTGTCAGTTTGCATGGCAGCCTCAATAAATATTTGACAATTCCTTACCTTGAAAGAAAAATCAAAGTGGCAGCTGCAGGAGTAACTGGTCACCACTTGTTTTACCATTGCAGTTATCCAGAGGAGGCATGTTAAAATATTTGTCATGTAAAACAGAGTGGAAGGAAAAGCAGTAACTTATTAAAAGGCATCACTGTATATTCCCTGACCATGTGCATAGCACTAATGGAACCACATGTGCATGTAGTAGGTAGGAGAGTGCAGTGAGCTGAGGAATTTGGAAAGAAAAGCTGTCAGCTACCAGGTGTGTGTCATGGCTGTCAAAATCAGTAAGATTTCTACCTAAGCAGAATCAGGTTATTTCAGTGGGCAACACTTATTTAAATGGTAATATCAGTCAATGATTACATTTATTGAAAATGGATCCACTTGAAAGGAGAAAATAAATTAAAGATGTACCAGCACAGAGCAATTTCATTCTGACACCTTAACAGAGATTTATATGAAAAAGAACATTCTCATACACCCCACAGCTGCAATGGTAAAAAACAGAACATAATTTATCTTTCATCTGAAATTTCATCTCTCTAAACCAATCTCTGAGCAGCTTCACACAGTTGCTTTCCAGACAAGTTGATTTTCAAGTGAGCATTTCCCAATTCCCCAGGACTGGAGAAGCCCCACCCCTGGGCAGTCGCTACTATAGTCAAAGAGGAGCAATCTGCAGACAAGTAATCAGTTTGGTCAGAATCCTGAGCACACTGAGAGGAAGAAAACAGGTATTAGAGGCCACTGTCCCCTTTCACCTTACAGACAGACTCAGGGTGTGGGTCTGTCCCTCACAGAAGAATGGGGTGCTGGATGCAGCAGTCCATGGTTGAGAAGGGAAAGGAGAATTACTGATTCTTTCCATCTCTTCTTGGAGAAATGGAGGATTTGGGATGCCTTAGTTTAGCTCCTGCTCTTGTGTCCATTTGCATGGAGGTTTTTATTTCAAAAGATGCTGTTTTGTCACCCTGAGGGATGAAAGCTTGTGAGTGCTCTGGTGTAACAGTTGTGTCTTGGAGCAAAGTTTTCTGCTGAAAAAATGTTGATATCATGTTCAGTGAGATTAATGCATCTTCACAGTGCCTATTCCCTGAAATGTGTGGCACATATGAAATGCATCCTGGTGAGGTTCACCCACCAAGCATTTATCAGGATCCTTTGGCAAGAGTGAGGGACCAGAGTGGTGCCTTCTCTATCTTCAGTAACACAGCTATTACACTCCCATGCCAGGCATCTCTCTGTGGAGTGCAGAAGATGTTCCTGCCAGGCTATCTAGAGGATGGAGTCAGAAACATCCTCAAAATGCATTTTGCCTGGGAAGAATATTGTTCCCTCAGACAGCTGTTGCAATGTGTGCAGCACTGCTGATTACTCCATTTGTTAAGCTGTGGTTTTGCTTTCCCCAAAGGAGAACATACTTCATTTGAGCAGACTGCGCACCCAAGGCACCAAAGGATGTTTGGAGAGATGTTTGACACCACTTTGAATGTATTCTCAGCCTTTCCTTCTCTCTCCCTTTCTTTTATTTGACAGAAATGCTTAGAGCTAAAAACCAGCCTGATGGCCCAGCAGAAAGGGACTCAGTCATCACTGGAACGTCTCAAAACCCTCATTAGACTGATACAAAATGAGCAGATGATTCAGGTTACCATGACAACTACCACCACCACCTCCCTGCTATCCATACCCTGGATCAAACCCTCTGCTGCCTCTGCTGCCATGCACAAAGCCTTGCAGCCATCCCAGGGCAACAACTGACAAGAGTCAGCCATGCGTGGTCTAAGGAAGGGGCAATGAGAAACTTTGTGCAGAGAAGAGATGAAACTGGAACAAATGACAGAAGGAGCAATCTCAGTTTTGATACACTTAGAGACCTGCAGACCAGTCAGCACAGTTTGTAGGTCACTGTGGCAGCAGGTTCCCACAGAGTGGGCTGTGCTGCGGTTCCGTATTTGCCAAGACCTTCAGTGCTTATGACATTTTGTTTTGTTATGTTGGCCTTAATGTACTTATGACTGAGGATGAACAGGAAAAGCATGGCTGATAGGAAACAGGATAGCCTTTTGTGGCAGCAGACAGGCTTTCTGTTCTAAGGGGAGAGGAGTTAGTGAGGTATTAGAGAAGTAGTTGGGCTGAAAGCTATGTGTGTGGGGGGGAATCAGTGAGATAACCAGAATCTGAGCTACTTAGCACTTGACACGGATTTCAGAGGAACGAGTTTGGCTCCATTGATTCAGGTGACCTGGAGATGGGGTCGCTGTGACCAGAACAGCATCACAGACACTCACAGAGCCTTGGAAACAAAAGATCTTTCTTTTCCGTATTATTAGACTTGAGAATTGCAAATATTTAAATAAAGAAACTGTATGAAGTTAGCATTTCTAGTAAAATATTGAAGTATTTTCATGCTGATGCTTCTGTATATGTGTTCCAAAATATTTTAAAAATATGACTGTAAAACTCCTTTTGCAGGTCCTTTTTACTTATTTTGCTATCAGTATATTTTTCTCATGGAGTTTTTGTGCAAGGTTTAGCATCAACCATAACAGTGGATATCCCTGACAGTTTGGGTTTCATTTTTTAAATAGATTATTTTGTGGTTTTCTGTCTTTTTGTTAATTTTGGATTCTTTTTTAAAGAAAAAAGCAAATAAATATTCTGGTTTTTTGTTTCTTGTCAGTACAGATAATATGCCAAAAAAAAAACTTAACATTTTTGTACTGCATTTTTATTGTTAAAGATATGTAACATTTATATTTTTTGTTTTTGTTTTTGTTTTGTTTTGGATTTTTTTGATTATTTGGTTGGGGTTTTTTTGTAGAAATATCTGCTGAAATGGTGCAGGAAAAAAATGCTGCCTCAAGGGGTTGTTTCTCAAACTGGAGACTCAAACTCAAGACTTCTGGGGGAGGGCCAGGGCATGGAAAATTAAAAGGGTTTGGGAGGATTTTGTTTTTGATTCCTTTTTAACATTTTGTTGAATTTTAGTGTATTTGGGAAGTGTTTAGCATTAGCCTGAGAAAATCCCAGTGCACTTGCTTGTTTTACTAGCTGGTCTTCCTGATTCTGCAGGGTCCTGCCTGGTCTCCTGCAGCTGCCTGGGAAGGTGGTGATGGACACCCCGGTTTTCTCAACTCACAGTCCCCAGTGCCATTGTCTTTGTCCTTATGAGTTCTCTATCAATTAGCACAACAGGTACTTATGGAAAGCCACCAGAGCAGGACACAAGGCTAGTCTCTCACATCAGCATATCACATGGTGCCGAATAGCCTTTTTTGTTTTTAATTTTAAAAAATAAATACATGAGGGACTGGCTTTTTTTGTTGCCCATCACTAGGCAACGCATAGTCCCTTCGATCATTTTCACAACTCCGGGAGAAACTGTGCAGTACTATACAAATCTATTTTAATACACAACACTCGATTGAACAAGATTTTTATATTCTTTTATTGATGAACAAAGTGAACTAGGTAAAACACAGTTGTTATACATGGGTTAATGTATGCAATTATGCATTCCGAGTGGCTTGCAATGTAGATGTTTTCAGGTTTCATGGCTTTTTTTTTCTTCTCAGACAAATGAAAAAAAAAAGGAAAAGTGTGGAAGGTTTAATATGTGGAGAATTTCTGAAAAACTGTCTTCAACTATTAAAAGTAGTTATTTTGAAAAGGGGGCTGTCCAGTGGATAGTGTGCATAGAAAAAAAAAAAAGTGTTTGTCTTAAATATCCCAATGTAGTTTTACTTCTTTATGATGCATTAAACTTGACTGACAATTTCCTGGCATTGTTGTGGTGGTCTCTGCTGCTGAGGGTCACAGCATGGCCTGCCCTGTATCTGTTGAGGGTCCCCCTTCCTAGGCAGACTCTCTCTGGGAGGGGGGAAGTGACTGGTGCTGATTTCTCTGCCACTGTGTTCCATTATCAAACTAAGCGCTGCAAGAATGAGTACAATGCTTTCTCCTTGCTTTCTAGCAGGTCCAGTCCCTTGCTTAGCTTCCCACCTCTTGGAATAATTGCCAATCTGCCAGACCCCTGGGCTTTGCTTTCATATCCTGCACTCTCAGGTGCTCTTCAATTGTGTGGTGACTCTATTTTGTAATTTATAAATCACTTTATAACTGTAGTAAAGAAATAGGGAGAGACAGCCCTTGCAGGGGCTGGCTGGTTTCTGGCTTGTGGAAGGGATGGAACTTCTTCCCAATAAAAGTAATCAAATTAAAGCAAAACACTATCACAGCTGCATAAAGCCTGCCACAATGACTAGTGTTATGCAGAGCAGAAACAGGGTTGGGGTTTTCTTGTCAGGGGTAGGGGAAAGGGTATTTTTTGTCTGGGAGTGTGTTGCCTTATCTTCACCTCCTGGAAGTATTTCTGTTTGATTTCTGGGTGCACTAGGGAAGGGAGCTCAGCACTGCAATCCTGCTTCCCCTACAGCTCAGCTGCCCCCTCCTCCCTCCCAGCCCCTGCTACATGGAAGGCAGGCTGATTTTTCCTAAGATGGCTTCCAGTATTAGAAGACTCCTCTCCCCCATGCCAGAAAACTCTCCAAATCATAAGTCATTGTCATCATCATTGTCGTCATCATCACCATCATCATCATCATCACCATCATCATCATCTGTCTTCCACCACCCTAACCTTTAAACTCAGTGCTGTGCTAACAGACAGGAGCCATTAACAGAGCTCTGCATGCTACCTTAATAATTAATGCAGTTGCAAGAGAGTGCAGCCTTTCATCTTTGATAGTATTTTAAATTGAGTTTTTGGTGGAGGTTGGAAGGAGTCATGGTACCCTCCATGTTCCTTTCTGGGATACAGGCATTGTCTTTGAAAAGAATCAGGAGCTGCAAGGTTCCCAGCTTCCCCTCCCAAGTGAAAGTTAATTTTACAGCTACACCAGACTTCACAGCTTCAGGGCTCTTTATTTTACCATAACAAACTGTTTTCTGTGCACAGGACTTTTTCCCATGCCATAAGTTACCTTGCAGAGGATCTGCTCTGCAAATAGCCATTTGAATGAAGCATGTTGTCTCCAAGCCTGTCAGTTTTGTGTCTGCACCTCTTCAAATGTAATTTCACCCACTCTTCCTCTTCATTGTCTCTTGTCCCTCAGAAATGAGAGAAAAAGGAACACTTCTCTCTGTTGGGAAGTAATACAGAGCAATGCCAGAATGAGCAATTTTTATGTCAGAATCTCAGGTGTTTTGAAGTTTCATACTTTTTAGAGGGAGAAGCCAATAGGACCTAAATGTTCTGAAGTCAGGAAGCAAAGTCAAGACCATTCAATATTTTTTTAGTATTTCGTTTACAATCACACCAGCAATTTTTGCAAGATGTTGCAAGATTATTTTACAATAGCATCAGCCTAGCAAGCAGCTTCTCTCATGGCAGACTTCTGTGTAAGGATGGCAACACAAAGTACAGCAGCTAGATCAGGAGTTTATTCCACATACCAAGCAGTTTTCTGGTAGTTTGATGGCCTGTTAGGATCACTTAAACTTTAAGAAGAATGCATTATAAACTGATATGTACTGTGTTCTGCATGTCATCTGTAGTTGGAAATAAAGTCATTATGCTGAAATGAGTGGCAATAACCACATCAGATAAAACTCTACTCACTTTAATCAGGTTTTTCCAACTGCAGCCTATTTTGCTTAGAAAATGAAGCCTGACTTCTGAGATCAATCACTAGCAACTGACTGATGCAAACAGAAAATGCTAGACTCCCCTGCTGTAAGCCACTTTTAAGTTCACCATGGTGAAGATCATTAAAGCAAGAGCTGGGATTTTTTCCCTTCCTTAAAAAAGTGAACAAAAACTAAATTGTCATGACATGAAAAAATACTACAAAGCGTACACAAGCTTGCTATAACACATTTTAGCCAGGGAGAAGGAAGAACAAAAAAAAAAAAAGATGCCACAGCCCTTTGAAGTCCTTGTTTGCATTTGCACTGGCAAATTGCAGATGATTCCTTGCAGTTTAAATGCAGCAGAAATACTGCACTCCAACCTTTGATTGAGCAGACACCACAGAAATTTTAATTCACTTTTGCATGTCATCTTTGGGCTTAAAATGCTGCAATAAATCACCTTCTCCCTCAATATTCATGCTGGAAATACAGCTGACTGGCAGTCCAGTTGCAGTTGACATTCTTCTTGGATCACCCCAGCACTGGTGCTGTGTTGGCTCCACATGGGAACAGCACCATTTCACTGCTGCCTGTGCTCACTGTGCTTACCCTGCTAAGCAAGAGTGCTGCTGTGATGGCAGCTCAGTGAGAGGCTGCTCCGGCTCACTCCTTGAACTCTGGAGCTCCAAGTGCTTCACTTACCTCCCTCTCAGAGACAGGGAAGGGAAACCTAAGCAAAGCACAGGATCCCAAGCTAGAACCATGGCCAAGGCCCTGAAAATTGGAGTGACACCAGATTCATTATGTTCCATTGGAGGAGGATTTAAATAATAATTTAATGAGTGAGTCCAATATCTCTTTAAATACTGCATTCTCTTTCCCCTCTCATTTTCCTAACTGGGGTACTTTGCTGCAGCAGCAGGTAGAACAAGAGACACAGGCTCAGGAAGTGACTTTCTGTCCCTGTGTACAGGTGAGCAAAAGCTCCAAGACTAGAGGGACAAGTGCCTGTGACAAGCCTTCCTCCCTCTGCAGCCAAGGGTGGCAACCTCTAAGGTGCCACAAGAGTTGGGAGATCTTTACAATCTCTCCTCAACATGAGGGTCCTGCTGCCAATGTGCTCCATGTTGTTGAAAACCTAGGGTTGTGGTTTAAACTGCTGAAAAATAAATGATGCATCCTTCACCCTGATGGGCTTTTGCATCCCTTCACACGAGACCTTTCCAACAGTCTTCATCTGAGTCTTGGGAACCCTCCTGCTTTGCTTGGCCATGGAAATATTGTCTTAGCTAAAACTCCAAGGAGAATTAAGAAGGGCTGACATCAGAAATAAATTCACAAAGCAGTGAATTGAGAAAAATGAAATTCTAGTGTAGATATTATGTTATGGTTTAATGTGCACTTGCAAAACTAAGGAATTTCCAAGTGGTTTGAAACTGCATCATAAAAAAAATGTGCTAAGCCACTGGCTATGTGTTTTATTCTTCTTACCTTCCTCCATTATGTCACAACTGAAAAAAATAATTAAAAAAAAAAAAAAAAAAAATCCGAAATCCCATCCACATGGATGGGTGTCACTTCCATCTGGGGACTCATGCATTTAACCTTCCTGAGCTCTGGGAGGTTTTAAGCTGGTGGAAAAGGCTGAATTCAAGGAGTTTTCACACAATATTAATATTCCCATTTGTCCCAGGGTCTCCTGTGCTAGTTGCTTCTGCCCCAGCTGCCCTTCCCCTCTCCCTCTGCTGAGGGGCTCCAGGAGCCTCATCCAGCCAGTGTTGTGTGGGAGAGGCAGACACAGCTAGTTAAGGCTGTTCAAATTCATCTGGGCTGAGATTTGATTTAACACCAGCCACCTGGCAGAGAGTGGCTGTAAAGCTGCTGGTTGGCAACAGCTGCACGTGAGCCCAGGTGTACCCAGCTGGGCAGGAAGCTGAGGACACCTGGCCTGGATCAGGAATAATGTCCAGTAGGACTAGAGCAGGGAACACCCCTTGTGCTGGGCACTGCTGAGGCCACACCCTGAGTGCAGGGGGCAGGCCTGAGCCCCTCATGATAAGCCCTAAAGGGCTGGAGCATGTCCAGAGAAGGAATCAGTGCTAGGGAAGGGTCTGGAACACAGAGGAGGCTCAGCCTGGAAAAAAAAGCAGCTCAGGGGGAACCTTCTTCCTATCTACAATTCCCAGACAGGGGAGTGCAGCTAGGTGGGTTCAGTCTTTGCTCCCAGGAAACCGAGGACATAATCTCTGAAAATATTTAAAAGACTTGTAAATGGGGCACTTGTGGACTTGGCATTTCTAAGTTAGTCACTGGACTCAACCTTACAGGTATTTTCCAATCTAAATGATTCTGGGATTCTGTCATCACCTCTGCTGTGCACCCTGGGTGTTTGGGGCTGCCACGGTGCTGCTTCTAACGAGGCTACCCAGTGTTCTGGGGCCAGAGGGTCACTTTCTTTGAAGTGATGTTGCTCTGGGTGTGTCTATCACCTTTTTCATTTAAGTGGGCTCAGGCTGGAGCCAGGGTGTGAGTCCTGGCAGTGCTAGCGACCTGCTGAGTGGCTGCCAGATGTCTGCCCTGTGCTGGAGTAGTAACTAAAAATCACAGCCTAATGAAGAACTGAAAGACACATGTAAAGGACTCAAACATGAAATAATGATGAAACAAAAAAACAGATCAAAGCTTTTAATTTCACTCTAAGTGCTTTACTCTCACTCTCAGAAATTCTTATCAAAGACAGGCAGGCAGATGTCACTGCCTCCAGGGGTCTCAACTCAGAGCTTCCCAATTTGAATTTACTCCACAAATTTGCCTTCAACGCCAGAGATCAACAAGGTAATAATTGCAGCAGGTTTTGCTGTGGCAAAGCCACATGCTGAAATATAATAGCACTGCAGAGCTGAGTAAGGCTTTCCAGTACTCATTAGGTGCTGTACAATTGTAAATGCAAATAAATACCTGCACAAATGCCACCAAGCTTCTGCTGGTAAGGTGAATTAGTATCAGGTAACACAAACATTTATTTCCATGGCAAAATACTAACACAAACCTTCCATTTTGGGATCTATATTAGGCAGGAGAGGGTTTACAAAATTTATAAATAAATTGTGCTCCCAGTCACACCAAGTCACGGGGAGGGCACAGCTCTTGTGGAGCTCAGCCTGTGTGAGTCTCCCTTCTCTCCAGATGAAGGTGGGGATTGCTGGGCTTTCATGTGAGGTGCTTTGCCTGGTTTTCTTTATCACCTCTCTGGTCATCAGATTGCTTTCCACAGTCAAAAGCTCACTTAATGAGTGACACATGTAATCAGTTCATTGGAAATAGCATTGCAAGGGCCAGCTGGGAACAGGGCTGGGTCCACAGGGACTCCCTGCCATCAAAGGTGCAAGGAGCCAGGGACACAGCATAGGCTATCGTGGTCCTGCATTTTGGAAGGTGAGATTGCACAGGGCAATGCTGGGTCGCAGGGATGATTCCTTGGCTGCCAGCAGAGGTCAGGTGAGTTGTTTTTTGCAGCAACGCTGACAGAGCCACCCGGTGCCAGCCCAAAGGGGCAGGTTTGGGAAGACTTTGTTACTGACCTCAGCTAACAGCCTTGAAAAATAAATTGTATTCTAAATCTTCTTCGAGAGAAGAAAGCAACATCCCATGTGTTATGGGCTAATAATTCTAGTGATCCCACAGAATGCTTCTTCAAAGAAAACAGTGCAGAAAATAAGTGCTAACCTAAAGCCTGAGGTGCTGCTCCCCTTTGTGCTTACAAGAGCCCCAGGGCTCTGCTGCCTTAAGCTCACAATGAACATGAAGTTGACTCCTTTGAACCATGCTGACCTGTTCACCAACTGCCAGCACAGCTGCAGGGGTACAGAGCACCCAGCTGGAGGAGATCACAAGAGCTTTACACTGCTCCTTCGGTGGCTCAGGGCAAACACTTGGACTTCTGCTATGCTGCAAAGGGCATAGACTTGCTTTTCTCTGCCCAGACAGAAAGAAATCACTGCCACCAAATCACCATGGCTGTCCAGGGCAGGGGTAGCATCCCCTTTGACACACCTGGGGACATGGGTTAGTGGTGCCTTGGCAGTGTTGGGGGAACAGCTGTAGGTCCTTCCCAAGCTAAACAGTTCTGTGATTCTGTGCTAATCAGGGAGCTTTAGTTTCCTTATCTGAATCATCCTTTCCTGCACTTCACTGGTGTCCTTCACTACTCTTGCAGGGAGGAGGAACCACTTCTCCATCTCTGGACTATCCATCATCTTCAGTGCCATGGTACAAGGGGGTTTCCTATAGGGAAATCACTTGGTTTCTAAGGCAGCCTCAAACAACTGGTCTACCAAGATAGTGCTTCCACAGCCAAGTCTGCAATGACAGCCATGGATGCAGGACATGCCATGACTATAGAAAATAGAAAATAAAATAGAAAATAGAAAATACAGCCATCATGATGGGAGCAGAGTCCTATTAATTTTCAAGTGGTAATTATATGGAGAAGTTGTGGTACTGTGACACGGAGAAAATGGGATGTTTATCCAGGCTGAGTGTCAGGGCTTGTGACAGAGCTGTACAATGCCTCTCTTCATTTTCATCCTCTCATTTATATTATTTTGTAAAACCTCTTTTGGTGCATAAGGCAGTAATATTATCTTACTGGATTTTATGCTTTTTTGTAATGGAGTTAGTTTGTTTTGTCCTTGTGCTGTAGCCACTTACCCATCAGGGTTGGCAGCATGCACTCTGGACCCTGGAAGGCTTTTACTGCAGCAATGCTGAGAGACCAGCCAAAAGCCAAAGAATAAGAAAATAATTTAGTCAAGCTTCTGAACAGAATGTGAGAATAAGAATAGAATGTAGGCCTGATAATCCTTCTTAAAACATGGGAGCCATTTGTGATAATTCAGCATCTTGTTTGTTGTTCTGCAGCAGCATTAAGTACTTCAAGCAGATGAGATTGAAAACTTTTGGTGGCCCATGGCTGCTGGTGTTTGGTAGCTCAGTAAGCATGAAGGAGCTCCTGTACTGGGAGGGAAAGGACCCCTCTACAGCCCCTAACCTAGAACAAGACAGCCACAGATACCAGCCTGTGCCTTGCTCAAGCTCTGTGCATGTACTCAGAGTGGAGAGCCTTTTGTGATTCTGTGTCTATTCTGTGTCTGATTCTGTGTCTGTTTTTGGTATAGTTATTGAATACAGCATAAGCATTACTAGACATCAGCTGGGGTTGCATTTCATCATGCACCAGTAGAGCAGGTTTCTCAAAGGACACATGCTGCTGTAGAAGGCTGGGAGCACTGGGAAATGTGGAAAGAAAAAGATCATCTAACTTCTTTTCCCCTTCATCACAACAAGAGTCGGGTTATGGAGATATAAAAGCTCAATCAAGTTATCAAAAGCATAACCATCTTTTTCCTTCTGGGAATGGGGAATTCCACTCCAGAATTACCAGTCTGGGTAATTCCACTCTCTCAGACACTGTAATTTGAAACTTACCTGCAATCTCGAACCTCTTGCAGTTTCAGTTCAGTCTATTCAGCTACAGAATAGCCCCAAAATCCTTAGATCATTCCTATCCCATAAAATTCCAGGGGGATTGTGTGCATAGGCTGCTGACAGGCTGCAGATGAAGAAGGATGCAGCTGGCAATAGAGGATACAGCTTTGAAGGGATGGGAAATATGTGGGAAAAGAAAGAAGACAACACTAGCAGGTGAAATGGGGAAGAACATGTTTCTTTGAACACTTTTGAAACATACAAGATAAATTCCTTTCCATAGCCACTATTATTTTTAGACCTTTGGATGAAGAAATTCTTGGGTGAAGTGTAATATATCCACCCATCCAAAGAATCTTCTGTGACTTGCTGCAGAAATCTGGTTCAGACACTAAAGATGATGCAGTTTGGTGTGTTTTACTGTTGCTTTTTATTGTTCCACTAATTAAGGGGAGCAGAAATAATTTTTCAACCACAATTTTTAAATTTTTTTTCATTTGCCAAGTATTCTAGGGAGGAACAGCCAGGTCTATAGGTCTATGGTCCTATGGTGTGCAATTACCACAGCTCTCCTAGCACTAAAGACAACAGATAGGAAGAAACATGAGAACACTACAATCTCACCACAATCTTCCATCACTCTCAGATGGTGCTGGAGAGCACTGGAATCCTTTGCAACATTCCATACACTGAAATGGCTTTCCAGGATGTGCATGGATAAAGACAAAAATCGAACTCTTCAGATTGTGCAAATGGGTTTCTTTCCCACCAGGAAAGGCACACTGCCTTTCACACTCCAGCCATCTGTATTGAATATATGATTTACACACTTGCTCCTGCTCAAAACAGGACATGTTTTCTTCTGACTTCTCTTTGTAATTGAAAACCTCTTAGAAGTGAACAGGGTATGAACAGGAACACTACAAGCCAGTAGGGTTTGGCTGAAAGTGAATTTCTCACATCAAAATTCCAGATGCTGGCAGTAATGTCTATCGCTTTCTTCCCCTATGATCCAGCACCACCATGGCCTCGCAAAAAGTGAGATTGTTGGCAAACCTACATTTTCCACAGTTGGGAATACAAACCAGTCAGGAAATGAAAGGGGGGATGTGTGATTGAAAACCATCAATCCCATTAAAAGTTGAACTTGCTACCTAAGTACACATTGATCATGTGAATAAAATATGGGAAGCTTTTCTATTATTAGTCTCCTCATGGGTGGATTAAAGTTTATAAGGCTCTGGAAGATTCTGTGATGAATGCCACTCAAGGATTGCAGCACACCCAGACAGATCATCTGCATACATGTAAGTGATATTCATTTATGGAAGCTTTTTTTGTAAGAACTGCAAAGGGCCCCATTGGTTAATGACATTGTTCAATCTTCTTACATTTCTTCATAGATTCAGGGCAGGAAAGTATTCCCTTTCTCTTTCAGTGCGTGTTGCTAGAGGTGTCCTGATAATCAGACTAACCTTGGGACCAATTTTCAATTCCTAGCAACTCAGTAAACTAAAATGCTTAGGCAATTTATTCTCTATATATTGTCAGCTAGGTAACACTTGATTTCTCATTTCATGACTGCATTTTATTGTTTTCCACTGAAATCCAGCATGTGTGTTTTCAGCAGATTATCTCCATAATCACTTTCTTTTTGCTATGGAAATGATCTGAAAATTGTTCTTTGATACGAGAGAAGAGTTCACAAGGCCACATTGTACAAAAGCTTGAATCATGCAATTATCATTTGTAAAGAGAAACTGTTATCAAAGTAACTGCAGGGGACACCTCCAGGACTCCTCATAGAGTCAGGAAATTTGAAACATATATTTCTCTAACATGATTTTCATTCCAAACCCTTCTGAATAATTCATGTGAGCTGATTTAATGCCATAGTTAAGTCTGGCACTCAGGACTGAGATCGGGGGGTTCTGCCACAGACGGAGGATTTCACCAGTTCCTCTAGGGCTGGGGAACAGAGCTGGGGTCTCATCACTAGCGATTTGTACCGAGGTGCCTTTAGTTTGGGAGACTCCACATCCCATGGTCAGCAGCCTTGTAGGGAAAAGCTGGGGGGGAGGTAAGGCCCTGCCTGTTTCTGCCCAGGCTGCCTGCTGGAGAGGCAGGAAGGCAAAGGGGAGCAGGAGCCCCAGTCCTCCATCACTCACCCCAGCAGCACTAATGACAATCAGACCCAGACCTTCTGGTTTTCTTAAGTAGCGTCAAATGACCCACACTGGGATAACAGGTGTGATCTGTTCTTTAGGGAAAAAGAGTGCCTTGTCATGAGAGAGCACCATTTTGTTCTTCATTTACTAAAGAGAGGGGCTATAAACCACTAGGAAATGGTAGTTTTCAAAGCACTACATGGAAGATCAGGTGTTTAGCATGAAAAGAGGGAGTCTGGTTTTAACTATCATCTCAAGTGTCCACAGACAGGCAAATTAGCTGAAGGGATGCCTGTGGTTTGTACTTTGTAAAAGTAAAAGGGTCAGAGACAACTCTATTCTGACAACTGCAGCTGGCAAATTCCTGCTGTCTCCCAGCCTAGGAGGAGTGGGAGAATTTATGTGGGAGCCCCAATCTACCTCTGGGGACATTTTGAGCAAAGCTGACTTCCATGAACTCAGGATTTCAACCCACAGGGCTCTGGTCTGTTACTGTGCTAAAGCTGTCAAGGACTCCCATTCCCATTACACAACACAGCCTATAGACCAAATGCCACTTAGTATTGGCTGGATTTTTAAAAAAGGACATGAGGAAATGGAAAACAACCCTTTTATAGGGCTTACCAGTATTTAATCCCAGGGAACATTTAATTAACATTAACACCTTAATGCCAGGTGCTGCTTCTTTTTTTTTTTTTTGAGCACTAGAACTAATGCATATGTATTTTGACAAGTCAGAGGGTGGCAAAATATTGTGGTTTTGTTAATTCCCAGAGGCCACATTCCACCCCTATCAAAACAGGGTGCTGATGTACAGAACCAAGTTGCTGAGCAATGCTGAGCATAACTATGTTTGAGTTTCAATACAGCAAGGCTAGGAGGCTCTCATGCAGATGTCAAGCTGATGAGTTGCAATATGAAACTATGATAGTTTTGTCCTTGGCAATCTCATTTTGCTGAACTGCAACAGCCCTGAATTCTTGTTAATTATTCTCTGTGTAATATGCCAGAATTTATATTTAAATGGGAGTCATAGGCAGCTATTACTTACAGATATTCAAAAGCCACATGTTGTTTTTATAGCACTTGAGGAACAGCAGAAAACACGCAGCTGTGCCATCAGAAGCTGGTCCTAACCCTTCTTGTTCTAAAGCCTCTATTTTTCAAATTTTAATCACTGCCTAATGCTATAGATGACACCTACTGGGCAAACAAAGGCCTGGCACACCCAGCATTCCACAGCCTTCTGAATATTTGGTTATTTCCCGAGATAAGAACAAATCCTCTTCACCCTCTGTGACAAGATTTTTGTTGCACTCTTCACACAGGCTGGCAATTTCCAACTGCCAAGAGGAAGGCAAAAGCACAAGTCCTCAACTCACTAAAACTTCTGGGATAAAAAAAGTGGCTGTGTTTGTAGAGGAGAAGGTCTTCCTGAGACTATTCCTTTTACTGCAATTAAATATTCCCTCTGTTTCATTTGCTCTGTACAGAAGCAGGAAGGCCAGAGCATTAGGGAAAACACCACTCACCTTTTCCTGGAGTACCAGAAGCACTTGAGGCAGCTGGGGAGGGGCTCAGCCTGGAGTAAAGGAGTCTCAGGGGGGACCTTCTCACTCTCTACAACTCCCTGACAGGAAGGTCCAGCCAGGTGGGGGTCAGGCTCTTCTGCTATGTCTTAAGCAAAAGGACAAGAAGAAATGGCCTCAGATTGTAACAGTTAGTAAAAAAAATTCACTGAAAGAGTGGTCAGACCCAGTAAGTTTCCCAGGGAGGTGGTGGAGTTACTGTCTCTGAAAGTGTTCCAGAGGTGTCTGGATGTAGCGACATCACCATCTCTGGTTGCTAAATTACAAGGCTGAAAGAAATGCCACAAAGCACTTTCTAAAGAAAATTACTAGATATTAAAACACCTCCACAAACTGAGTGAAATTTAAGTTTCTACCACCCACTGTCAGCTACTTTGCAGGTGTGCCATCTGCTTGTATGTGTTCTATGGGGCTTAGTCATCTGATCTTTCCCAACATACCCCATCATCTCCAGCCACCTCCAAGGTTTATTGAAGGTAATTACACTTTTCAATTGGTCAAGTGGTTGAGACAGAATGATAATTCAGAGCAATTTATTACAGCTTGCATTTGGGTTTAAATTTGCTCCTTTGGCTACAGAGCACAGCTTACGGGCCCCAAACTTTGTCCATTTTCTAGTTGGTCCAGGTTTGACAATTTGAATTCAGCAAGTTTTTGCAATGGTTCTTTCAGGAAAGTCATCCATCCTTCCCCTCCATCAGGCATGATTGCAGGGAGAGAACTCAGCAGCAGGCAAGGAAAATGTAAGCCTCTAAAGATTCTCCTGCTTCTTTAGCCTTGGACTGTCATGGAAAAATACAACTATAGTTTTCTACTAAATGATTTTTGGCTTCAGAACTGGTTACCTGTACTCTCAGAGTGCTTTGCCATGTAACCTACTTAGCAAGGAGACTTCTTGTGCCCTTTAAGTTTGCATGTGCATTGATAAATCTACCCACTGCCAGTGCAACGCAGGGCACTTGTGCACGCTCATCTCTCCTGTAACCAGCTGAGCAAGCACAGACATGTTTTACAGGCATTATTCAGGAACTAGCTGGGAAAAACAGGTCTTTGTTTTCCCTCTTGCTCCTGGTTGCTCAGTTCTGCCAAAGGACCTCAGTCCACTCCAGCTTCAAGAAGACCCTGCAAATCCTTCTCTAGCAGCCAGGTGGATGGTAAATAGAGATGGGCTGGCTGATTTATACCTTTCACCACTGCGTTCATTACTGGCAAAATCACTACTAATCTAAAGTTAAAGAACTTGGACCTGTTTTTGAAATTCAAGTCTCTTACTTCTGTACAAGCTGTGTTGTCTTGCTGTAGCACTCTCAGACTAGAAGGAAGCAAGGTGGTTGAGACTGCAGAGAAAATAGGGATTTTTTTTGTTCTTTCACAAGCCTGTATCAAATTTGGAGTGTTCAAAACCTGTATCTAGTGATTTCAATTCATCCCACTTCATTAAATTGCTACAAGTACCTCTTGCACTACTCAAGACTTAGCTCATGGAAGAATTAAATTGCCTTTTATATGTAAGGCAGAAGGTTGGTGCTTGCAGGTAAAAACTAGGATTATTGTTAAAGTATGAATTGTGGAAGCTTGTGCAGCACACCAATTTGCAATGAATAGAAATCTCTAGCTCTGAGAATGTTTCATGTTCCCTTGACCTTTCCAAATGCAAATATTCCCTGAGACATTAAGAAAGAAAACCTATGGATCAGCAAAAATTGCAGTAGTATCACTTGATGCTGTGCTTGACATAATAAGGCCTACTCAAAAATAATGCTACATTCTGTTGCCCAATTACAGAAAATACTGTGTGGCACTTTTGCACACCTCATTAACATATCAAGTGCTCAGCTCTTAAGAAGTGCATTAAGATGATGCATCTATTACTGGAATAAAGTCACTTACACGATTCATAACACTGAGGAGAGATATCAGTTGCTAAAATAATAGTAAATGACATGAGGATTTCCTTAATAGCTTTAGAGTTCAGCTTGGCAAGTAAATGAGCACGTGGGTATTATAGCAACTGCTGGTTATATCTATGTGTCTATCCTTTAATCTTGCTTTTTGCTAGTATTTTGGCAGAAAAAGGGATAAAATGCACTTGTTTATGAAATACACTGTTGGCTAAAATATGGCCAACGTGACTGTAGCCCAAGAAGAGCTACTGAAGGCCAATTATCTCACTGGTGAAAATCAGTACCATTCCCCAGACATGTTTGCTGTGGTGGGCTCTTAGGGCTTTTGAAGGAGAGATCACTGGCTCTAGGTGTCAGCTACACCATGACCCTCCATTTTAGGCACACTTTAGGCAGGTTTGAAAACCTCAGTCTGAAAAAGACGATGCACTGGATAAAGTAGAAGGAAGGGAAATGTACAGCCCTGTGACTGCCTCTTTCTGCACAGCCAAACTATGCCACAAGGCTGAATGTAGAACTATTCATAGTTGATGTTCCCCAAACCCTCACCCTCACGGGATTTCCAGAAATGGGTTAAAAGAAATTAGCAAATCAAAAAGTAGGACAGGAGACATGTGATTTAATTTATCCTGAAACATAAAAGAAATCCTTGCAAAATCCTTGCATTCTAACTTTTTCATCTAACACTTGTAAATGAATGGCTGTTTTAAAGGTGTAATATGAATTTTTTTCTGATAATTGTTCTAAAACTTATTAATATTATATAATTTTCTAAAATAACACCAATTTATTTGGTATTTTAGTTGCCCAAGATTTATACTTTATGGAAAACAGGTGATTTCACCTGCGTTTTCTCCAGCATCTAAAATTATACAATCACCATTTTCATGTTTCATTCCAAAATAGGGGGAAAACCCCCACAAAACTAAATTTAAAAATCCCACAGGTTGTGAATGTGGAGTGGAAGAACAGGACTTGTAAATATGCCTATCTGGCACTACTGTATGCTTCTATGTATAAGTGAGAAAGACCAGATAAATGGAAGACCAGATAATTATTTTAGGACTGAGTTTAACACCAATTTGGAGAAAGATCTGATGATGCCAATCATGCCTAAATTAAAACAAACCATTTTTGCTGATATTTTATCTGTTGCATTTCTCCTGCTCTCCCTGGGAGTTCTGCACATGGATGTGTGTGCATGCACAAATTGCAGCATGTTAAGTGTTCTTAAAGCACAGAATTAAATGCATGAAGCTTTACTGTGATACTTTTCCTATTGCAAAATTCTCAGTACCCATAAAACATACTAGTCTGTGTCCCAAGAAGTATTTTTGTCAGCCTTCTGCAGATTAAATAATGCAGGAAGTGTAGCAATCCTGGATAAAAGAAATCTTGCTTGCAGTTTGCATGACCAAGGGTCATGAAACTTTTATAAACGTCTTTATGTTTATAAACTTTTAATATAAGTTTGTAAACATTTAATAAACTTATTATGTTTATTATATTTATAAGTTTCTTATTTTTATAAATTTATAAATTTATACTCTTTTATGCTTATATACTTATATATACTTATACATACTACATATATATACTTATATATACTTTTATACTTAAACTTATAATCTTTTTATAAACTTCAATGTTTTATTGATTTTCAAGTCTGTCACTCAGCTAATTTATTTTGCAGGTCCTATCAATAACACTTAAAAAATTCAAATGAGACAGTAAAGAGAAAGCTTTCACTATCACTTCAGAAATACTGTATTTCTGGGTTTTCAGGTTAAGATATGTAATAGATATATCACACACACACACTTCCAGAGGGTAGAACAAGAATTTTCAAATCATCCCAAGACAGCTGTCTGTGATCACACCTCTTCAAAGCTGCCTTCTGCACAGCATCCACTGTGAAGGTACCATTGCTGTGGCCCAGCTTGGCTGTCAAGCTTAAGATCTTTTAAAATTGGGATGTCACCACAGCATCAGTAAAATCAGCAGACATCACACTGCATGCACATAAGAAAGCCCAAGGAGTAATTCTATCAAACTCCACTTTTAAAAATATTTTGTCAAAACTGAAAACACAAGGAAACATCAATTACATAGGATGAATGTTTCACAGGCACTTTGCCAAGCAAAACCTTCCGGTGTTCCTAGACATTGCACTGGCCTCAGATTATTTTCAGACTTGTTCTCATTTTTACTCTTTCACAGAGTAAAAATATCACATCCAGAAAGTCAGGACAATATTAATTCACTAAAAATTAACATTATACATCTGTTTTCCAAATTTCCCCAATTCTTTCCAGTTCTGAGTGACAATCCTTAATCCCTCAATTTCCTGTGAACAGCCCTGTTCTTGAGAATGCCCTGAGATATTGTGTGAACAGATGAATCCTTGATTTGGAAATGCATGCATGTGACTGGAAGCCCTCTGGGTTCCCTGACAACTTGGCTATAGCCTGGATGGCAAAGTCTCATTCTCTGTAAATAGGTACTAACTTCCAGATATTCTGGTAACTCAGGTTTTCCATGCTTTAAAGGGCATTGTAAACTGGCATTATAAACTACTACTCCCTGACAAAGGGTACATAATTGAAATTTTATAATTCTTAGCTTTAGATCCTTTATTCCCCAGGATGTTATCTTATGGGAATAGTTGCACTGAAAAAAATGAACCAAGCCAAAGAAAAAATCCCCCACAAATAAAACCAAAACAAAACCCAAACCAAACCAAACAAAAACACACACACACACACACACACACACACACACACACACACACACACACTCACTGGCAATTTCAAGGATATGATCATAATAGTCAAATGTTAGCAATGGCTGAGAGAGTCCCCTACGGAAAATCTTCAGGATAACAGCAGGAGTATGGATATTGATGATAATCATCAAAATTCAGAGACATGCCAAAAAAGCAAGAAGGGCATTCAATGATATGTTTTATTTTTTCTACAAACTACTCCTGGAAAATTATTTCATACAACACCTTGAACAGAAAATCTCTTGGCCTTCTGCTGCTAGTAACTCCTGATATTTTATTTTTGCATTCTTTTATTTGCATAGAGTTTTATTAATTTACCTAAAAGAAGTTTTCTCCATAAAGGAAATTACTTCACTACATTTCATAAATTATTAGGTAAAATTATATTTCTTTGCCATGACCAGAGGCAAGATGACACAGGGACTCTGTTCTTTGTAAATACAGTAAAGTGAATAGACTCTTTTTTTTTTTTAAATATACCTTTTTGACTCAAACCTCATTAGCTGTTACAGATTTTTTACAGCTCTGGTGTGACATCAAGAGATGACTTGCTATTCAGTAAGTGTTAAGTGCCAATTGCCATCTCTCAGGTTTCTCTACTAGTGCTCTTATTATTTTATTTTAGAAATGGATTTGATTAGTTAATTGCAAGAAATGGCATTTCTTCCTCACCAACAAAACCAGGATGAACAAAGCACCTACATTGCTACTGGCAGTGGTATGATGACAGCTTACCCTGATTGAGTTTCTGCACGTCTTTGATAGTCTGGATGCTGGCTGACCTCAGTTTTCAAGCTAAATTATTTATCTCAATTATTATCCAAAATAGAATAGGCCAAGAACTGCTACTTTTCTTGAGACTTGTGGGACTTCTTGCTTTTTGAGTTTGGTAAGACTCATTCCCCTCTCCCTTTCCTTCTTTCTAGTTTGTGCTTTTCCTCATACCCAGCACATAATATAATTTCACTCATATGCTGTCTGAATTGGAAATTCTTACTGGAAGCAGAGTAATCTAAAATATTAGCCTGTGCTGGTTTGACAAAACATAAAATTGCAGTTTTGAGAAGGTTGGAAGACTAGTCACAGTCCTGGAGGCACTACTTTCTTATTTTTTCATGCAGGTAAGTAGCCAGACTGAAACATTTGAGTATTTCAGCTAAAGTACACATGGGCTTGTTTGCATGAGCAAGAAAAATTGAGTCATACATTAATGAAGGATACTCAATCATTCTTACAAATTCACTCAGGTTGCAGATGTATTTCATAGGTGAAAAAAACAGTAAATAATAACAGAATTCCTTAAAGAACCCATCATCTAATATTGTTCACAGGAATTTAGGTCAGTATACTAAAAGAACTGATAGCATACCACTGAAGTACATTTTCTTAGACTAGTTTCAAGAACTTTTGCCAAGGACCTCAAGCTCTGCTTGAAAGTGCTCCACTGACTAGATTTAGAGGTTTGGCTGGAGTTCAGCTGAATACAGCTCCTAGTTACTTCCTAGGAATACATGCCCTTGCCTGTTGAATTGAATATTAAAATTTTAGCCCAGTTCTGGAAGGAGTGTGACATCTCAAACTACCATATCTAAGCTTCTTAACATGTGTGGTTACTAAAGAAAGCAAGTATGATATATTTCAGATTGTGCTTCACTTAAATAAGGTTACAGCAAATAACATCATTGTAGTAAAACTGTTCCATTAGATTTATAGTACAATCTGTCTGAAAACACAGTTTGGGAAGTGGCAGCTGGGAACTGCTAGCTCATCAAGGCATTGTCCTCAGCAATTGTTTCCTGAGAATTTGCAGAGTTTTGTGCTGGTTGCCAGTGGGCAGGAGGTGTTCTGAACAAACAATTCTTTCAGAAAATGGATATCCAAAAACACTTCCAATTTGGTTTGCAGGAATTGGGTTAATAATTAATGTTTTTATCTGACGTGAATCTCGCTTTAAGGACTACAATGTAATAAATTTCAATTATTAACAGGTTTATGCCTTTATTGGCTAAGCTGTTAAGAGTCTTATTAAAAACATTTATTTGTAGCACAGACAACAGCTGTACTTGTCTGGCTCTGCTTCCCATCAATGTAACTGTAATGGCACATAACACTTAGCTCTTGCTGGTTATGTTTTTGGAGAGGAAAAGCAACTTTTATCTTCATCTGCAAAAAGCTGGCATACAGGCAATATCTGTGCTTCTTCCAGAACCAGGCCAGGTGGAACTGAATCAATGCACAGCAATTCATTTGATCACAGATGGCAACATGCCAACAGCCAAACTAAATATACCCACTACTTTTTGCATTTGTGGGCAACCCAGACAAATGACAGGACATATAATTAAGTGTAGGTTAGTGCAATTCTTAGGGAAAAAGAAAAAGCCATGTTCTACAGTAAATTAACCACAACAGTAAGAGTCACTTATTTCTTTTTCTTTTATTTTTTCTTTTTTTTCTCTTTTCTTTTCTTTTTCCTTTTTCCTTTTTCCTTTTTTTCTTTGTCCTTTCCTTTCCTTTCCTTTCCTTTCCTTTCCTTTCCTTTCCTTTCCTTTCCTTTCCTTTCCTTTCCTTTCCTTTCCTTTCCTTTCCTTTCCTTTCCTTTCCTTTCCTTTCCTTTCCTTTCCTTTCCTTTCCTTTCCTTTCCTTTCCTTTCCTTTCCTTTCCTTTCCTTTCCTTTCCTTTCCTTTCCTTTCCTTTCCTTCCCTTCCCTTCCCTTCCCTTCCCTTCCCTTCCCTTCCCTTCCCTTCCCTTCCCTTCCCTTCCCTTCCCTTCCCTTCCCTTCCCTTCCCTTCCCTTCCCTTCCCTTCCCTTCCCTTCCCTTCCCTTCCCTTCCCTTCCCTTCCCTTCCCTTCCCTTCCCTTCCCTTCCCTTCCCTTCCCTTCCCTTCCCTTCCCTTCCCTTCCCTTTCCTTTCCTTTCCTTCCCTTTCCTTTCCCCAGAAAACAAGAAATTAAAGCAATACTTAAATTAACCTAGGGCTCTAACTTCTAATTTCTGTTAAACAGAAATTTAAGTCAACAGCAATTATGCTCTCAGTGGGGGAAAACAATGAGCTTGGGTACACTGATGAACTGGGATAAACATGGACTGAAAAGGACATTTGCTTTAGAAGTTTGTAAATCTAGTAATTGCTCTTAGTGCCCTCTGTGTTTAGATTGGTCAAGGGAAAGCTGCCTAAATCCATGATTTGAGAGACAGCATTTCCCATGTCATACAAAGTAAATAGCATTAGCATATGCACCCAAGAAGTCATCCCAAGACAGGAAGGAAGAAAGGGACCTGATGCCTCTTCTTGGATATTCCAATGTGATGGGTAAGTGCACAGCCTTATAAGCCTAGAAATACCTTCTCCAACCCTGAAACTTCCTTTTCAGACACTGGGGAAGAAACAACCCAGATCTTAAACTACCATAATTAAGCCAACACAACTTAAGCAGACTAAAATAAAATTAATCACTGTGTCTTACTTTTTGCAGACAAAATGCTAAAACCACCTGGGTCATAGGATGAGGAAGCAAAATTGACTGAAGGCAATCCTGATCATTACACTTCAAAGCATTCATTTTTGGCCTATCAAGAAATAATTTTGAAGCAGTCTATTTAATTTTTGTTAACAGTGTTCTTCAATAAAATCCTGTTTACAGTATGACCCCTTATGGCTGTCTCTGTAAAAGGACTTTTTTTTTTCTGTGTGTACAAGTTGAGCTATTTTGCCATCTATATTCAATCAAAAGTGATACTGTGATTGAAATGCAACTGAGAAATTATTTAAATGTCAGTAATCATAAATGAAACCAGGCATTATTTCATTCCACATTGAAAGAAGATGGCTTTCACCAGAGTAGACAAAATTTCACAGTGCCATGACACAACTGTGTCACACACTGCATTTATTTACTGTTGCTAAAAATGCTTAGCTCTCCTCCTACTTTCCCCCATCAGTTGTCCCACAAAAAAGACACTGAAAATCAAAACTGATAAAGATAAATTAAAGCAACACATGTTGTCACATTGCTGGAAACTCATCAAGGAAAGGCAGACAAGAAAATTACATTCTCTTTCTTTCAATCATCCTTGATTTGAGGGTTGCTGGCATCAGAAACCTCTGTTAATTTCTCTGCTTTCAGAAGAGAAACAGCAAAGAGTGAGCATCTCAATTCCTTCTGTCCCAAATTGAGTTTGGAAATGTTTCTTACAACTGGGGTCCTGCCAAGTCTCACAAATTGTCTATCCTGATTTGGAAATTGTTTTCATTCCCACTTAATACTCTTCTAAACTAAGACATCTTCTTTCAGATTTCCTAGTTCTAGTAAGATTTTTTTTTTTTTAATCAGAGCTAATTTATTTCTAATACAAGGGCTGCTGATTTTATAGCATATATTAATTGTCAGTGTTTCTTCTTAAATGCCCAAAGTGGCATTAATTTTCTTGTTTAAGACAATTTTTTTTTAAGCTAGGACAACTGCAGGTTTGAGGAGGAGATTGCATAAGGAGAATCCAAAGTTCAATTGTGTCCTTGCAGTTTTGAACTGCACAGTCTATAGCCTTTGCATGCATAGAAGAATATTCTCAGTTCACACTTGGAATCTCTGAGGATAATTTATTGTAAGGAGAACAAAAGAACCTATGAAACAATTTTCTTATCATCATAGAAAAGCAAAAGTTGAGGACGTGAGGTCAGTGAAAGGAAGGAGGGGGAGCTGAGATTCTTCTGCATGCTGTGCTAAGGACTATAATACAACAAACTGTCTCCCTGTAATTCATGAAGTGCATGGGGGGTGCAGAGATCCACTCACAGCCTGTGGGAAAAGGTGCTCATGCTGAAGAAGGTGGATACTGAAAAGCTGGAATTTAGTGGGAGACATGAAGACAGAGAGAAAGCCCTTGCTTCCAGGGAACTGCTCCCATAGGGACCCCACAGCAGAAGAGACTCCTCTTCCTTAGCAAAATGAAGAAAGATTATCAGTGAAAAACTGATCAAAACTCCTACAACCTGTCTCCCTGTGCTGTCAGTAGGAAGGAGGGAGGGTCTAGGGTGGGGGGAAGGTGTTTTAAAGGCTTCCTCATTATCCTTCTCTGACTCTGTTAATAATAAAATCACTTTGCAACCTTAAGTTGAACCTGTTTTGCCCTTGAAGTGTTCCTCCTGGTCCTTAACTCATCTTCTTTATTTTCCCTCTCCCCTACACAGCTGCAGTAGGGAAGGGTGAGTGAGCAACTCTGATGTGTGCCTGGTGTTGGGCCAGTGTCAAACCATGACACCTGAGCACAAAAAATACAAACTGTGCTTATTGCAAAGTTCATTTTTATTTGATGGCACACGAACCAGTCTTGGAATTTATCTCATCTCTATGAACCCTATGTGAAAACATTCATGTGAAAACAAAAGAGCCAAGAGCTTGGAATACTCAAGTGGCCAATGTGAAGCTTTCCCAACGTTGCATTTTTAAAAGATATTTGATTGATTACAAGAAGTGGAGGCCAGGATGCAAAGCTGCAGCAATCCAAACATTCAGAATGCATAACTGTCCATCTCTACCCACTCAGACTACCACCACCATTAAATAAAAAACTTTCTCTGTCAGCAAGATTTGACGTGATCCATGGAAGGGAGAAAGAGGAAAGATTAATCATTGTTTACCCCTGATTCTTCTACTGAACAGATAAAGGACAGCTTTAGTTGTCACTATAATCATACAATAAGACACTTATTACTTCATCATTAAATTTCTATTGCATGGTTACTGCCATTTCATTTAAACCCTTGAGTCATAACCTAGGACTCTCCTGAGCTACCACAAGACAACAGAGAATGAAAACTTTATGCTGTAAAGCACTTCCAGCAAAAAAAATAGGTGAGGTAAGAAAGACTTGGCCATGGAGGCTTCTGTGAGATAATTTTCCTATAGGGACCAGTTTTCATTTCTGCTTTACAATTCCCTAGTGCAATTCTTTCACTGTGAGTTTATTGTTTCATCATTTCTGAGCTGCTGTTGATCTCCCATGAGCTCTTTAGTAACCAGTTCTCTGTGCAACTCTCCTGTAGCTGTTTCCTTATATGGCCACTCTATGGAACACAAATGTTAGCAAATTTTGGAAATTTTAATCATAATAATCATAGCAGTTTACTTTGCTTTCAATTTTTTTAAAGAGTGAATAAGCATGTTGTTTGTACCTTTGAGGATACTCTCTAAAATATAAAATACATTAATAATAATAATCCTACGATTTCAGAGTTCTATTTTGCATAAAACCAGCTACAAATGATAGGGCATTAATGTTTGAAATAGGCTTGTGTGGCATCCCTGCCCTTTGTACCCTATTTAACATCTTCATGCAGGTATAAACAGTTCCATTTATACGTGTATTTAATCAAATAAAAATCCCACAAAAGCTGATGCCTGACCTCCAGATGTTGGGGGCCTTGCAACCAAAATACAGATTCTGTGGTGTGGTTTTATCCTCCATATCCTCCTCCAAAACAGTTGGTCATGAGGGGCAGCCCCCTTTTACAGTCTCACTTTGGCACAGAAGAGATTGTGAGGACACATGGAGACATTAACCAGAGACAGAAAATGAGCATCCTTAGACTCAATCTGACTTCTTGGGGAAAAGGTCCTGTGAGAGAAGCATCGGTGCTGTTCCCTGCCTAAGGAACAACACCAAGATAGAAACACTTAAGAGCTGTTCTGAAAACAGAGTGGATATTTAATTAAGCAATGTAATTTCTCAGGGCATAGTAGAGATAAGGTAGTACACACAAAAAAAAGTCTTATTTAGTGCACGTCAAGCCTTGCATTTATAAACTAGATGGTTTTGAGGCTGTGCACAGGAAAAAAAACGTTCTCTGGTTTGCTGGTCAACATGAAGATCAAGGTCCAAATATGCTTTCTTTTTACAAGGTAAACCTGTTTTGCCTGACTAAATCATCACATGGGTTCAGGATGATACTACACACTTCTTTCTTAAATTAAGAGCACTTCTCTGGTTTGGTCCAGAAGATGAACTCTGAGGTTTAGTCTTAATGAGCTGGTGATTTTTTCAGATATTCAGAACTCATTTTAGGAAACCAATTCTTCTCTGTGGAATTAAAAAAACTTAAATCACAGTTTTATAATTCAGTATTGAAAACATTTTTCACTCTAAAGTGAAACTGGAATGAAAGTGGTGAAATGGTTATATTTTATTTCCTTCTTGAAAAAAACAACCTGAAAATTACAGAAATTAAGAAACTTCAGCTTACTGTGTTTATTCTAATACTGTCTGAGGCATGAGCTATAATAGTTCTTGTTTCTAGAATACAACCAGATGTAGATGATCTCTGCAAACAGAAAATTCCTTAGTCTCTGTGAGAGTACTGAAGGGGGCTTAATACCTGGATCCAGTGAGAGCAATGTTGGCCAGAAAAAGCTATCTAGCTATGCAGTCAGATAAAAGTAAATATCAGATAAATGTAAACTAGGTCCAAGAAGGGGAGTTTTGGCTCATTTGTACAGGTGACAGTGCCTCCAGACTGGGAGGTGCTGCTGCAAATAGAGGTGCCTGGAACTGAGGTACAAAATAAACGTTGAGGAGGAAGACCATGACCCCAAGCAATCTGTTGAAGGGACTGGAATAAGTAAAGTGAAAAAGGTCAGGTGAACTTTAGGAACTGAGAGCTTCCTTAGCCTGGACACACCACTGCAGGTGCCCTAGTCTGAACAGCAGAACAGCTCCTGCACCAGAGGTACTCAAGAAATAAAAGTCTGAGCAGCACAAAACGGGCTTAAGGGATGCCGCAGATATTTCAAGAAATCCTAACTCTGCTGATGAAGCAGGATTTTGCAGGAGATTCTGTGAGCTAACTCAGAGTTTCCAAAACTGATTTCAAGTTCACGGATGTGAAAATATAGCAATGGAAGAAAGAGTGGAACTACTGCACCTTGGGCGAAAACCAAATCCCACTTCCTGCTAACTCTGCAAGGCTGATAATTCTGCCAAAATGAAATGAAACAGGGCAATGACAGTGAATTTTTGTCACTTCCAGAAGATGAACTGAAGCTTTCACCATGCTTATAGCCACGTTTGGAGGGCAAAGAACACTGCCAGTCACCCTCCTGGGGCTGTCAGCAACCCACATGGCCAGGGCTCACTGGAGACAGCACAACTGAGATATTCTAGATTTACAGAAAGAGTTAAAATCACAGCAGACAGCAGGTACAACAGATACTTGCACACCAATAATCAAGTGCCAAAAAATGCATGTCTATCACCTACTACTTAACAGTCTTGTCATGGCAGGTACTTGGCTTTCAAGCATCAGCTGGCTGAGAATATCAAAAAACACTCTAGCTGACAAAGAATGTCTCTTTGGAAATCTCATTTGTGGAAATCTCTTTATGATAGGGAATATCACAGCTCTGAGGAAACCTGGGCTTGTCTGGAAAATAATGACACTGACAGAGCCCTGGACTCTCCTTCCTGAGGGAATAGAAGGACTGAGAGCTGGGGAAAAAATTAGATAGTTCAGCTAAAAAGTGCTTGAACTGGACTATGTATTGGTGGCTAGCACTACTATGCCACTGATTTCTGAAGATGCCAAAGTCAGACAAGAAGGGTCATGACATCAACATTCATCCCTTCCAAGCTGTATTGATACTGCACTGAATAGATGAAATTTTAGCCAAAGATGGACAAAGTTTGGAGAAAAAGATGATTACTGCTTTCAGAATGGCAAACCTGTCATCTAGGAGAAATGCTGCAGTGACAAAGATGAGCCATCCCTGGAGTTTTAACCATCATAACTTCCTTTCTCCCCCACTCTACTGCACATTTGGTATTGCTGCTTCAGAAAACTGCAGGTATCTGAGCTGACTCAGCAGTTGTTGAGAGAGAAGAGTATGAGACTGGTGCAGTGATGAGACAAAACACCCAGAAAGAACAAAAGCAAGACATAAAGGTTTTATGTCAGATCAATGCAAGAACTAGTTATTGGTCACTAATGCAACAGAATTACGCCCATAAAGCTCCTGTTTCATTAACATCAAGGTTGTTATGGGTTTAGTTCTTTGAAGAGGCAAGAACAGTTGCTAGTTGCTTTAAAGTAGTTTATTTGTAGAGGCACATCAGTCTCAAAGACAGAGTCCCACTTGACAAAGTCCATGCTAAAAGCTTTCTGGCATAGAGTCCTGAATAGTAGCAGGAGCAGCAGTTCTCAGGTGCAGTGTCTTGAGCAGAGGCAGGAGCAGTAGCTACCTGCTGTGGACTCCCGAGCACAGAAAGCAGCAGCAACTCTCTTGTGTTTCTTCTTCTGGTCTTCTCTTCTCGGCTTTTCTTCTTCTTCTTCTCCTATGTGGTAATAGTGATGATGATGACAGATATAAGAGGTAATAATGTCAGTGCCACACACATCGTCATTATAGCTCTCTTGACTCCTGTGATTAGTAAGGAAGAGGTATTTGCTTATTAGGATAAACTAAGTATATGGAAGGATGATTGTTTCATAATGGTTTAAAACACCAAAAAATCTGGCTTTCATCTGCGGATGAGGCACTGATATACTATACAAGCTCTAATTATCCTCTTACAATTATAATTACAGGAATGCCATTCACTTGTGTTTAACATTCTTAGTAGTGAATTATTTACATTCCCCTGTATTCAATAATGTTTAGTACAAGCTACCTCTGCAACGTTTTCATAATCAGCACCACTCTGAAAACAGCACATCCAAAGACCTTTATGGGTCTGAGTGGAAATCCTGAATTTGGACCATGAGGTATCCAAAAAGGTCTATTAGGAACTCTTCACCTTTAACAGCAGAACTGGCCCCACTGCAGCACTTGGCCTTAGGTGCTGCAGGTATTTTGAAGCTAAATCAGCAATTTTTAGGGGCAAGGAGCCAGCTGTTTTGTACACAAGCATCCCTACATATGCTCCAATACTTCCACACTCTAAGGTGCAGTGACTATCTCTTATTCTTCCATACCCATCATTAATAAGGTTCACTTAAGGTATGAAATACACAACAAAATAAAGTGGCAAGTTATTTAATGTTCTTATTTATCCTGAGATAAACTAAGACACGAAGGAGCATAGCCTAGAAATGAGGACAAATGTCAATCTAGTCTGTCCTCAATTAAATACATATTATCTCACACTGACCTAATGGAAGCCAGGATTTCTCTTGAAAATTAGCAGTAAAGCTGAGAAGCAACATTTTTCTTGCCTGCCTCCTTTTGTCTTCACAATTGTGAAACCTATTCAGTGCAAATTTGTAAAAGTGAATTAATTTAATTCAGATGATTCTAAAGTATGGTCTTTTATACATTAGAAATTATCATTATTCGCTGCTGCTTGCAAGTATAATCTTTAGATGAAACTATCCAACTACTTGTTGTTACACATTGCCAAGGCATCATTAATTTCAATACAAAACGGTACCAGACCTGCTGAAGCAATAATTCTCTGCAGCAGAAATATTTATGTAAAGACCAAGACCCACCTCAAAGTTGCCCATTATCACAGACCTCTGAGAGCTAAACTTGAGGCTATGAGTACTCCACAAAAAAAAAAAAAAAACAAACCTAAAAACACGTCACTCATGAGAGAAGCACCTGCCACCAGGACCAAGTTTGTGACCTAGTCCTTAGAGAAGCAATATAGAGAAAAACACACAGTGACTGTGCAGCCCCATTGATAAATAGTCCTGCTAATAAACCACACCAGGAAGGAAGTTCTAGGGTCTCTTTGCACAGCAAGTGAAGCTGAAATCCACAGTGAAATTATAACTCCCAGTCAGGGACTAAAGAAGAACAGGGGATGGGAGATGAGGTCAGTACTGAGACCAATGTCATGGATGCCAGTGAGGAAGAGCCTGCGGTAAATCAAGGTAAGAGGGGAAAAAACACACATTAATTTTAGTTTTTCTAAAAGGGGAGTTCTAACGTACTCCTTGTGTGTCAAAGGATTTTATTTTATTTCATTTATTTAAACCCTAAACACTCAGAGCAGCTTTTATTAAAATTAGTCAAAAGCCTAACCCACTAAAATGGGAATATCATCAAGACTTCAATGTGCTTGGAAGGTGTTACATCTTTATTATTGACAATTTCAGCTCATGGAACACATCCTCAGCCTGTCTAAATTTGCACTGATTGCATTTGCTTTCTTACACCTGTTCACTTCAGAGGAACAAAATAGCAACCCAGCAGCTATTTTAAAATGTTCTCTAATTATCACTGTTACCCATAAATGTGTTTCCTGTTTCAGTGTATAAATAGCTAACTGATTATTTACAGTACTTGCACCGGTTGAGAACTAGTATATCTGTCAGAGAGGTAAAACAAATAACTAGACTATAATTTCTGATAATAAACCCTACATCACATTTATTTTTTTCTAAGGAAAAAAGGTACAGTTGTACAGTTTCTGCATTTCTACCATTTTCTACAGGATTCCAGTTTCCCTTGAAGGAAAGGTTCTGTTCGCAGTAAAATGAACAAGGTTCTCAAGAAAAATGGTGTTTTAGAATAGGCTATTCTGTGACAGTCACATGCAAATAATTGCTTTGTTTCTGCAGCACTGGGGTGAGCTGGGATGTGTATTTTCAGAGCATTTCACATTGTGGGACACAGCTTTTTTACTGGACCTAAAACAACATAAAAAGGTCAGGACATTACTTCAGTTCATGTAAATCAGACCAGCTCAAAGATAAATAACTTCTGTCCTCTCTTTTTGGGTTCTGCCAAGCAATCCATGTTTCTCCTGCCTTGTCCAGGATGGTGGGATGAGCTGCTGTGCCTTATGATGGGTAACACAAACTGCCACTGGGGATTAGGCAGTGCTACAGAATTTGAAACCCTATATTTTCTTACTCTTTCTGCTTAAGTTATGAGCAGAACAGAGCATTTCTACAGTGCTCAGTACAGCTTCTAGAAATGATTCACAGATCATGGCAATGTCAGATGCCACAGAGATCTATTCTGATAAACACCATGCCAGGGAGAAGAACTTCTCACTGGAGGATACATGATCAATTACTGCAACATATTACACACCCAGTGATTCACTCCTAGACAGCAGACAGTTTCCCACACAAGGCCTTCACACATAGTACTGAAATGCTGTTAGGTATTCTTGGCTGATAATCTTTCTCTCTCTTTGCCTTTCCTCTCCCTTTCTTTTTCTCCCTGCTGAGGCTCATGAAGGTTTGGTTTAGAATGTATTTCTCCTCCCTGGTCATGCAGAAAGATTATGACCAAAAGGAAAGCACTCTGAAAAGTTTATGATAATTTAGCAAGCAAAAGCTGTACAATTGTGCAAATTTTGAACATTTTCTGTCCCCTTTCCCCCATCTATGGCATTAGATAGAAAATATTTCCCATCTTATCACAAAAAATGCTTAATTTTAGATTCAAAAACTAATCAGATAAAACAGAACAATGTCAATAGCTAGTCAAGGTCAATATTTGAGCTCAGCTGTGATCTTCTTTGAAGAGAGAGGCAATCAGGTGCAGCAACTGGGGTTTATCAGATCTCGCTGAACATACCACACAGGACAATGATGCTGCTTGGCCCATAAAGTCAATTATCAATTCCTTTGTTGGAAATTAGGACAGCTCATACAAACATTTTAACTGTTCCTACCTGATCTACAAAAGCAGAGGGTCCCCTAAACATTTCCTTGCCTTTTTAAACATAAAATCTTTACTAATGGGTTTTAGAAGAAAATACTAATTTTTCACCCTGATATGCAGAGCAAACGAAACTAGATAGATTCTGAATAGCTAATTCCTCCTGCTCTACTTTTTTTTTTTTTTTTTTTTTTTTTTTGTGTGTGAAGGAAAAACAGTAAGCTAGTCTTGCTGTAGCAACACAATGCTTGAACATTGTTTGAAATGTCTAGGTTTATGAAAGCACTAGCTACTGGTGAGCAACTAAGTCGTTTCCACAGTACTGTGGTACTCTTCTCTGAAAGTCTCTGATCACTCCAAGCGGACACTTACAGCCAAGCAGCAATCCTTCTGTGCCTGCCCTATTTCAACTCTATTCCCTGCCACTTCCCTCTGCTGAAGACTTGAGGTGAGGCTTGATTAACCTTTCAGCTGCCTCACTGTGGTTGCTGCTCTCCTCACTCTCTGCAGATAAGAAGCTTGAATTAGCCAGTTAGAGCAGAACACAAACAGCAAACGTGCAAATCCATCCCACCCTCCATGCGACACATTCATCAGCACATATCAAACCTGAGCACAGATTCCCATTACACTGTAACCAAAAAATTGAGTATGGACATATGTTCCTCGGGAGGATTGCTTTGTCTGATATTCCCATGAAGATGAACACAAATTTCAGTTGTCTTATTTTATATTTTTAAGGAAATCCTGCTGTTTTTAATATGTTTGGCAACCAGATAAGCCACACAAATGTTATAGAAAGACTGTCATTCAGCAAACTAGGCAAGTCTGGTTTATACCTGTAGGCATAAATAACTAAAATAGGGTAACAGGTAACCTGTTTTGGTCCCCCATGTTTTATTTCAAAGATGTCCTATAAGGCAATTTTGGATGATGTAAGTACCTTTACTAAGCTCACTTATTATTATTGGAATTAGTGTATTATCACTGGAAGCTTCAGGACAATTTGCTACTACATTCAAGTTCAAGCTGCAAAGACCAAATTAATGAGTCCTTACAAAAACTCACAATAAGGAAGGTTTTCCACTTCACATCTGTGCCTAATACAAAGTACATGTTTAAATCCCAGACAAGCAAATATAAGTAAGACCGGATAGATGTACAAGATTATATCAAATTGGTGTGTTTTTGTTTCTTCCTCTCCACAAGGAGCTTAGGGTGACTCTGAGGGTCTAAAGACAGAAAATGCAGCCATTTAAAATTTTGATTTTGCATCCTGAGTGGATAGGGGTAACATAGGGAAGAAAAGGGCTTATTATCAGGTTAATTCAAAACTTCTGTTCACTTATAAATTAAACCAGATTCTGTATAGATTACAATTCCAAGAACTATACTCCCAGTTCTCACAGACCTTCTATCATTTTTACATGCCCAGTTGCCTTACTTAATTTTGAAAATCCAACTCTACAAGGTTAAAAATGTCATTGTGAGTTAAAAGATTCCTCCAAGTCAAGGTAGTGGTCCTGGAAACTCATTGATTTATCACTGTATAGATTAAAACTTCCTTCAGCTTCTCTTCATAGTCCTAATAAAACAGGATTTTTCCCTCCCATGTATTGGACAAAAGTGAGATATTTTGAACCAATGTTTAGGCACTTTCTGCTCTTCTTGTTTTTAATTATAGGTCAGGAAAGCAAATGCATTAACCAACATAACCGATAAAAATGTTTGTCATGGTGTGACTTGGGTTTGCTAATTTTAATATATTTAGTTTCTTTTAGAGATAGGATTCAGAAGCAGAGGCAAAGCAGGCTTAAAACTTAAAAGGGTATAAGAGGAAATTTATTAATAACACAAAAATAATTTAGAATAAGATTCCTAGATTGTTTCCTCCTCCCCCTCCCTTTATTCCACATTTCTTAACAACAACATACAGGAAACACTTCAGTCAGTTATTTACTTAAATAATCATTTCAGTTCACTTTAGAGAGAAAAGTTCCATTTTTGATTTAGGCTTAGGGGGTGTCTTCACCTTCACAGTCTGCATCCGCCCGGGACCTACAAAACTATGAATTTCCTCCCATTTTCACAGTCCTTCCAAATCTGAGCCATGGGTTATGATGCACACATGGGGTATTACTTTTAAAGGCAGGCTGCTAAAAAACAAAATTCTCTTAATCTCCTTCTCTATCAAATGTCTCTGTTTACATTCCAGTCCCAAAACAGAGAGCTCCATTTCCTCGAGGCAAAAAGTCTTCTTCTCAAGCACCCCAAACCTCCCCAAGTATATTTCACAGTTTAAAGGAATTTTAGTGAAGTCGCAGTCCCCTTAGCCCGCAAAAAAGGTTTTGAGCTACTTATCAGTTGCATCTTTTCAATCTCTTCCTGTCAGGAACTTTATCTTCATTGCGCTGACTTCTGTGGACTCCATGCTTTATTTCTTCTCATTCAGGGGAGCTCAGGAGATTGAGAATCTTATCCAGGCATTAAAAGAGTTAAAATTACATCCAGAACGTTTTGAAGCCACATGTTCGGCTGGAGGCCTCTTCTCTCAGAACGTGGAGATGGGAGCCGAGCCGAGCCGGGAGCCGTGCAGGGCCGGGCCAGGGGCTCCCTGCAGAACCAGTGCTGGGCCGGACCCCCTGGGCTGAGCCATGCCAAGGCCGTGGCCGAGCCCCGCCGAGCCAGGTCCGCCCGGAGCCAGAGCGGAGCCAGAGCGGAGCCGAGGCCTCGCAGGTCCACCCCATATAGGCCTTGCTATAGGCCTTGTGGCCGGAAGGCCGAAGAGAGCAAATTAGCCTTAGCAATGTAATTTATGAAAGTGAAACAACTTTTCATTGGCCACCTGGAATGCCAACCACCAGATCAGCCCTCCGATTAGTCCCCGCATCCCACAGGGGGAGCTCCCAGAGACGGAACGGCTCCTCCGTTCCCCCAGGCGGCACCACCCCTCCTCCCTACCATGTGCAGCCAGCACCAAGTTACCAGAGGGTGTGTTACCAGGGACAGCATCACCTGCTGCTTCTAGGGAGGCATGTTCTAAAGCAGGTGGCTTTACCACCTTCCAGAGCCAGACATCACTGGGATCCCATTATCAAATATCTCAGAAAAATTAGGCCACCTAGGAGGTCTTTGGATGGAGCCCATTCACACATCTTTTACTGACAGAATAAAAATCATCATACCAGAAGTACTGAATACGATATCTCAAGCCTATGTGCCTTATAATCTCTGTTCTTTAAAGAAAGACTCCACAGAGAAACAGTCCTTTAATGACAGTAACTTTATCTGGGCAGCTTCCCTGATAGTCCAATTTTTTACTAACTAATGAAATACACAATCCACATCTTCCCATAAGCTAATATAAAAATAAAATCAGTCCTCCTGTAGATCTCTTTAGGGAAAGAGAAGAGCCTCTCAACCAGAAGAAGTTTTCAAACCTGCCCCTTTGCCAGACAAAAATGCTGTTTTGCTATCCTTTTCTATAGGGAACAATAAAAGGAAAGGGAATAAGCAGAACCAATTCCTCAAGATGAAAGTAGACAATTTTTTCGCTTCAGATTTTAAAAGCTTTCAACACACATTATTTCCTCTTCTCCACTTTCATCTTTCTTTACAAACATAGCCTAAATTAATTTATTTATTTCTGATTTAGAAGTTACAGGAGATTTATTTATTTGTAATTTTAAGTGGTGATGCCACACCATCTCTTCTCATGAGTAAACATGGCATAAAACATTGTCCTTCTTAATGGCCCAGTAGAGCCCACCTGAAAGATATTCTCTGAACTAGGGAAGAGAGTTAGCCATGTTTCAAGTAATAGGCTGAACTCTAAATAGTTCACAAATATAAAAGTTAATCTCATAGCAGGTCTTACACAAAAGATATTGACTGTACTAATTTCATGCCTTCTAGAAAAGACTAACGCTTAACATTAAACTAGAGAAAAAAACCCCTATTTTGTATCTCCTTTCCAGATGAATCATTAGAACCAGAAAAGTAGACTGGGGGTAGAGGAGGTTTGAAAAAAATGCATGTACCAGACAGCCTAAATTGCCTTTGCTGAATGTGAACAGTATTCTTTAGCTGTTTTTTGAGAAGAACAGAAAGATGACAAATTACTGTGGGTAGGAAACTAAGTTTGTGGTATTTTGTTGTTGTTTTTTATGAAATTGAATCTTGCAAGTCCTATTCCCATCCCATTCTTTGTGTAAAGTAAGCAATTTTTTATACTACATACAGTGCTGCAATCTATGCAAACAGCTATCAGGGCATTTCTGGAAGGGCATGATTTCATTTATTTCATAAAACATCAGAACAATGTGTGAGCAAGAAAACAACAATGTATAAAGGCTCAAGCATCCATTTGGTAGCTTTATGCAGGTCCTGCAGAGCCTGAAGTTCTGTTTTGGCTTGGCTATCCATAATCTAAATATCTCCAAAACACTTTCAAACTGTCAGCATCCACCAGCAACAGCAACAGCTTGGAGCTCCAGCACATACAGGCAAACTTTTGTCCACCAGGAAAAGTAATGCAACCATGATAGCATTGACTGCCCTAAAGATACTGTAACACGAAAATCAGGCAGGTCACTGGGACTGTGAGACCTGTTCTGAACTCATAAAACCTATTGTCTGGCCTCATAGTTTAGTGGCTTTTAAAGGGAAGGAGAAACTAAACATATAACAAAAATTATTTGCAGGCAGTCTGTCTGGTGAATATGCACATTACAGAAAGCTGCAGGGTACAGAAATCTTGTATTTTAGGAATCTTGTGGCTTACTATTGCAGGCTGACACCAAATTGCTGGGTAGACAGAGGTGGCCGTGTTAGAGGAACCTCAACCACAGGTGAAGTTTTCCCTTCTGTTTCCTCCAAAGATCTTCAGCATGTCTGCTTAAGAAAAATCAAGATCTCAGTGATATTCTGTGCGCTGCAGATGACAGACTGCATATGTGAACAGCTACAAGTATTGCTCATGATGCTGATCTCCTGACAATAATGTATATACTGCAGGTCTTACAGAACCCTGCCTTACAGAATTTCAGCATGAGAATTTTTTTAAGCAGTATTTGTAGTGGAATAATTTAGCAAGATATAGAAAAGCCTTTTTGCTTCAGTCAGTGGAGCAGAGTAATAAATATGGCCAAAAAATAGAATCACACTATAATTTAACAGCAGAGTTAGAACATTTTTGCTCCTCAAATTATAACTCCCTTTTCCTTGGCAACCATGCAATCCAATTTATAACCTCAGAGCTCTAAGGTATTTTCTGTTATCCCATATTTACACGAAAGGTGTGTAAAAAGCCACCAGGCATCAGTAACAATCATAATCAAAGCTCGCAGTTGCTTTCATTCAGCAGTGACATAAAATCACTTTATGTCAGTACATCAAAGCATTTCCATGTAAAGCACCATGTTAGAAAGACTTATTGATACTAATACTGGTGCTTGACTATCCCTGCCCTGTGCAGTTCTCTTCCTTTTCATCTCCCATCCACTCTCAAATACTTTCCCCTAACACACACCACATAAACATAATGGATCCACTAATAGATACATCCATAAAGTTTAAAATCAATCAACACTTTGCTGACTGGGAATGCTCTTCATAAAAGGAAGTCAATCTGTTGCAATACATAAGGAAAGAGGTTAGGATTACAGTTTTGCCCAGGAAAATTGTATGATACTCATAAGCAGCAACGACACATACAGATTTGTTTTGCTAACATTCATACAGAAGTAGCAATCATATTAAGAAAATGCTCCATGACAGAGATGGAGTTTCTCCAAATCTGTAGAAAACTAAACACCTGATGCACCTTCAGTGATGGCAATGCAGCTTTCAGAATTAATCCAACCCCACACAAACAGGCAAATTACACTTTTAATCACTGAAGAAATAGTTTGTTCTTGGAATACAGTGACCAGGATGCAACTCCACCAGAGAAAAAAGTGAGACAATGTATATTAAATTTGACTTCTTAAGGGATATTTGAGATGTTCTCCCAGGTCACCTAGATAGTTCAAGTAGTGATCTTTTTCCCAAACTTGTGGCTAAAAAAAAAAAACACCTTTAAAAAAATCTAAAAGTAGTATAAAAATTAGCATCAGAGGAATATTTATATAGGGTTTAGTTTCTAATTCTATAAAAATGTATGTGCTGATGCAATTCAAAATTAGACTGTAACTGAAGCAGCAGGAGATAGAAGATAATTCATCCCATGTGATTAAACACATAGAGTGCATGCCTGAGAGTCTGATTTGAATAAGAATAACTGATTTCATCTGAATGTTTTGTGATCTGCACAGATATGAAAAACATCGCTTTAAAAGGCACTGGAAACTGCATTTAGAAAGCTCACTAAGAAGAACTGTTAACCTCTGAGAGAATGTTACCCAACCATCAGAACAACATGCTTGTATTCTGTAGGTTTTCCATGTTGCAAAAAGACAAAATAATGGGGATGTAGAAACAAACTATGGAGTAGTTAAGCAACAGGTAAAATTTTCAAGACATTGATTGTGCATACCCTTGAAGTGCTGGGCCATCAGTTTTACCCCTTTTGAAAAGGACTGGATAGCCTCTAGCAAACACCAGGAATAGCATTTTTTTTTCTACAAGTTGTTCAAAACAGACTTCCAAATTTAAAGTTCCAAGTATCATTAGTTAGCTCGTGAGTTTCAGCCAGAATACACAATTATACGAGCTGAGGTGTTCACACAAGGGTAAGGGACATGTTTATACATATTATCTGAAATAATGCCATTTTTCCACAATGTAATGAAGTGTCAAGAAAAACAGTAGGTGCTGACAGTAAAAAGTGTACTTTGCTGCAACTTACTTTCATAATAAAATTGGGGGAAATCTCTGGCATGGATGAGTTTATCCCTGGATTGTCTAACCCGCATGCACATGCTCCCTCTAGCGGTACATGGAACAAACAGTCACTTCCCTGAATTTTGATAACAGGAATTTTGGGACACACGAGGAGTATCATACTGTGCATGCACAATTTCAGAGCTGTCCAGAGTGTCTTTTATCCCAAAGAGCCACAACTTCCAAAATCTTCTCTAAGCCACAGCTGAGCATACAACTCTGTAACTAATCGCTTCTGGTAACAGAGGACATGTCACAGAACCCACAATGTGTAAAAAATGTCACAGGCAGTTAGGAAAAAGTACTGCTCCTTAAAAATGCTACATCACCACTGCTACCTAAATGTATATGTATATTTACAGTATGTTTACAGTTCTGTTAGCTCATAGAAATATTGTCTTCCTACAGTTATCTTGCACTTTGGAGATAATACTCCTGACTTAACTCATTATTTCTTGCTCATTTCTTTTGGGACTGGAAAGAAGATCAATCAGCTTCAGGAACTTGAAAAATTTCAAGTATTTACATTTTCTTAAATACTACCAAATGCAAGTATGCACAAATACTTCATTCTAATAATTGTCATTTGTCCAGTTGCTACCAAATACATTATCATGTAAAAGTACTGAAGCCATGTGCTAACAGGTACCAGATGTAATAAAAGACCACTGAAAAATACACACATGCCTCTTAATGAAATCTATTTTACATCTGCTATTTTTATTGGCAACACTATCTACAAATGAGTCTGGGCTTTAATTCAGCAAAGCTAGAAAACAAAGAGGATTTTTCTCCCTTATTTTTGTGAGCTGGATTAATATTGACACTTAACAGCATGATTTGCCAAGTTAAGACTAGTCTAAACTGGAATGAAAAGGTACCATGAAAAAATTTAAATTGTACTACTCTAGTAAATTAACAACATTAATAAGTTTTAGTCTTTGATGAAAATATGATTTAGACAAATTGTACATGGGCTGTTTCACACTTAGTAACCCAAATTTTTTTGACAAACCCAAACCACAGTCAATCTGGAAAGCAAAGGCATGGTTGGCTATTAAACCATTTTAATTAGTAAAAAGGGTTTTTCCCTAGCTTCACCTGATTCCTGCTTTCTGGCTTGTGGATCTTTTCAGAGTTTACTCATACTTTCACTTATTTTTTCAGTCCCAGTGTACAAACAACTTTGTTACTGTTGGTTGCAGATGTATAAAACAGAGAAGAGTGTTACTAAATTACACTCAAAACAAGTATCCAGGTACACAGTGGTAAAAGTCAAGTACAAACAGAAACAACCAATTGTGATGAAAACAGCGTGATCAGAAGGTCAAGACTGCATATAAGATGACAGGCATTGGTTTGAATTATTTATGCTAGATATGAATGCTGAAGTGTACCAGGATCATTCATTTTTCAACGGCCAGTGTGTCATACTTTCCAAGAAAAAAAAAATAAAATAAACAAACTTAGACATAGTAAGATCCAGGGAAAATAAGTATCTGCAATGGGTACTTGTAAACTCATTAATAATTAGCAGGCAGTTATTGCTGTAAGTCAAATAGTACCACTGTTGTTCACCTGTGGCTCCAATGAGGGAATTAACATGCACAGGCTGAAAACCACTGGTGTCCCAAAAGCATCTGCTTGGAGCTGTTCCCAAGGAGCTCTCAGCTAACTCTGAGAAAGGAGATGGTTCCATTAGAGTATTGTAATATCCATCAAGAATTTTTCTGGTTTTGTTAATTGTTTTGTTTGGTGTTTTCTTTTTTTTCCTAGAGAGTTTCCATACCCATCCTAAAGCAATTCAGGAATAAACAAACCAACAAAAATAAATCCGTCTTCATTCCTGAGACACCATCAAGTACTGGACATCCTGCTTCTGTCATACTTTGCCCACCAATGCTCTGTGTCTGAGACCAGTGACATTTATTTTACTGCCAGTTAAAATAAAGATCTAGAGTTAGTCTTCTTGTTTCAAGAACAGCATATTCTGGAATGATTTTTTAGCTATAATTACTTTTTAAAAAATTTTCACAAGTACCTTATTTGTCCTGATCTGTCTAGAAGCTAAATTTCCCTTTTCTACTTAATTAGCTTTCTAGCACTCAGAAACTGACTAAATTGCAAGTTACTCTAGTGGAAATTTTTGACTGGTTCAATATAGCTTTTCAAGATTAGCTGTTTCCATCCTGCAGCCCCAAGAATATTCATAATATTATTTGAGAAATGTCAGAATTTCTTTGAAAGCGACAAAAGTTGAGAAGCAGAAGCTGAGCAAGCCACACCACTCTTGCACATAGCAGTGTCTGCTTGTTGCTGGTGTGGGGGTCCAGGGAGTCCCTCTGAACCCTCTGTGGGTGAGAGAACCCCCCTGTCAGACCCCTGAAAGACCCCCGAATAGAGCCAGGGGGGTCAGAGAGCTGGGTCCTGCACCATGGGAACATCTGCCTTCTCTCAGAGAAGAAATGCAACCGTTAAGTGAATCTAGAGTGTGAATTAGATAGTTAGCATGTAGAAAAGGTAGTTTTTGGGATTGTTTATATTAGCAGCCACGAGGCCAAGATGGAGGATTTGGGGTGTGGTGTCTTCTTTCTTCTTCTTCTTCTTCTTCTCCTTCTTCTCCATGTTGGTGAGGGATGCTGGGAATCACAGATTGGTTGAGGACAAGACTGGACATAGTAATAAGATATTGTAGTATTGGAAAGATGGTGTAAACATAGAATACGTAGTTTAAGGTATAAAAGATAAGTCCTGCCTTTCGTGGGCAGACTTTCGTCCTGGACACGGTGCTGACCAGACTGCTGCTGGCGAGCGTGAACACTGTATCGATAAGAAATAAAAAACAGACCTTGAGACCGGACGATTGTCTCCTAAAGCCTTTCTTCGGCAGCTTCAAGAATACCCTGCGCCTTGAACCACCATCCTGTGTCCATCTGAGTGGTCTTGGGCACAAGGAGACCCTCAGACAGTGACAGCTAGCAGTTCCTTGGAGGTTGCACCAATTTTTACCATGCAAAGGAAAAGAACACCCAGTAAAATACATCATCTTTACCATTTTATCCTCCTTTTCAAATTCCTATGGGCACTTCCCATTAACTTTGAGAACATAAGTAGTGTCAGTCCTATTCACCCCAACCCTTCTGATCAGCCCAAAGGTTCATCATTCATCATCCACTTTACTGCACCACCCAGTCATGCACACAGTTCCATTTTCCTAAGTGCTGTCACACACAAAAAAGTCATTCATAGTCCACAGAATAACCATGCTTTAAGAGAGATATTTATTTGCACATGACAGTAAAACTACTAGGAATTGAGACTCCCTTTTCTTAGAAAGAAAAGAACCCTACCCTACTCATTTCCAAGTGTAAGCTCAGCTTACTCCTTAGTTCAAGATAGTTTAAATGGGTGTTAGGCTGTTACCTGAAATATTTTACTTCAAGCCTCTTTAAAAGCAATTCATTAGAGAACAAACCATCCTTGAACTAAATGGGGAAAATGCATCCAATAAACTTCCAAGTACCTTATAAGAGGTTTAAAGATATTCCACAGAATCTTTATGAAGTTGGTTGGATGGACAACATAGAGTGCTTTAATGTTTTTCTTATACCTAGGAAAAGAAAATGAAATTGTTAGAAAAATGTTAAGTGCCAGAGATTGTAGAACTGAATAGCTACAATAGAATGGAAAGTTATTATTACAGGCATATTACACAGTATTCTTTTCAAATACTGAATTTAAAAGACCTAATTCAGAAGAAATTGAATGTAAAATAAAAATTTTTAATAAGTCAATTTTAAAAAGTCAGTTTTAGCAATAGGCCAAACTAACTGTTATGTTCCTAACCACTGTCTGCTGTCTCACAGATTTACTATCAGGGAGACAGAACAGGAATTAGGCAAATTGAGAAAAAATACTGATAGGAGAATGAAGGATTTATAAGGAAATCTTTAATTAAAACCATTACTTTTTTCATACCCCTTTAATTTCTGCTTGCAGGACTTTCGGTGGGAAAAAATTTTAAAATTTTCAGATACAGAGTTTTTACCTAATTCTTTAATTTTACCACTAATTTTGTCCTGCTTTGCTAATAATTACTAAGGGGGAAGCCAACTGCTAGTTATTTGATATTGCATTGTCCCTTTTGTATGAAACAAAGCCTTCTTTCCTTATTGCTTTGCTTGATTCTACAGTGCTATTTCATGATACCTAAACAATAGGTTAGTCAGCTGAAACTGAAATGGAAACCAGGCAGCACAAAAATACTCTTCTCTTATTCAGCAGCATTGCAAAATTAAATTGAGACATGTATATTAGAATATCCTTCTTTTACATATAGATTTTTGCCTATTACTTTGCTAAGTTTGCTTCCCAGTAGGGACAATGATCATGAACTCTTAAGAAAAACCTTCTTGTAACAGGTTATCCTAAGAGGGGAAAGCAAATCAGGAAAATCAGGAATTACATTAGTTTTTTTTCCTTTTGGGTTTTAATTGGGCCTGTACACTTGTGAATGAATCAGGCACTGTGTGTGTTCACAAAGCCACTGCCACACATAATCAAACAATTATCACTGTGCAACTGGCACTACTGTGCCCTAAGAGCCCAAAATCCACAATACAAACTAACAAGCAAAACTTGTAGGCAACAAAAAAGCCAACAAAAAACCAGTGACCTTGTACTGCTTCTCCCCACAACACAACTCTAAATTCAGCTTAAGAATTGCTCAAAAGGAGAACAGTGCAATGATTTGTTCTGGAATTGTCAGTCATGTTACCTTCCTGAGGCCAACTTACAAACAAGTTACAACACACAGACAAATAAAAGACTTATGTCAATAGGGACTGGCTGCTCCATTGCTAACTTCACACTTTCAGGGAACAAACATCACAATTCTGGTCTCCACTATAAAAATGCAATTTATCCAAGGGCTTTCACCTCAGCTACATCCATCAGCACTCCAAGGTTCAAGTACATCCAACCACAGGTCTTGGTTTTGTTCCCATGGATTTTCATACCTTTGGATAACAACTGAAGCACCCAGGCCATTCCTCAGCACTGCACAGCAGACACTTAACAAACAAACCAACAGCACTGACATCATGATAAGAATTTGCAATGGCAAAGAGACTCAGTTAATTGTGGGTAGTTCAGGACAGATCCACTTAACTTCCTTCATGGAAGTTACAGACGTTTCACTATCTGAACAGTAAACCAAGTCTTTTAAAGATTACTCCCTGTCAAATTCCTGGTAGACTGTTTGCAACCATTTCAGAGACATTTTATTCAGACTCTTCAGGCCATACTGAAAATAGACAACTATATAATCATTCTCTACATACTGATCCAGAGTATACTTTAAGTACCTGAGAAGAAAGATAACATTTTGGTTTTAATTAGTTTACTGGATGAGATTTTTGAAGATGGAACTGGGCAAGAAAATGTGTTATTTTTGCACAGAATGCTAGTGACTGCAAATTCATGTTTATTTCAAAATATTTGTCTAAGAAGTTCATCTTGCTCTAGTGGCTAATAATTTTGCATCATTGCAATGCCTGAAATTTTAAAGAAAATATTTAGTTACAAAAACTGCGGTGCCCATGAATCACTTAAAAATTAAGACAATATGGGACTGTGTTCGCCAAGAAATTCTTAAAGAGATGCATCTAAAAGCAAAAGATGCATACCAAAAGCAATTTTTATTTTGCTTTTCTCAGTCTTTGTAAAGCCCTTCCTTTTAGATAAGCAAACAATCTCATTTTGCATTTTCAAAACAATTAAGAATGTTTTGGGCTTTCCTCTCACGTTTCTAAATCCTTGAAAAATCCATTACCCCTAATTAAACTGCTCTTCTTGAATATATTTATTTTTCTCTTGTTTGCATTGTGAGGACTGAGTTTGTACACCATTTCCCTTAAATTTAATTTAAATATCTTAAAATTAAAGAATAACACTACACATCCCATCTTGAAATAATACTGCATGTTTTATAAGCAGATTGCTGTGTGTTCATTCTTTTACAGTATAGTTTAAGATGATTTTCATTCCCTTTCTTCTACAATTGAGAACACAGGATTGCCAATTACACAGCTCAATGACTCAAATAAAGCAATGATGGAGCAGTGCAATCTAGCCTCATTTCTTGCTGTGTCAGGTTTCAAATTTCTCATGTTATTCTCAAATGTTATCTTCATATTCTGCAACAGTCCCAACTATTGCTCTTAATTGTATGTAAGTGATTTTCATTCAATAAAGCATAGTTCCATGTGCCACTTACTGGGCTGTGACTATCTGCAAATACAAAGAACATTTTGACTATCAACCTTTGCATAGAAAAGTCCTTCTTACCTTACCTTCTTACCCTGTACTCCCACAGTCTCATTTATCCTATTTCCTCAGTGTACTGTAAATCTTAGACTGCAAGTATCCCACAAAAAGGATTGCCACTGCAATTAATATAATGCTGTTTTGATCCCTGATTTGAGTATTAGTGGTATTTTAATGGAAAAAGCAGTAGTGACAGTCAATCAAGACTTTTTTTTAAGGGCTTGAAATGAAAATATACCTAAACAGATTTTGCTACGAAGAGAGTGCCTTGTGATTTATTTTACAGCATGTAAATTCTTTGTTACACTGCATCCAGAAAATATGTATTTTTTAAAATAACAGTGTTTTGGGGGCATATAATAACCAGTATTTTATACAGTCAATTTTCTGTTCCAAGACTGTAACAAAATTGCAGGGACATTACAAAAGCTTTACCAAATCAATTCTTTGAGTGACTTAATTACAAAATACCTAGCAATCAGGGCCTACTCTTTTCCTACAGCTTTTTCTCAGAATTCAACATCTGAATCTAATTAGCTAAAATCCTATCACTTGATAGCTATACTGCTACCTTCACATTCAACACTTGCCTCCAGTACTCTCTTAGGACAGATTTTACAAGTGAACTTGATGTGGGCTCAGATACAGGAAAATGTGCTGTGAAGAGCATAAAAAATGAAGCAACACACTCTCAAATTCATTTCTTAAGTTACCTGTCTTTTAATCCCTCTCTATTTCTATGAAGTTGAAGCAACAGCATTTTTGTCCTTTACAATGGTAGTGTCTTAAAGGTACTCAAACATTTTGGCAATGGTGGCTATACAAGAACTCCAAATAGGTTTAAAATGCTTAATAAGGACAGAACAGATCTCCTTGCAGTGACAAGCAACAAGACAGAAACATGTCCTGGCACCTTGCTGCAGCAAGTTTATAAGGAAGAATATAGCTAATTTACATATTCACAACCCTTTTTAACACAAAACTCCCAAAATTATATACAGACAAAAATGTTAAGCATAATGTACTGAATGTAATGGAAGTAATTTTGTAAAACAGAAAACCCACAAAGATGCTAATAACTAAAAAACCCTCTTCCTGAGTGATTTAGATAAAGTACAACAAATTAGAGCAAACAGCTATTCATGAGAACATATGTATATAGCACTAAATTACTAGAATTTCTGTTTCATTGGGCCACATAATGATTTTTTTTTTAAATACAATAAGAATTTGTCAATAAAATCAAGAGAGCAAGTACACATGAATTGCTTCTTCCATTAGAGACACCAGGTGAGTTAACTGGCAGTTTAATCCACATCTCATTCACTTAATATTAACACTAGTAGGTCTTACATCCTTTTTTCATTTCACTCCTTGCTTATTGCTTCTCCTCCCGGGAAGCTCATTCTCCTGGAAGCAAGCTAACAGAAGTTCTTATATAAAGTGTAAAGTAGTCCATGCAGGAGATGAAAAGCAACTTACTCAAGCAACCTTGTGTAATTGAGCTGGTAGAATGGGGACATGAAGCAGCAACTGAAGGTAATCACCTTCCTTCCAGAATTGTCATCACCTGTAAACAAGATGGTTAGTAAAGACAATACCTAGTTACTTATGGGACCTCATGTGTCTGAAAGAATGGCATGTATCTTCTGATATTTGGGGCTACCTCTATCTCCTATTATTACCCAGAACATCCTGTGAAACTTCATTGTCCAGTCACATGTTACCTGTAGAAAGCTGGGCAAACAATAAGGCAAAGCTCAGAGGTCATATGCAAATGGTGGTGGTACTGCTCAGCTCCAGACAAGGAACACTTAGGTCCTCCTGGAGCATTCAGCTGTGGAAGAAAATAGACCTGCTTAGCCTAGCAGTCTTGGAAATAACATGATCTCAAAGTCTTCATGCTTTGTTTTTGGAATTTATTAGGACACAAGCAATTTGGGCATCTGCTTTGTCACACATGTAAGTTGGATGTCTTTAACCAACTTAAGCTTTCTTAGATATTCTCTTTCAGAAGCACTGCTACACTAAGATCACATTAAAACACAATAAACAAGGCATACAAGAATGATTTGCCTAACCTATGGATCTGTAGGTACATCCCTTAGTCCCTAGCACATATTGCCACACTCAAGTTCATTTGCTCTTTGACTCATGACAGCTTCACCTACTCTGTCTGTACAGACAAGGCTGGTGTTTGTGCCATGCCCACCCCACAGCCAAGTTCCACTACAGGGAAGGCCAAACAGGTTATGTCATGTTCATACTAAAGGTCACTCGGCACTGAAGACAGTGAACTGTTCAGATTTTAACTTACATCTACATGAATTATACCATTACTTTTAAAGGAATACAGAAACATTCCAGAAAACAGATAGACTGAATTATTTACATTTAATACATTCTTAGTCTAATTTCCATGTTCCAACTAAAGAGTATTTAATATCTTGCTTCTATTACCACTGAAACATTGAAGTTTGATATCAGTAGGAGTACAAGAAAGTCAAGAACTGGGGTTATTACTTATAATTCAGTTATTCCCCTTTCACCCCCAATTAAGTAGCTGTAATGAATAAACAAATAAAGAGTAAAATGGGGGAAATTAAACTGTAACAGAATCAATTAATGAATACAAACAAATCATATGAGCATTTTCATGACAACTGGGCAGAACAACTTCAGACATGCTAAACCATGCTAATTTGTACTAGTGATCAAACTACTTGATCTGCACAAATAAAACACTTTCCAGCATTGCAGGCACACATTTTCCATTTCTATTCAACTCAGGAAGAGGTGGCTGTCTTCACTGATGTATTTCACACTAAGAAAAATATTCTGTATTTGCCTTGTCCAGGTCAACAGTCATGACAGGACAGCATCAATTTAAACTCATTCCATTTTAGGTGCCAAAGGAGAAAAGAGAGGGAAGCTATGAGATTAGCAATTGCTTTTCACATATGAACATGGCCTAGGAGACAACTTCTGCATTATCAATTCCAATCCTGTGTCATCATGAGGAAGTGTGCCAGATCATCCTTCCACTGATTTGTCAAGCTTTATCTTAAAAACCAGCTAGGTTTTTTCTGTTTCATGCTCCACCTGCTCACTGATTTGACAACTAGCAACGCATTTTCTCTATTCCAGTCTGAAAGCCATTTTCAATTTGTACAAATTTGTTCTTGTGACAATATCTCTCAGCTGAAGCAATGCTTCTCCTTCAGCACTATTATCATCCCAAGGACTCCAGACAATAACCACACTCCCTCCCAGCCCATGCTCTACTGCTTGTAAACAGATCACACCTATCCATGCTCTACTGCTTGTAAACAGATCACACCTATCTCTCCCCTGACATTGGTGCTCTCTATTCTGCTCCAACTTGAACATGTCTTTCCCAAGTGACAAGAATTATATGATAAATTTCAGATGAACATCACACAGGGGACTTAAAAATCTTTCCTAATGATATGCACATTTTTGGCTTTACTGAAAAAAAAGATGAAGCAATAATTTAGCTTGACAGCTACAGTTGGATTATCTCTGATAGCCACCCCACTCTTATTTCACAGAAGAACACTTCTTTCTTTTTTCAAAATTAAAAAAACTAAGAATCTTTTCCTATTTGCTTTAACATCCTCTAAAGAGCTATCTTAGCTTGAATTTTGATACTTATCACTTCAGTCCTATAGTTTTAGACAAAACATAGATTTCTCTGCTGGCCAACTCTTTTCTCCTGTTCTTTTTTTGGCTGGATACTTATTTTTAGTATCTTCTTCATAGGGTTTTTTTTTCCATACCATGAGGGCCTGATGTCCCTTCCCATGTTCAAAATAAATTCTGACTCCTGGGTTAAGTAAGAAGCTTGAGCACCACTATAGAGCACACACCACCACAACTGTCTGTACCCAGATATGCCAGCATATTGCTCTTAAACAGACCATAATTTATTTCCTGACATTATCTGAGTGTCTTGTTTTATATTCTCAGAGTACTTATAAAGGCATTATAATGTGACATGCATTAATAGGAATGATGTATTAAAATATTAATATGAATGCTTTCTAAATCATGGCTTGTTTGTGGAAAAATTGTTGTGTTATAATGCATTCCAGGTACTTTATCTGTTAGAAATAATAATTTTTACGAGCACAGTAAAGCTCCCTCTGGCAGACAGTGACCTTGGAAAACGCCTATTGCATGTGCCAGGAACATTTGCTTTCCAATTTAGTGCAGACTGCATTCTATGGATAGAATTTTTCCCAAAGACATGAAAGCTTGAAAAGTAAAATGGGGAGTGGCAAACACAAAGAAGAGTGTAACTGGAAGTATGTTAATTTCAAACCCACAGAGTGTATTTTACTACTGGAAACCCATATTTCCCTGCAACTTAAAATTGAAAGGTGCCTCATTTTTGACCAGGAGCAAAGGAAGAATGAACTGCAATTTCAGTTCCACTCCTTGATGTTTCACTTTTAGATCAAATGTGTAGTCTTGTGTTAACCTACTTTATTATCCAGTTTAATGTCACCAGACATCTTCAGATCAAAACTTTTTACCTTCCATGAAAACATGCTCCCTCCCCTGATCTCTCTGCATTGGTTTCAGGCTCCAGATATTCAGGACACATTCCCAGAGACAGAGGGCACTCACACTTCTCCAGCCAACTACTTACACCTTTCTGGACACCCCGCATGCAGAGGGAAGGTCTAATGGACTTTGGTCACACACAGGTAGAAGGCTCCTGCTTGTGAATCAGGCACTTGCTGTCTCACAGACACTTTTCCAGGCAGGCTCAGAATTCTCAGCTGTGGAGGCACTCCTGGAAACAGAGCACAAAAACACAGCCTCCTCCCTGCTCTTGGTGGGTAAAGACAGGTGTGTAGAATGGGCTGTCTGCACAGAGATTTACATACCTTAAAATACAACCTCTCTACTGCAGTTTTGTTTGTCTGGATTTCACCAAAACAGCCATGAACCATACAGCACTTCCTAACTGCTTCTTGCTAATGGAAAGTTTTGTTGTTTTGTTTTTTTGGGTTTTTTTTGTTTTTTTTTTGTTTGTTTGTTTTGGTTTTGTTTTTGTTTTTGTTGGTTTTTTTTGTAACAAAAGAGCTCATTCCAATTCACAAATGAGATATTTCAAATGCTGTAATTTTTACATGACTTTTCCAAGAGATTTTGTTCTGATGATATTAAACATTACTATTTTACAAGTGAAAAGTGAAATATTTTACTTTACTGAAGCTTGTTATGATCACTTTAAAACAAAACAAAATCCTCAAGTCAATGGAAGTTTTCTGATGGGTATCAATGGAAAAAGAAGTCAGTTCAAAATTCAGGAGACTTACCACACCAGTGAAAATATTTGCTCTCATATTTTTTTTTCTTTAAGAGAATTTAAACCTCAATTACACTTGGTGAAATGGTGAGACAAACTGTGTTTTCAAGCTTCCTACTCTCTACAATTCACAGAAATATAAGATCATCAAGAAGTCATTGTGAAACACATCTGTTTTGCCTAGACTGAGTAATGGACAATAAATTCACCCACAATTAATCCATTGTGGGTCTCTGTCCATCCAAAATGGCCAACTTCTTAGCCAGTTAAGAAAAAACAGTCAAGACAACACATCTGAGTCTCAATATTACAGGAGAAGCTTATAAATAGCTGTAGAGATGAGTCCTCTTTCCCTGGCACTGGTCACCTCAGCTGATGATATGAAAACGTTGTGCATTACATGTTATGCAGCTTAAGGATGAAGTATTAAAACAACCACTGTAATGTTTATTCTTTGGGACAGACACCAGAACCACCATGGAAATATGGAGAATGACACCAAACTAAATTTCTAAATTTCATTAGTCAACTCATTTTGATTTCACAAAGTTTCCTCTTTGGACTCATTCCTCTGGATTCTACTCATGTCCATGTGTACTTAGAAACCAGCTTTCTTTGAGGGGATTGCACCTGTACTGCACCTGGCTAATTCTGGCAAGTGCTAAAACTGCAAAATCAAGTACATGCTCAGGTGTCTTCCTAAACAAGAATGACTATAAGCCAACTTTCAGGAAGATTTTCCACACAAGGAATCTGCTTATTACCTTCAAAAAGCCAAGGTTCCTCATCAAGAATGTCTCTGTAAGCAGTTTTTCTCTTAAAGTTTGTATAAGGAAAATATTTTGCAATAAGACATTTCCCCCAGATTAAATGAGAGCAAAGAGAGAGCTTGGTTTTTGATGTATCGAATGATTTACATTTAATCTGTGCTCTTCTTAAGGTATGTAAAGTAAGTTGAAATGAGGATGAGTTAAAGCCACTCCTAAAGTCAGCCTCACTAATGTCCACACAACTGTGTCTGGCTGACTCTCTGGACTAGCTTGTAAAGGGGCACTGAACATCAAAACCACTTTCAGTGATGCAAACCCAACTATTTTGATAATTCACAGAAAGCATAAAAGAAAATTTAAGGAAAGCAAAGAAACAACAGAATAGTCAAATAGAAACGGAAAACAATTTATATTGACTTGGCAAAGGGGAAACAGTCCAGGTTTTTCTTTTACAAAGGTCTATTTGGGTGTAGAATGACCCGTGCTGAACTAAAATGAGTTCACATTCACATCTGAATTAGGCACTTTAAGTCATCATTTATTTTAGCAAGCCTTTTTGGTCAAGAAATGATCTTAAAGGAGATGCAGTATATTTTTTTAATTTCAACAAGAAAGCATGTCCATATATTTTGATATCATTAAGTTTTGTCTTTAAAAAAGAAGCTATAAGTTACTGTCTGATATTCAAAGAGAGAAATGCAGTGAATAAGAATTTATTTCCTTTCACATTCCGAGAAAAACATATGCAGAACGTGGAAAATCCAAATTTAACTTCTGCCTGAAGGATTTGAACCAAAGGTTCTATCACTCAGATAAGTTTCCTCTTCACTAGAGCAGGAAATATTTTCCATAGATAGCAGCCTTTACCTTGGAACTTCTCTTGTAGCTACTAAAAGGAAAACATGATGACATCCAAATGATTTGGACATGCTTTGTAAAGTGCACAGCCCACATTAAATCCACTTTTGTGCTACAAATAGGTCAGGAGCCAGAGCCCTCAGCCTTCTTAGTGAGATGTGCCCAGGTCTTGGGTATCTCCAGTTGATTTGTTGCTTTCTGCAAAAGGATACTCATGGAACAAAGTCAGAAATACTGGTTTCAGGAATACACTTTGGAAATTCAAAAATTGAACAAAGTAAGTATTTTAAGAAGAAGAAACATCTTTAAACACAGTTCTTTCCTGTGACACTGCAATCTACAGACCACAGGTCCGCTCCTGAAGGTATTGCAAGAAGTAGCAAAGCTGTCTCTGATATGACTGAAAATTATTAGAACTTGTGCCTTAGGGTAATTTGATAAGTCACTACAATTTCTCCTTACATGTTAAAAACCCTAAATTACAAACTTACCTTTCACAGTCTGATCCACATTCTATTCTAATCAGTTTCTAATGCAATGGTTCAAAATCAAGAAGGAACATGAAATCAACTAGACCTTGAAAACAAATAAGGACAATCTCTACAAAGACCTGATATCTGAAATCTTTAAATTCAAATAGAAAAGCAAGAAAAGGCTAAGGAGAAAAACAAATATTTAAAATAATGGTGGACTTGGATTCCATTAAAACTTCTGTTTAATGCATAAAACAATGTCACTGGCAGTTTGTAAAAGCACAAGCAGCAAAACCAGTAGCACATATTCAAAACAAGCTACTGCAAAAATTTGTCCACAATCATATTATAGAAGCCAAGCACAGAAAATAGGGAAGTTTGATGAATCTGGTATGCTTATATGCCCCCTCCTTTTTGCCACAAAGAAAAATAATCCTGAGTTTACTTTCAAGGCAAACAGATTGAAACTTCTCTGTCAAAATAGAAATAAAAAGAACGAGCACAACAGCCCTGTTCCATTTATATATGCTTAGAATTGTCAGCTGCACATTGGGATTTGTGACATGACTAAGTCTAACAAAGTTCGTATATTTTTACAATGTTCTCTTTTTTAAAAATATATATTTTCACACTGTACAAAGACAATTCAAAATATCTTCTTTGCATATAGTCAAAACTTGTTATGGAAATAAAGTATAAGTAATTTTAATTTAAGAAAAACAAGAAGGAATTCTAGTGTAGGCTTGGTCTTTTTTTAAATAACTGTTGGAAACTAGATGACTGTAATAGATACACAATAAATACTGCAAATATTTTCACCCAAATTCTTTTTTCCCCAGTAATTTCAAGCAATACATTTCATTGTCTTTAAATCAATAAAAAATGAATGAACAACTTTCTGAATTGCTTTAACACAGCAATGATTTCAAACACTGAACTCATACTTTGTCTTACTCGAATATATGAAAGTCATTACAAACTAGGTACAAATAATTTTAAAACTATTTATTTCTCTGTCATCTTCCAAGAAGGGAAGGAATTCTGAAGAGCTTATCTTCTCCTTACTTGAATGTAAATCCAGAAAACATTCAGATCTGACTCCATACCAGTTGACACTGAGATAGGGAGGCTTGTTTTGTGGAGGTGAAGCATGTCTTTGGGTAAGATCTCACAGTTCCTGTGTTCTGCACTCATTGCACACCTCTGCCTTCTCCTCTTGCATCCCCACCTTGGAGCTGCTCTGGAGACTGCAGCCACAGGGGCCTGAAACAGCACTGGTTTGTGCTGTGCATTTACAGGCAGTCCAGCAGACTGGCAAACCCCCATCAAATGTTTATGGCTGAAATTTCAGGTAAGGTCACCCTTTTCTGGGCTTAAAGATGACCAGGGAATTTTTTTCCTCTACAAAAGATGGCAGTGCTAAGGACAAAACCATCAGAGATAATCCAACATTTCAGGCAAAATTTGCACCAGTGAAATTAAACCAGGAGTACACCAAAGGTTTGGAAGGTTTGGACTTATTCCAAGCAAAAACTATACAAAGCAAGTTCCAAGTTAAACTATGGAAGCTATACGTAAGTCTCTTGAAAAAACACTTTCACTCCTCTATACTGGAGCACATTCCAATTCTGTAATACAGGAATAAGGCATATGCCTAGGATGAAGCCAGGCAGGGCTGCTCAGGAAAGGGCAAGGGATGTCTCTTTTGTCAGTTGAGGGTGGAAGATTGCCAAGCTGTCACCTTTTCACCCAGTCTGCTGCGATGTAGAAAAGGAGCTTTATCCAAGCAGAGACTCAGAGGATTCAGCTCATCACCAGGCAGCTCTGCCCATGCCTACAGTAGTCACAATCATTCCCACAAGGACCTTTTAGAATCAACACCAGCTAAACCAGACAGACACCAAGTGCTTATAACTTCCAGGGCAGCTTTATACGAACGAAGAATGAGGAGCAACAACAAACATTTACTAAGTAGCTATGCATAACTGAAGTTGCAGCAATAAAGACATAGCTCAACAAAATTTGATGAGAAAAAGACTTGAAGATCTCTTTTGAAGTGCTATACACCGTACTGCCTAACAGAGCAGATGGAAGATGTTCTCAGGCAGATAGTTGTAGTGACTCTGGTGCATCCAGTTAACACACCTATCTCATACATTCTCAGTTGGATTTCACTGGTTTTATTAATAACTTAAATATATTGGTATTTCCCCCATTCCAAAACAGGGTCTTGAGTGAGAAACATCCTCATGAGTTAGCAAGATTTGGAATCACAAGAATGTAAATCTGTTATTCCCCTTCTTATGGTTTCGAGTCTTATGTTGGGGGCTTAGTTTCAAAGAAGGTGAAAGGTGATTATTACCTTGTCTATAACTATCTTCAAGAAGAGAAGTTATTATGGGCAAAATCCTCTTCCCATTCTCAGTCAGAAGTCAAATTACCATAGATTTCACTGTCCTAGAGCACTGGTTTTGCTAAAGCTGATGTTTACCTGAGTCATCCTGTTTATGGCTCAGCTTCAGGAAGGTATCTATGTATTATAACCTGGGTTCATAATTTTCCTGAAAAATTGTAACCTAGGCTTATGTACCTTAAGTATAAAATACAAAATGTGTATACAATATAACACAATCTTAAACATAATTAGGATGAAGATTAAATATCACTATTCATTTCTTATTGGATTAATTTATTTAGCTTAAGATTGTGATTATTAATGCTATTTTATCAAGCACATTTAAAATAAGCCAAAAGGAAAAAAAATGCACAGGCAATGCACAATTTAAAGAGGTGATTTTATACCATTAATAGGGATGCCTGTTTTATATATGTCCAGAATATTTTAAAAATAAGTAATTGTAAATAATAAAGGATCCAATATTGAAATATGCTATGTATCCTAACTTTTCTCCAAATCACTACAGAAATCCAGGTGATAAATTCAGTTAAAATTCATGTCAAATATTTCCTTTCTGCCTTTTGTTAGTTTTTATATATTTAACCCATATCTCTTTGGTTGCACACTGTTTGCAGGGCAGACAACAAAAAGGATTGTGTGGCTGCACAATTCTTCAGATGATGTAGCAAACAAAACAGTTTATCACAAATGGAGTACAGAGGTGTTACAGTCACAGTTAGGCCTTAGATCATAAGATATTGCTATAGTTCTATTTTAAAACAAGTTTAATTTCAAATATTTGGCTCATAATTAATCTACAGATGAGTGCACAAAGTTCACATATTATTAGCCAGCTATTTTCAGGCTCAAAGCATCAACACAATTCCTATGTATCACCTTGAGTACAGTAAGAAAAAAGTGATGTGTGTGGTAAAGTAAAACCATAGGAGTTTCCAAACATGACAGCCAATGGATGCTACCATGTCTCACAACATCATGGTAGGGATTGATATTTATTTATTATTTATTTGATATTTAGCTCAGGATCCTAAGGTGGTGGATGCAGAAATGTTTCTTCTTGTTCTGAGTGTATATCATCCATTTCATCTTTCTGCAGTTCTAAAGGAGCAAGCAAGAACAGAGAAGTGCTCATGAATAGAGAAAAACTTTTGCCTCAGATACATTATTGAATGGTTGAATTTTAGCACAGTTTGACAAAACCACAGGCCTTTATCACTATTCATTGCAGTCACAAATCAGTTTCTTGCTCTTTATGCTTTCTCTTGTGTGGGAAAAAAACTCTTCAATACCCCATTTCTACCTTCACACACTTCTTAAGGTTAGTATCTCCTGTGATGTTCACAAAAATCTCTATGACTGGACAGCTGGCATGCTGAGACTTTGCTATTCATGACTGCTGGTGCTGTCTCATCATTTTTTACACTCCCTTAATCTGTGTGGATCCATCTACAACTTCCTGCCTTTTATTATGAGGTTGCCCAAACAGGGAAGATGAAGCTTACGGGCACTGCCATATGCATTGACACCTACTCCACATTAACACCTTATGTGAACACTCTCCAAAGCAGATTCACAGCTTGCAGAAAGGTAGAAAATTGCAAACAAATCTCTATCTCACCTCCCCCAAAATCCGCTGTCCCTGTTACGTGCTTTAACATTCCAAACCTGGAATAGGCAAGGCAGCCAAATGTCCATCCAGTGTATAGTCCAGCTAGAGGCCAAGCAAGGGTGTAAATTTCTGCTCAAAAGCCCAGTAAAATCCCAATAAAATGGCCAGCCTTCTCCCAGTTTCAGGAGATTCTGGACTAGATACTAGAATTAAAATCTACTCAATACTGAAAAGAGCAATACAATGTTAATCAATCTTGTTCCAGGATTTTTTAAGGTTTGGTTGGTTGGTTGGTTTTCACACCCAAGTTTTCTTCCAGACTGTTTTAAGGCTCAAAAAAGCTCATACTAAGTACATATTCAAATGAATAGAATCTGGGATAATTAATAATAACTAATATACAAGTATCTGGCTGAAGACACAGGTAAAGAGAAAAACAAATGCTTTATGATGTACCACCTGCTGTATATCATCCACCTCTTTTTATCCTGCAGGTTTTAATATAGTAGAATTAACATTTTTATCTTTCAGTTTGAACTTGGAAGAGTCATCTGGACATGATGCCAGGCCATTTTGTCTCAACTGTGCCTTTGCTAAGAAAAGTTGGACCACCTTATCCTTAACGTCCACTTCTAATCTGGTATTCCACTATTCTATGATCTATAACATTATCAGTGTCACATTAAAAAGTATTAGAACATTTTGTTTTCTCATCATCTGCATATTTCATGTTCTTTTACCAACATGCAAGGCACACTAGGGCAGAGAAAATAAATATTGATTTCAATCAGATTTATGTGCCAGCAGCTAATAAGTGTTAGAGAAAAACTCCTACTAAATATTTTGAAATGCTTTCCACTCACAATCTCTCAGTATCTTTCTATCCTGCAAACAACCATATAAAGGTTTTATTGTCTCATTTTTAATGTGATTTGTACCAATGAAGCATTTCACAAAGATGAAAAATGCCAGTTGTGACTGGGCTTCTCCAAAACACAAAGGAGTCAGCAACATGTGTACTATTTTTAAATTTCCTTATGTCTGAATTCACATAAAAGCCTTCTCAGAAAATAAATCAACAGTTCTACAGGAAAAAAAAATCTGCCTTTAGACAGACACCATTAGAGACCTCTTCATATACACAAAAATGTTTAAACCTTCATTATCTCCAAAATGTGTATTTTTCTACCTTTTAAAATCTTATCATATATAAAAAGCTACACTAGCCTTAACCAGGAAATTATTCTTTTACTTTATTGAATGTTTTTTTCCCAAGAGCTGGAAAGAATAATAATACAAACATAAAGCAGTAGATAAATTCCACAATTTTTTCTTAGTAAAAAAATTTAGGTCTTGTTAAAGCTCAGAACAAGCAAAGCACTATTTTGTTTATTAGGGGTTTTGTTTTTCGGGGTTTTTTTTTTCCCTTCATGTCTGGGCATGATAACCACCTAAGGCAAGCAAGTTACAAAGAGAAAAGAGAAAAAGAAATAGTAGCTGCTCAACTGTCGATATGTGAAGTGGAAGCTGTGTTATTAAAAGTGGAGTGTATGTTCAAAAATACAAAAGAAAGAACCAATCTGACTTTGAGATGTTCTAAAGACCCAGAGAAACAAAGTAAATATGCACACTTATTTGCACTCCACTTATTCTACAGAAATCCCAATATTAACCATATCTGCTGAAAAGCTAGATAGCCCTAACTTGCTGAGATAATTCTTTTTATATTCTTTTCCTTTCTTTTCTTTTTTTGTTTGAGTAACAGGAGTGGAGCTCAAAAGATTTTTCATAATAAACAGCAATAAGGAAGACGATTCAATATTTCAAACTGAGGGAGACCTCTATTTTTCTCCTGCAAATGACAGAGGAGTTAATTGCTCCAAGGGCTGTAGCAGAGCACCTTCTGTTACTACTCACACCATTAATGTTGTTTAACCCAGCCTAGGAGACAATGTGAGGAACCTTAGCCAGACCTTGGCAAGTATGAGGATGAAAACTGCAATCCATGGATTTTGTATCAGTCCCTAGAAGTACAAATGCCAGCTAGATACTCCTGGAAGTGGTGAAATCAGAGCAAAGGGAAGGGATGAGGAAACGGAGGCTGAGATTGAGGCAGGCTGGGCAAGATCTTGCTCTGAGTCCCCAATGCCTTGGTTTGCATTGCTCCACTCAATTAACATTTCTGGAAGCAACATGCAATGCTGTGTACTCATTCCATACTTGTCTGCTTGTAGTAATGGCTCCCATTTGAGCCACAACATGTGATGATGGTGATGTTCCAATAGCCTAAACCTGCACTAGGAACATCTAGCAGTAATTCACAAAAGCTGCATGTATTAAACTAACCTTCAATGCTAATGGCTTTAATAGGTACATCAGTACAGAAGCTGTAACTAATACTGGATTGCTCCAAGAAATATTACAGAATGTGGGCAAAGCATCTCATTTACTGAAGATACTCTATTAAATCACTTGTAACTCTACACAGATGCAATTTGAAATATTATAAAAATATTTACCTATTTCAGCTAATTTCTCACAGTCAACCTCAGACAACAAGAAACAAGCTTATGCAAACCTTCCAAACAGATTCTTGAAGGATAAAATGATCCTTGGGTCATCCCTACAAAAATTAACAAAGGAAGTTATCATCATAATGTGGCACATTTTACACACTACACAAATAGCAAGAGAAAACAAAAAACCCACCCAAGAAGCCCTACTGCCCAGTTGCTGTAGAAGAAAAACCTCACTGACATATGGTTATCATTTTCTTACTACAATAGTATATACAACTACTTAAAAACTGCAATAAAAAAAATAAAAGCTGTGAATTAATAATAAAGAATTTGAATAAACAGACCTCTTTTTATTTCAGTGGAGTTGTTCCTCAAAGTACTTACTCATTACTCACCTTTAATGACAAACAACAGAATTTTCGACTAATTCACTCCTGAAAATAACTTAATACTTACTTTTTTCTTAATGTAGATGATGATAAATGTACTCTGTACCCTCACACCAGGTCACTTCTTATTCCAACTTTTATTACAGGAAACATTCTATACCTCATATTTCACATGAAAGAACTTCACGAAAATTTAAAGAGAGCATTAGCATATAAAAAACTTTAAAAACAGCTGTTCCTGTGTGTAATTGCTGCTTTTTGCAGAGTACTAAGTAACACACTCAAAATTATAATCAGGACCAAAAAACAAGATTTAGAGGATCTGCTTCCCCAGGCACTCACTCCAAAAAACAAAATGAGTCCTTCCAAGTCCATATTTCCATTACATTAAATAAATGTTTACATAAAAAAATGTTTACATTTTGCAGGAATTTAAGGACTTCGAGAAGTTTTCGAGGACCTGTGAATTTGTACTTCCTGAAAAAAAAGAGCCAATGTTCAATATATCTGAGCTTCATGGATTTCATCCCAAACAAGTATTTCCAAAAGCTCTTACAAGGAAATGGGGCTTTACCTTCCTTCTGAAGTACCTATTTACATCAGGCCTTTTCAGTCTATTGAATTGAAACCATAAACCATAAATGAAATCTATAAGTCATAAAAATTAAGCAATATCTTTGACACTAGAATGCTTGTTAGATGATGTGAGTAACTAAAGCCTCAATGAATTTTATTTCAGCAACTTGGAAAAAAACAAACAGAGACCACTGCGTCTTCCAGCAGGATCCATCTCTATTACACACACTCCAGTATTTGTATGTTTCTACTATGGGAAAGTTTAAATAAAGTCTTGGGAATACACAGGAGAAAAGACAAAACAGCCACACCACCAAGCACTCTTTAGAGCAGAGGTTTCTGCCCTTATCAGCCGCTCACCCAAACATACTTCCTCCCAGCTTTCTGGGAAGTAAAGGAAAAAACGCATGGTGTTTGTGGCTGTAGTCATTCCTCTGGTATGCACCTTTCCCAAGAGAACAGAAAGCCTTATCAAAGCCAAGATAAACAGTGAGTCATGATTTTACACGGGTAACAAGATCCTTCTTTTGTAAGGCTTTACCTATACACAAGAAATTTATTGAAGAAGGAAAAAAGCCATCTCCTTCAGCCTCGGCTTGAAGGAAAAAAAATAAATACAGTCCTTCAATACATAGCATGGGACAAATCACAATTTCTCTTTCATACTAATTGTTAATGCTACAGTTAGAAGTAGTGGCTCAGTCTAGAGAGGGCAGATTTAAATCTCCCCTCAGACCTTGTCCTGGGTTGATGTTTTTACTGACTCCTCACCCTGCCCCCCTTGGCCATGAAGCTGGGCTCTGCTCTGCGGACTGGCCTTGGTTTGCCGCGGGCTTGGCTTAAGGGCTTCGCTTGCTCGCTGGGCTCTGGCTGCTGCTGCTTGTGGCTATCGCTGCTGTGGTGGTGGCTCGTGGCCTGGTTTGTTAGTTAGCTGTTTTTTGCTTGATTTTTTGGCTTTATATTGCTTGAATTATTTGGTTTAGCTCGCTGCTGTTTAAGGCTTGCTGGCTATTCCGGCTGTTTTTTTCTTTCTCTCTCCCCCTCTCCCTTCTCCCCCTCACCTCCCGAGGATCAGCACCAGCTCCGGAGGAACCCTGCGGCCTGCCTCTGGACACCAGCCAGAAGCATTTCGTCCTTCTAGTGAAGATTGAAGCGTCCAAGTTTCTCTCTCTCTCTCTCGGTGAAAACTTTTTTTGTCACCTGGGTCTTTGCTGGGAAGTGTTTCTCTTGTATGTGTTAATAAATAGGTTTTTTCCACTTTTCCCCCTGAGTGAAATATTTTTTTCTTAAGTCCAGTGGGATAAATAATTGGGGGTTTATTTCCTGGGGAGCTCTTCTGGGGGTTTTTTCCCCTAAGTTTGTCCAAACTTGGACAGACCTGCTGAAAAACATCTGGCTTTTGAATAGCAAAGATCCTGTACAACTGAGAGCAACCATGATAGCGTTAAAACATTTACAGATGTTTAGCACAAAAATTTACTGTGAAGCTAGAAATTATTTACATGTAATCAAAGAATAAGGGAAGTGGAGAAGAAGCCATCTGCCCGTTTTTCAGCTTACTGTTCCATCGGGGCAACAATTAGAAAGTTTCCAGTTAGGAAGCAAACTTAGCGTAGCATCCTCAGATACTGATTTTCTGTTGACTGCAGCATTCTTTGTTCCTGGGAGATAACATAGTCTCCTTAACAGTGTTCCATACCACTTATCACTGTTTCTAGTAAAGTGATTTAGTGCCTTCCCCAACCCACCAGAAAGGTAATTGAAAAAAAAGTCCTGAAATTTGGAAATATTTTGCAAAATATTGCAGGCTCTATTCCTCCAGAGGCAAGGTTATTACTTACTGACATCCCTAAAGAATTATTACTTCAGTGGAAATGAAGGCAGTCACACACAGAACTGCCTGGTAATGAACTACCATCTACAGAGAGTCCAAACAAAGACAAGAGATTCCTCCAACATTTGTCAAGGCACAGGCACCTTTAATGCCTATTCTTTTTGTTCACTCAGCTGTCAGATATATTCTTCTTCAATTGTAAATAGTGTGGTTTCTCTTCATTTTTTCCCTGATGTTCTTGCCTTTCACAGATATTCTTTGTTACTTTTAAACAGCTTGACACAGCTCACCGTGCAACATCAGTCTGAAATTTACATTTTGATAGTACAAGAATTTTGCGTGAAGCCAGAATCTGCTAAAGCATATCAGATACCAAACCAGGTTAAGGGTTTTCAGGAGATATTTTATTATTTACAATACTGCAGGAATTTGCTATGGAATCTATAAACACAGCACTACATGAGTTGAGTGCATAATGCACTCATGAAAAATGTTTTGAAAACATTCTCCTTGTCTTCCTCTAGGTTGCCTGCCCTAAAATTTTTTCCTCAGTGTATTTCCTACACAATGTCTACCAACCCCCAAGTTTGTATTTCTCATTATGACCTGATTTTAGCTATTTAGCATAGTTTCTCTTCATATTCTTTACTGACCTGACATCCTTTGCAGGCAATGCATTGGTGAAAATCAGCAAATAGACGCTGAGACTGACAGCAAAAGCAGACACAGGGCTCTGGTTCTTTGGGCCTCTCTCTGCTGAAATAATTTGACAACCTGAAAAAAAAACCCAAAGAATTTGAATGCTGATGCCACACAGGTTGGCAAGTTAATATTTAAAATTAAAGGATTATTACTTTGAAAAGTTCAATGCAAGTTTACTGTTGGGCTTTAGGATTTTTCCTTATGTTTCTTTCTCTCAGGGAATTTTTCCCCATAGGTGTTGCTAGCAGACAATAACCAGGTACTTAAGAGAGATAAAAGAGTTGCTGCAGCTCAGGGGAGGGGTGCAACTGGCTACTCTCTCCTTTTACCTGGGGGTTTCTCTGGGAAGGGCAGAAATACCCCTGTGTTTCAAACCAAGACATTTACAAAAGTTTATACTACTATGCATGGATATTTCAATCAAATTTAAAATCACGATAGCTATTCTTCACTGGAACTATACAAATTCACAAAATTCACAGAACGACTAGTTGAAAGAGACCTTCAAGATCATCGAGTCCAATCCATGCCCTAGCACCTCAACTAGACCATGGCACCAAGTGCCACATCCAGTCTTTTTTCAAACACATCCAAGGATAGTGACTCCACCACCTCTGCAGGCAGACCATTTCAGTACTTTATCACTCTTTCAGTGAAAAACTTTTTTCTAATATCCAACCTGTATCTCCCCTGGCACAGCTTGAGACTGTGTTCTCTTGTTCTGTTGGTTGCTGCCTGGTGAAAGAGACCAACCCCCACCTGACTACAAACACCTTTCAGGCAGCTGTAGAGAGTGATAAGGTCACACCTGAGTCTCCTTTTCTCCAGGCTGAACAATCCCAGCTCCCTAAGCTGCTACTCACAGGGTTTGTGTTCCCAATCCCTCACCAGCCTCATTGCCTTCTCTGGACACGCTCCAGGTCCTCAATGTCCTTCCTAAACTGAGGGCCCAGAACTGGACACAGCACTCAAGGTGTGGCCTCACCAATGCTGAGGACAGAGGAAGAATGAGTTCCCTGCTCCTGCTGCCCACACTGTTCCTGGCACAGGCCAGGGGCCATTGGCCTTCTTGGCCACCAGGGCACACTGCTGGCTCATGTTCAGTCAGCTGTACCAGCACCCCCAGGTCCCTTTCTGCCTGGGCTCTGTCCACCTACACCATCCCCAGTCTATAGTGCGGCAGGGGGTTACTGTGGCCAAAATGCAGGACTTGGCACTTAAATGATGATAACAACACCTGCCATCCCACTGTTCCTTCATTTGCACTAGACTGTTTCTTAAACAGTGCACTGAAGACCCAGCTAGCTGTTTGGTTTGCCCAAACCAATTATTTTTCCATTACCTCACAAGTATTAAGATTTAATATTTGCAAGCTGGATAGTTTGCTATGTTACGATAACTTACTATACTGGAAATATAATGCTGTGAAGCATGGAAGTGTTTTTACTACAAGAGTTTAATGCACAGAGTCCACTGAGCCAGCAAGGCAATGAGTGAGTGTTTCAGGTAACTCAATGGTTGTTCTGCTGGTGTCAAGGAGCTCAGAACCAGCAAACCACTTAATGTCTTCAATACCAGCCATATAAACCAGCAGCACCAACAGCCACCTCAACTTTAACCCTGAAACCAAATCTTCCCATAATGCAGTCCACCTCAGTTTTCCCCTCTATTCACATCAGTGCATCCCATCCTCAGAATCTTGATATTTCAAATCACATCTCCCGCTAGATGTTTATAGATGCTTTGAAATTACAACCGAAGAAAAATTCAAAAACAATTTTACATTTCACATAATCACAGAATCCCAGAATGGCTTGGGTTGGAAAGGTCATTAAAGTTTATCTCGTCCCACCCCCTGCCATGGGCAGGGACACCTTCCACTATCCAACCTCTGTCCAACTCTTGAACACTTCAACACTTCCAGGGGTGGGGCAGCCACAGCTTCTCTGGGCAACCTCTGCCAGGGTCTCACCACTCTCACAGGAAAGAACTTCTTCTTAAAATACAATCTAAACCTACTCTCTGACTGGTTGAATACATTCTCCCCTTGTTCTGTCACTCCAGGCTCTTCTAAATAGTCTTTCTTGTTGCCTTCTTCAGGTGCTGGAAGGCCACAATTAGGTCATCCTGAAACTCCTCTTCTCCAGGCTGAACAAACCTAATTCCCTCAGGCTTTTCTCATGGGAGAGCTGTTCCACCCCTTGGATCATCTTGGTGCCCCTTCTGGACTCACTCCAGCAGCTCCATGTCCTTCCTGTGCTGGGACCCCAGGATATTACAGACTCTTTAGTAACATTGATCCAAACAGAGTAAGACTGAGCTAAAGAATAATGACTTTTCTCATTTATTCAATTATTCTATATATTTAGTATGTGTAAACACATGAAAGATTATGTATATAGCAAACATAATAATTTTGTACTTTTCTTCCACCTCATGTGACAGATTTAAATACTAAACAATAATTAGAAAGACACATGTAGACCCTGTGAACAAAAACTCTTCAGTCTTGCCTCTTTCTTGTACAGCAGGTAATACATTCTTTCATAATAATTCAATGCCTTCTTAAAATAAAGAACAGACTCTTTAGATTTATATTCTGAATCATCTCTAGCTCTCCTTAGCGGTGTGATAAAAGATACCATGGCATATTTCAAGATGAAGCATCCAATACACTGGATTATCAGCATGCACTTTATTGTGCATTTATAGACCTTACGTTCAGTGGTCTTACAAATAATATGAAATCAGTTTTCTTTAACATTGATATGGAGGTGGTGCTACAGCTTTTTAGCCAGTAGGCATCTCTGGAAAAATTTTAGTAAACACACATGTGAGAAGGCAACATCAGGAAAACCAGAAAAAAAAAAATACCTATTTCCTTGTAAATAATCTCTAAACTTTTTCCTGTGCATCCCTTTTCACACCTAGTCCAAGCCTCCTTACTCATCAGTGTGAGCCTGGGATGGCCAGAAAAACCCCACTGAGAATTCCATAAGAAGCTTATGGTTTAGTTTAAATTTTGGGGGGTGGTTTTAAAGTGTCTATCTGCAAAGTCTTGGAATATGATGTAAATTGTTATGTTTCCTTCAGTGGGCTATGCTGTCACCAGTCTTCCTCTGTCAGGGAATGTCACCCTATGCCACAGAACAACTAAGTCCTTCTTAAAGCTCTGATACTCAGTTTTATCACCATGATCCTGCAGCATCATGCCAAGTATTCCCTGATGTTTTTGTGACTCATATGGAAGAGGAAGCCCAAAATTTTCTACAGGGTTAGTTTCAAAGTTATAAAAAAAATAGTGAAATACAATTACTACATAGCACACAAGATCAGCTATAGTCTTTGCTAAGAACTTACAGTTAAAAGAAACACTCCGAGAATATATTAATGTAAAAGAAGTATGAAAGATACCTTCAGAATTAACAAAGTGTAGAAAAAGCCCTTAAGGCCATCATTGCTGAAGGGCAATGAAGTTACACTGCAGGGAATTTTCTCTACTATAGAAAGGACTGGTATCACAGCCTAGTCTGTATAACCTGAATTTCCAAGTCTGAGATTCTATTTTTAGTTCTTCCCAACTTTACTTGTGGGTTGAAATTTTCCAACCTCAGAAGTAGCATGTGAGGAAGACAGGAGTTCAGGAAAGGTTACAGGAAGGCTAAGTTAAAGAAATAGGAATGGAACACGGTAAGAAGACAAGAAATGAGATATGAGAGAACCTGAATGAATCCCAGCTGGGGATAATAAGCAGAAAATCTGTGTCCATTAACGTAGCTTGAAGTGAAATGTAAGATTGTTCTATCTCACCTTTTTTTTCCTATCACCACATCAGCTGTTACATCTTCTCACACTGCTTGGCCTCAGAAATAGCAACCTACAATCACTATCTGTTATTCCATCACATTAAGGTGCAAGAGTCCTTACAGCTAATACTGAGAGCTTTGGGACTCAGCCAGTGATAACCTGCACTGCTATCAATGTGCTATCCTACAACAGAATTACAATGTTTTAGTGTTTTTATTAGAAGTTTATTTATGGATCTAAAGCCACAGAGTTTGTTACAGGAATATCAATGCACTTCCTAAACCTAGCATGCAAATGTTCAGGAATGTCAGAGATGAGTTTGATTTGACGGGGGATCTTAGGTCCTTGTGCATATGTGCAAAGACATATTTTTAATTACAGGCTCAGAATTGGTTGGGGTTTTTTTCCACGCAATGCCTACTTCAGCTTCTGCACAGGAGACCATGATCTGAGAAAGAACTGTTCACCTCTACTGAGATGGTTATTTTTCCCTCTAGTCCAGAAACACAGTGGCTGTAGACATAGTGACAAGGCTTGAACAAAAGGAACAGAAGATGGGATGGTCTCAGCCCTAATATGGATGACCTGGAATCCATTTTCACTTCAGCCAACAATTTCCAACTAGAAACTTCGCTAGTCATTTTAAAAAATTCTTCTCTTAGATGATTTGAACACTTACCTGTAAGTTTGCTAAGTGACAAATCCAGGTAGTATGAACAGAGCAACCCCCCACAAGAGAGCTGACCCTGGGCTTGCTCCCCTTAAATGACAGAGTTGCCATGATCCCTTAATGGTGAAAACAGAAACATAATTCTTACTCTTGGAATAGTTTGAAAACATGAAAAAACAGCTTAAAGGAGTGACTGTATATATTTGCTTTTCCCCAAAACCACTTGTATGTATAGAGAGAGAAGGGCTTTGCTCTTCAAAAAAGCTAGGAAACTAGCCTGATATAAAGAACTGACTTGAGGATAAAAGAAAATGATGGAATCCGGTGCTGAGTGCATGGCATTGGACATACAGTTCTTGGTTCTCAGAGGCACCTGCAGCCCCAGTAAATGGCAGCACTCAAAATTTCTTGAGGGACTCAAAATTTCTTACAAATGCATGGTTTGACCCATCACATCCCATATTTGCATGATTAGAGGACTGTTACTTCTTATGTTTGTCAGCTCATGCTACGGATTCCTCATCTGCAGTCACTGTCTGTCTGTATATATTGTAAAAATTATTGTCATCATAATCAAAGACAATGTCATCAGAAGACATAGTGTGCCAGAGGAGGAGGAAAACTCTCAAGGAATATGGATTGCATCAATATCAAATAAAGGGAATTCAGTAATAAAGAATGAAAGATTTGGCAACTATGAACACAGTAAGTCTTCCAGCAGAAGCAGAGAAGAAATAATAACTTCTTTAGTTTTTCTTTCCTAGAATGTTCTTATTTCTTAAACCAGATATTATAAGTCAATGATTACATTCTCTCTTTTTTCATTCTCTTTTAAAAATGCCTTAGAGAAGAGGTTATTTTAACTCAGGTCAGGGAAAATTTGATGGTTCTACTAAACTGATCTTTATTATACTGGTAATATAAACTGCCAGGCTCATCTGATGCAAAGAAAGGTTTTTTAGTAATTGTCTCCTTGAAAAGGCACCAACCAAGTTGTCAGTTTTTAAGCTGTAAGGTCTGAACAGTGTATACTTACAACTGATTTTGTGCCTTGTTATAGTAATATCCAGCAGTATTGCTAAAATAAAGGTCTTCTGGCATTACTTTTACAACTATTCCACACCTTCACTCCTTTTCATTTTTAGAAACTTGCTGATACAAGCTTCCCACCATCAGTGCTTTTACCTACATATTCTAAAGGTTTGGTTTGTTGCTTGTTTGGATTTTTTTTGTGTGGCTATTAACTAAAACCAGTTAGATTTTACATTTCCAAATGTCCAATTTTTTTTTTTTCTGCATTTATTTTGTCATTAAAATTTTGATACTGTCCACATAGCCTGCCTTTCCATGAAAAAATTATGTGGTGCTTTTTTGTTTGTTTGTTAGTATTATAAATCTTCACCATTTTCATCAGCCCTTGTCCAGAAACTTTTCATTAGTTTCTTTCTACCTCATTGTTATCAGAACTACATGTAAGGCTCTGACTTAAACTTTGCTTTCTGACCTGAGTTCATTAATGAGAATTTGTTCCCATGTTGTAAATGGAGAAGAACTGGCTTGTTTCAGGTTCAACTTGAATTTCTAGCAAAGTTTTCACCAGTTTGTCTCAAGAGCTCCCTCTCAGTAAGGACAATTTAGAAGCATGGCCATGAATGCAGTTTCTATAGGAAAGTGTCTCAGTTTGGAGACAAATTTAGCAGAAAATGCTCTGAAATAAGTGCTTCCTCTAAAGAAAAGGACTCAAATAATCCCTTTTGCCAATGAGAAATGAATACCAGTGGATGGAAGTCAAAAAAACCCCAAACTGTTTACAAACAAAGAAAAAGACAAAAGGGAGCCCACAAGGCACAGAAAAGGATTGAATAAGTGCTAGATATCGAAATTTCAAAACCTCAGCCCCTCACCAGATCGCATGGCCAGGAGGCAATGATGGTGGCTGCCCTCTTTGTCTCAGGAAGGGGAGGAACTGGAGGGTGTTAGTGTTCTTTCTTGTGTCAGTTCAGCTTCTCTCAGGTCTCTTGTTCGGGGCAGCCCCCCACCAACTCCCCAGACAGACCAAAAAAATCAAAGCCAAAAAAGTTCAAGGAGAAAACCAATCAAACCAAACCAAACCAAACCAAACCAAACCAAACCAAACCAAACCAGACCAGACCAAACCAAACCAAACCAAACCAAACCAAACCAAACCAAATCAAACCCCTGCCAAGAGGATTCCAGGTACAGTCTCCAGGCTAGGGGTAGGGAAAAAAGCCCAACTTCTTGCTTAAAGATAGCGAAAAACGAATCCAACAAAAGGAACAAGGTAAAGTGTCCCAGTCCAGGCTGCAGCCCAAGCACCCAGAGAGAAATTTTTAACCAAATCTTAGGAGCCCAATGCTCCCCACCTCACCCCTGGGGTCCATCTACAGCAGCACTTCTGGGCCTAAAGCAGACTATTAGGTAATAAATTATCATCATAAAATCACCCCAAGACAGAAAGGACATTATTAGTATCAGAATAGAACAGAGAAAAAAATTCCTAGATCAGTTTCCAATGCAAATACAACAATGAACAGTAGAAACAGCACATATGGCAGTAGATTTTTATTAATTGGTTAACAGCTCCAATAACATAGTTGCCTACACATAAAAGTTATGTAAATAGAGCTCAATCACCATATGGAATTTGATCAAGATGATAATGGGCAACAAAGCAAGACAATCCCATTCATTTTCCATATGGCTTCTGTTGACTTCTATCTATTATGCTGAAACTTCTCTGTATGCTATTATGGAATAATGTGTTTTGCTTTTCAAAATGATTTATTTAATTAGGAATCCAAGTTTACACCAATGTCTCAAAAGGTATATAAAAAGAACTCAAATTGGATTTTCTTAACATGTTTTGGTTTTTTTCTGTATCAGTGTCATGCTTACTTGACTTAATTTTTTTCAAATTGATAAAGATGGTTAAGCTAAACCTTATTCCACTAACAGGAAAACCCTTCCACTTGAATGAAACAGGTCCTTTTATTACAGCACAACTATTGCAGTATTGCATGTTTTATTGCACAAAGGCTGATGGCAGCAAATGCAAGCATATCTATCTACACATTCCTCCATCAGCACCATTGCAATTGTATATACAACATTTATTATTTTCCTCTCTAGCAAGACAAATGGTATTAGATTCTTATTCTACAGTGAAAGGGGTAGAAAAACATAGATACTTCAAGGAATTCACTTGGGAGAAACAAATCACTATTGAGAAAAGCCTGATAGTTTTCTTGCTTCTGGCTTCAACATAATTATCATTTGGAGCCAATAATTAACAGTTTAGATTTTTCAGACAGATGTGCTAAGTACACCTTTAGAAAATCAGACAGATAAGATGATCCTTGCAGAGTGAATTGTTGATGCAATACAAGTGCTTTTCCAAGTGACATGGGGGTGCAATCAAAGCACAGTGGCTTTCAGGATCCAGACTCAATGAGGCGGGGAAAGAGATGAACAAAAAGAATGAAGAGCCTTTCACCTAGTGGAAGTTGATTTTTTAACAGCTGATTCAGGACTGTCTGCAGTTTTAACAGCAAGCTCTGTCACTTGTCAGCAGCACTGACAGAACCCTGTCTCAGTATAGAAATACAGAACAGGATGCTGTACTGAGACATGCCTCAGCCTCAAACCACTTTCTCACCTTTCCTGCCATGCCCAAAACTCCTTTTAGGTAGTTAGTGTTCAAGTCTAAATTATTTCAGAAATAAGGTGTGGGGAGCATGGTATTGCCTTTGTATTTCATCCTAAAATAGGAAAGTGCAATGCCTGTTTGAACTGGGAGACTCCCTGAGAAGAGCCATGGGGCTGGCTACTGAACCACATCTTCATACACTATCAGAGACCTCTCATTATTGGTTTAATGCTGTTGCCCACTATTTTTTTCAGTTTGATTGGAGTGTTACTGATTTTTTAGCTGGACCAAAGCCATTTTGATGTCTGGTGTGCAAAGTTTGGGAAAGAAACAGAAAATAGGGCAGCAGGATATTCTGGAATTCACTATCTAGCAAATGGGTTTAACATCCTCCTACTGCTGAAAATTTGAGACAGCAAAACCTTTTGCAGGAGGAATTGGCTGCAGTGGAGAATGAAGGAGGCATGACAGCGAGCAATGAATCCCATAACTAATTTCCAACTTGAATAATTAACATTAGTGCCCTGCAAAGAATTCATTTTCGCTCAGGTCTGTTGTCCCTCTTATGGTCACGTCAAAAGAAGGTGGGGGTGCTTCTTTCCTTGGTGATCTTGTAACCTGAAGTGTGTACCTGCCAAGGATCATCTCCACCTGGAGAGGCAGGAAAAACAAGCCTGATCTGCACTAAATCACACACCACTGGGCCTTTTCCTCTCTCCCAGCAATAACAGTCTTCTGAACAAAAGACAGCAGAGGACTTCAATACCTCATCTTCCTAATCAGACCTGTAAACCACAGCAGCATCCCATTAGGTGCTGAGGTTTGAAGTTTCCCATTTGCCTTTTTTTTTTCCCTTGAGTAGAGGTAGTTGGTGAACTCCAGGAAAATTGCAAAATTTTAAAGAAAGGGCTTATTCCACCACCCGAAAGTCACAGAAACATTAAGTTATTATTCAAATGAAAAGCTGCTCTCAGCCATTAACATATGTTTTTAACAACAAAAAAAGCAAAATACTAATATGAAGGAAGATATGCCCATGCTTATTCATGTCGTAATTGAATGGTCAGGGAGCTTGCCTAAGATGTGGTCTGCATGAATTAAACCATGGTGTGACACTAGAAATCTTTTCCTCTTCCTAAGATGTTATGGGGAAAGAGGCATTGAAAGTCAACCAATTTATGCAATCTACTTTGTAACATGATGGCTGGCTTTTGCCTTTCTAAAGACAAAGCAAAATAATTACTTCTTCTCTGTAACAAGTGTCAAGAGGATTATTTCTATCAAACCCATCCCAAACAGGAATTAAGAATATTGCTTCCCCTCCTATAAATTTACATATTTAGACTGTTCTTAGAAAAATGAAGCATGTTGTAATTCAATGGCTCATGTTCTATGTCAAACAGGCTTTTTTCAAGAGTGAAAATATTTTTAAAAGCCAGTGTACAAATGCAATTGTATTTTATGCAAGCAACCTGTATTGATAAATCACAGTGCAAAAAACTCTGCCTTCATCGAAGTGGGAAGAGTTCAGCTGACACTGGTGGTGGCCTGAGCTGGATCCAGTAAGTCCAGCAAGCTCCTCTGCAAACACTTCATTAACACAGGTAATTGTCAGTGCTGATGAAGAACCCTGAGAAGGCATCTCTTACTGTTGCATAAGCATAATTTTAATACCTTTAGTTCATCACTCAGATTGGGTTTCCTGCCCAGTGGTCAAGCCTAGGGAGCCATTCATCACTGTTTTATGCCTGCCTGATTTGTAAAAATTCCTCAGAGCAGGCCTCACCAAAGATAAACCAAAAAGACAAATCATCATCCAGCAGTGTGGGATTATTAGCATTTTTTGCTGAATATACTTACACATGTGGTATTTTCCCTACCTACTCAGCCTCATCCTGAAAAGGAACACTTCAAAGCACAGAAGGGTAAATATTTTAGTGCTATCACAAATTGCAGAGGTCAAAACCATAATTTAGAAAGGGATTTGAGAGGTCATTGTTGAGAAAATGTAAACAGGTTGTCAGAAATTTCTAAAAGGTCAATTGCCCAAATCTTGAGGTAGCATGCCTTGGTAACAGAAATCATATAAAAGGCCAAAGCTCAGACACATGGGCTTTCAAGCACATCTCTGCTCTAGACAAGTTTCAGCATCCCACAAAGAGGACAGTCAGACCATGACTGTGGAAGACAAATAGCATAAACAAACATTTGCTATGCTAAGCACAAGACCAATCCCTAAACAGAGACTTTATAATTCTGAAGGGAATAGTCATCTATCTTCCCAAATAGACTTGTGCTGTGTGTGAATTATGCTTTTATCCTATCACGTCTTGGCTATGGAACATCCCTCTGCAAATATCATTTAGAGATTTTAGATGTGGGAATAATTGAGGTAGTGTAGCAATTCTGTTTTTCTGGTATGTGTGAAAAATAATGCAGTATTCACAAAACTAGTGATGCTGTCATATAGGTTCTCAAATATGGATACCACCTAGACTGCCCTAAAACATATTCATTTTTTATTAAAAAATAAAAATGAAAGAAAGAAAAAAAAAAAAAAAAGACAACGGGATTCAGAAGACAACATGCATTCCTAAACCAGTGGAATAGTGGAATACATGAGCTTAAAGCTACATAACATGAGCTGGTGAAAGCAATGCAAGACAGCCCAGTGATCCTGTAACTGTGCAACTGAGATAATGGAGAACCTTAGAGTGTGCCTGATAAGCAGCTAAACTAGTATGGCTGAAATTCACCAGGAAAGAAAAAAAGGGCCAAAAAATAGCTATGCTGGATACTGTGGTTTTGTAGGATGGGAAGGTACAGTGGAGAAAGTCCAGGTATTTAAAATTATATTATATTAAATCAAGTTGATTTAATGTGTTCAGAGTGGTTAAAGAACTCATGATGAATGGAGTTAGGACTTTTCACAGAGATGAGATAAACAGCTAATTAACAAGTGAAAAAGATGGTGGCACCACTACTGCTGTTTATATGTTTATACTTGCAAGAGCAAGTATAGAGTAGATGCCCCAGCTTCAAAAGCTTATGTGGTTTGATGCTTTTTATATATATGATTTATTCCAAGAAAATAACACATAACATCTTTCTAACACTAAAAAATGGAACTGCTTTATCTGTACTGATATACTGTTTATTGATATACTGTAGCAGGACAGCTACCTATAAAAAGGGATGCTGACAGGAATAGGAATAAGGTGTTCTGTCCATATACTGCCATTTTCATCAAAGACTAGGATTTCCATAAAAGTTTAGCTTAGCTGTTAGGAAGAAATTCTTCCCTGTGAGGGTGGTCAGGCCCTGGCACAGTTTGTCAGAGAAGCTGTGGCTGCCCCATCCCTGGCAGTGTTCAAGGACAGGCAGGGGGTGGAACTGGGTGATCTTTAAGGACCCTTCCAATACAAACCATTTTGTGATTCTATAATTTGATGATTTATTAATTGTACATATTCAAGAACCCTTCTGGTTCTTCTACCCTTCACATGTAGCAAAAGGAGAATATGCAGATTTAAGGTAGGCAAGTAAAAAAATTAAAAGAGGAAAAATAAAACAAAAAGAAGGTGTTGCACAGATATGCACTGGTTTTAGAATTCCATAAAGTTACAGGACAGCAAAAGTTTATAACATTTAAATTTTTCAATCATAATTCATTGAAAAGCAAACTAGCATTTCATGTTATTCTTGAAAATATTAATTCTGAGTTGTACACTATTACAGGCATATTATACTTTTCAATAAGATCATTTTAACAAAAAATTTAACTTGAAAAAGCATTTAATTTCATCTATTTAATCATGATATGAAGATACCACTCTGGAAGAAAAAAGAATTAGTAAAATCCAAATGCAAGAAAATAGGTTTGAGGAGCTTTTTTTTTTTTTTTTTTTTTTTTTTTTTTTTTTTTTTTTAACTGAAATAATAATATTTTTTATCAGGAAGAAAAAAATGCTATTCTGTTGCTAAGGGAAATACCCTTAAATTGTTATGTACCTCCTCAAATAGGTAGAGGCCATAAGCAAAGAAAAGGTTGGGTCTTAGAGCAGAGCTGGGTTTTGGAGCTGATGTTCTGGAAATAAGCCTGCTGATGGCAAGTGCTCCTTGATGTCTGCAGGCAGGGTACAGAGATGGCAGGAATACAAGGATAGAGATTCTATGTCTGAAAATCATCTTGCATAACCAAAGAGCTCATGGGGAAAAAGGACCTTTTGGAGCAGCAAAATAATTGCACATACAGAGCCTGGCAGAGGAGTGGTGTGAGTATGGGGCTGTTACATCTTACTCATAGGAAGGACTGAGAAAACAGTGGAAAATAACAGGGAATCAGGGAAGATAATTTCATAAAGGAACTGAACACTGGAAATAAGGAGTTCATGCTTTTTCATGAACTTTTGCATTTTGCATGCACATTTTCCCATTAAGCCTTTGCAAGCAGTCCCAGATATCCACCAAGAGAGAAGAAAATTAAAACAATCTCATTTTCCCACTTCAGCCATGTGAGAGAGATTTTTTTTGCCCCTCCTGATTTTACTCCAGTCTTTTCTAATGACTTACTTTTCTCATTCATCATGTATGCCCTGCTGCCTGCCTCTTGTTCGCATCTCACTGCACTGCACACCTTCCACCACACAGAGGTTGCCAAAGCAATGATGAATATTTCAAGGGTGACAAAAGATGCCATTCATTTAAATAACACACTAAAGCTTGTGCTGTATATTCTAAAACACACCAGTGCTTGGCAGATAATCATTCTTGTCCAACTATCTTTGTAAGGAAGTACCAAGTGAAAATTATTCAAAATAGTTTGTAAATGCAGAATTGTGATTGAAAATCAGCAAATTCAAGGCAGATGGATAACATATAGCTCGGAGCTCCTGTAGTTATAAGGCACTGTGGATCAATTTTTGGAATCCCTGGTTCCATTATAAATTCCACAAACAGCATTCTGCTCCTGGATGTTAACATGCTGAGTGTAGCAAGGAATCAGTTTGCAGAAGTCCCTGTAGAGAGAGCAATGATATTACAAACATCTGTTATACTTTGAGAAGCTTTAAGCTGCCTTTTCTCTTAGGGGTTATTACTATGAGCAACCACTGCACGTGAAAAACCCAGTAGCCATTGGAAATAAAGCCGAAAGAATTAAAAGAAAGGTGCACACTGCTTAGAAATTCATTGAAAATCTCTGTACTTATGCAGAAACTTTCTTCAGAAAGTCCCAAAACTACCAGAGAAATTCTACATATTCTGTAGATGCTATTACTCAATATTTGGGCTATAGCCTTTTATTTTTCTACGTGCATTGGAGGAACTCAAGCCTTCAACTTTTCTCTGCTGGGATCTTCACAAATGCAGAAGAGAAGGAAACCAGGAGCCCAAGAAAGCACAATCCAAAAACATGCAGAAATAAAGCAGTGTGGCAGGGCCAGCAATAAGGTAGGTTATCTTATTAGAGTGTCTTCCAGAGCACACAGGTCAAGTACAATTTTCCAACTCATCCTAGCAAAAACCTCCAATTCAATACAGTTGTGATCAAGTAACTTATAAAAATATTTTTGGCTTAAAGGAAGACTCATCTCTATGTCATTAATATTCCTTATCCTATATGTATGCCTACATTTTCCTGTATGATAGCAATTTTTTTTTCCTAAGGTTGATTCCAGCAATAGAGATACCTGGAGTTTCCAATAAAGATAGCTGGAATTGACAGTGATAGCAGACAACAACAAAAAGCTTTGTAGTTAGTATACAAAAAAATAGTACAAGTGATAAACAACTTTGCACAGAAGAGAAAGGATTTTGCAAATCTGCTTGCTGCAATTAGGGGTAGTTTCAGAACCCCTTAGGCAGCAATGGGGGACAAACATCTTTGCTTGCTCCAAATATGATTGTTTATTGTACCAAACCAAGCCTTTTTATACTTAACAAAACTTAACTGAAACTTAACCAAAATAAGCACACATTGGCCACCTGCCACTGCAATGTCTCTGTTCATTCATCTCTTTGCCCAGCCTGCTCTCTCATCATGTGGTGCCAACGTGTTTCCCCTACCAAACACTGCCTCATACATGAGGTGACCATCAACCTACTCTCCAGCCGTCCAACCTGCAGCTGAACCCTTCCCAGAGTGCTTTTTGGTGAACAAAAATAAACAGAAGTGAAGAGGATTTAACAGAAGTGAAAAAGGTCCTTATTCAGAGCTCCTGTAGTTACAAGGCAATGTGGATCAGTTTTTGGAATCCCTGGTTCCATTATAAATTATAAGGTTTCATTATAATTTCTTATTTCCCACACCTTTATACAATGTCCTTAGAAACTGTAAATTATATAAATTCTTGAGCACCCAGGAAGAAAGGTCAAAACAGAAATCAAGTCTCCTAACTTGTGCAAATAAACCTTCCACTTGGCACCAAAATCCCTCAGCCTATACAGCTAATCAATGGTGAATTTCAATCAGCTTTTCATTTAAGATTTGCCTTGTAGGCTTTGATATTTTCCCTTGTGTGACTTTACATTTGTTCCTTCCTTGCCAAGACCATCTACTGGTATTTTGTGTACTACCAATTGGGTATTGCTGCTAAATAATACATGCACATTAAGTTCTCCGCTTGGGAAAATCATTATATCTGAAATGTCCAAAAATCCCTACTTCTAGAAATAGTGCTACAGCAGCTCCTGCCCAGGAGCTTTATCAAAAAGAGAGCATTGATCCATTGGTTATCTTGCCATCTCAAAGTGAAGAGCCAGGGCTGTGTGTGCTTTCACCCAGCAGCTGAAACCTTCAGAGATGTGATTGACAATTCCCTACTTGAAACTTAGGTCAAAATCAATGCTGCTTCCAGCTTTTGAGGAATTGCTGCTACTCCTGTAAATTACCATCAATCACCTTGAGAAAAGCACTGAAAGTTGAAGAACAGACCTAAAGCCTATTTAAGTAACTCATCATCAATTATATTTAGACAGAGCCCCCTGTAATGAATTCACCTATCTTTCAAGTAATTTAAGTAACTATGAACAGAAAATGGTCTGTAATTATTTAAACCTGAAGTGTATCTATTCTTCATAAGTCCTTGTGAAATACTGCATTTGTCCCATTCATTTATGCTAACACTTTGTCTCTCAATAATGGTTTAAAAAGACCAGCCTGCATGCCTCTGAATCTCTTTTTCCTTTCTTAAGATGAAATGTGACTTGCTGAGGACTCCATAGCTTGTGGGAGAGGGCATTTGGAGCTAGGAAAGAGCATTTAGCAAGCGAAGAGAGTGCTGTCATTTCCATACTATCAATTTAATCTAGCTTTGTTATTTTTTGGCAAGACACGGGCAGACTTGAAATTACTTGTCTCACCATGCAAAACATTAATCTCTGTTCATATATTGATTGTTGTTCTAGGAATATTTGTTGCTGCTAAACAATTTTAATGCCCTGAAAAGTAGTGTTATTCTGAAATCTGTTTAAGAAAATTAAATTTCTTTGCTGGAACTCATAGTGTATCATCAGGGTGATGAAAAGTTAGAGGTGGCTTTTTGATGACATTGCAAATGCCTCAGGCAGATGTGAGGCGTTGTACAAAGAAGTTGCATAAAGTGTTGTTACACAAATAAAGTGATTCTTAAACATTGGGGACTGTTGATTGCATCAAGTGAAGTAAGCGAAGTTACACCAGTTAGTGCTAATAACTACATCTTCAGCTGACATAAAGTTTTCAATGAACATTAGGACAGCAGTGCCTAACAAGCACTCAGGGACAGATCCTTGACCTGCAAAGTACTTGGCAGAGCATTTTACACCCTAAATAATCTGTGGGCTAAACAGGCAAGACGAGGTGATGGCAAATATCAACAATATGATTTCTCTTTCTCTCATAGATTTACTCTGGAGATGAAGTGGTCTCAAAGGAAAAAAAAAAAAAGGAACTCTTGAGAAATAAGTCTGAAGAGATTAGGAGCTAGGAGTTATGGTTTGAGCAGCAACCAGAAAGACAGAATACTGAGCGAGAACTGTGGTCTGCTACTTTTTCTCTGGAGAACAAAAGGTTGTGTGGAGATCTCACAGAACCTTCCAGTGTCTGAAGGCCTATGAAGAAGCTGAAGAGGTACTCTGAATCAGGAACTGAAGTGACAGGATGAGGGGGAATGACTTCAAACACGCAGAGAATAGGTTTAGATTATATATTAGGAAGAATTTCTTTCCTGCGAGGGCCTTGAGGCCCTGGCACAGGTAGCCCAGAGAAGCTGTGGCTGCCCCACCCCTGGAAGTGTTCAAGGGCAGGCTGAACAGGGCTTGGAGCAACCTGCTCTAATGGAAGGTGTCCCTGCCCATGGCAGTGGGTGGGACAGGATGATCTTTAAGGTCCCTTCTAACAAACAACAGTCTGTGATTCTGATTCTGTCATTCTTTCCCTGTTTCTGTTGAGTGCCAGCACTGCTTGGCTCTCCCCTCTACCATTTCATCATTGCCACATGATTGAAGGAGAGACTGCTGCCTCTAAATTGTCCCTGAGCACTGCAGGGGAATCCTTCTCCACTGCCAGATGGGGAGAGCTGGCACCCTCGTGGCAGCTTCTTCTTTCAGAGCAGCTGCAGAACACAGAAAGAGTGGGAGTACTAAAATGCTGCTGAAGTCCTGTCCTAGTACTGGTGTGACAACCTCTGAAAACAGGTTCGGTCACATCACTGAGGCTGCTCATGTTCCTTTTAGCATGAAGCTGGTGGCCTCAGGGTTACACAAAACCTCAGCATCACTCAAAATTAAATAGCTTTCCCTGTCAGGGGATGGCCAAAATGGAACAACTTTCGCTGGCATCTCACTGGACTGAGCTCAATTTTGCTTTACACCAAACAAAGCCAGATGACAGTAAGAAGTCAAGCAGACTCCAGGGTAATCAAATAAAATGGAGTGCACACAACTCATCCTACAATGAGCCAGTGAAAACAAGTGTCAATCAGCTGTTAAGGTAATACATGAGGAAGCAATGTCCAAAACTGAATTAGGAAGCTACTGCATGCATTTCCAGGAAGGGAAATAAAAGGTCCTGAACTTCTAAGTAAGCCCTAGAATTCAGCCAGATCTCCATTTTCTAGCTACATTTCCCATAAAACCTTATAGTGTCAGTAAAAATTAAAGATGTAATAGCATTTGTACTGCATCTTACATTTCAAGATTTAAAAATGACCGTTTAGAATCCTAAAATTATAATGTCTCAAAAGTGCAGTTTGTTTCCTGTCATTACTATCTATTTCAGAATCAAAATTTGTACAATTGAAGATGTTTTGTCAATTCATATATATCAAATTATATTTGCTCTGGGATGGTTTCAATACACAAAATTTTGCTATTGTATCTTGAGATAGATTTTTTTTCCTTCAGTAAAAATGCTTCTGTGCAAGATCCACTGAGTGAATGCAAAGTGAGCTGATAGCAAGCAATACCACACAGAGACCATCTTTGTGGCTGGAAACATCACACAAAAATCCAAGATACAAATTAAGAAACACCACACAATTCTGTCCATGTTAGATGTCAAATCAGCAATTTGGAAATCCAGAGCCTGACACATATTAAGGGCCTGTACTCTGGGGTTTTTCTGTGTGTGTGGATGAACTGTAATCACTGTAATCAAAGCTGCTTGCTTTGAGAAGGGCAAAAAATAATCTGCTGCTCTCAGCACTGAAGCTCATTGAATTTCCTCTCACGCACGTGCATTCACATACCCCAGCCTGACAAAGCAGAATTTACACTGTATTAAACAAAAAGATAAGGACAATTGAACTGATCTTGGTGTTTAAATATGCTGTTGCATTTCAATGTCCATAAATCTTGTAAAACAAAGCTGAAAAAAAAAAATAAGAGCACTGAATTCAACTATATATACTGGGCTAAAATAGACTCAGCTGTTATTTCCTGAATGCAAGGTCACGGGCACTGTTGCTTTGGAGGAGGAAAAAAACTTGCAGGAGTGGGAAGGAAGCATCATTTACTTGTAAGACAAGAACATATAGGAAACTCTCTCAAGTGGTAAAAAAACATTTAAATTAAATAGTAATACCTATCTAGTTCATAAATATGTAACCCTGGATCCTTCTGTCTTAACTTTCTTCCCATTTTTTTGCTGTTGCATTTTTAACTTTCCTGTCTGTAGTCAGGTCCCAATACTGCAGTGAAATTTACTGCAAAGTATATATTTATCTTTGTGCTTCCCATAAACTGAGCACAGATATTTTACCACATACCTTTCAGTTTAGAGGGTTTACCCATTTCCTTTCATGAGACAGAGAGATTACTAAGGACACAGATCAGCCAATAAAATTCTGAACACAGCTGGACACAATGGCAAATCAATTTGTGTTTCCATAAGCAAGAGTCACTTGCCTTGCCTCCAAAAGTCATTCAACACCTTTGGCTAATGGGCTACGTAAGGAAACAGTACAATATCAACTGGATAATTAAAACAGATTTAAAAGAATCTCTTTTGCGTCAATCCAGTTCTAGAAGACTAATTTGTACCAACAGCGACTGGATCCTCTTCAGTAGGAAGGCCAAAGGAAATACAGGTCCCTTGTATCATGTTAGACCAATTATAGTTTGGGTAATTGCTGTTCTGCTCTTCTTCTCTGGATAGGAATTTTATTTGCTCCTACCTCCCAGTTGTCACTGAGAAAAAACCCAACACAAACCCTCTAAGTGATGAGTTGTCATTAAGTTCTTTGAGGTTGTTACTTGACATACAGTGTAATACTGACAGAAAATAATTTCCCCTTCCCCATCATTATCAAATGGCATTTTTACCATGTCTTCTATCAATTCAAAAAGCCTTTATAGAAGAAATGGCCTTACAGAAGAATAATCCCAACATACAGTATTTGCAGCCAAAGATTTAAAGAGCTGGAGGAAGGGCTGTGTAGCATATCACAGCAGAGAATCTATAAGGGCATCAAGCACTGATCTCTCCCCCTCTGTGCAGTCTGTCTGCAACATTGTCCCTACTGGACAGTGCTGTATTATCTCTACACATTTATCTTTATTTTGCACAGGCGAATTGACATGGACAAGCACCAGGGTGCTCAGAGTCGTAGACACAAGGCATCATCACCCAAGTTAGAAACATCATAGCATTGCTCTGCAGCAGAAATCAGGGAGTCAGCACAGAGCTGTGGCAGTGAGCACTGTGCAGCCAGAGCCCAGGAACAATGGGCAGCTCTCTGTCCAGTAAGCATGGTGTGCATGGATGCTTTGCATTGCTCACCACACAGAGCATGAGGCACAGCACTTGATAAATAACACAGAGAACATAAATTTTCAATTCTTTCGAAGTTGCTGAATAGAAATTAAAGACTAAATAGCAAAAAAGATAAAAGGATGTAAAGATATGAACACAGGATGATCAACATGGCTGGAACTAGGATAGATAAACTGATAAAAAGGACTATGGTGGTTTTTTGCAAGTCTTGTAACACAGAAGCAACAGCACATGCCCAAAGAAAAAGTTCAAGGAAAGGTCATTTTTAATATTGAAGCATTCAGTGAATTCAACCACCAGAGACCTCTTTTTATGACTCTCCAGGACCATAAAAGAACCTGCACTTGGAGGCAGATGCATTCAAAATAGTTGTAGAAAGGTGATGTTTATGTATTGGATAAGGTGTGGTGGTGCTCTCTGAAGCTTTTGTAATACAGTTTTAAAAGTCCTTCATAAAAATGTTTAAGTCATAAACTATAATATTTTGAGGTGACCGTGATTGGTGGACCTGAACACTGATTAGAGTCCATGCCTTGCTCATGGCCTGAGGCAGAGAAGCTGCTTGTGGGAGCCTTGGTCCAAATCTTTAGGAGGGTCATCTGATCTCTCTGTAGAAATGTCTCTCTCAGTTACTGAGCTTCAGGAGCCCTTCAGCAGTGCCCATGCCTCAGCTGCTGGCTCCTGGGCTAGGGGACAGGGACGGCATCAGCAGCTCCAGGCACGCCTGGGGTTAGAGACGTGATGTGTGGGGTGGGTGCATGACAACTATTGCAAGAACTATTTGCTCCCTTTCATTAAAAGGGCCTTCCATATCCCCACTCCCAACACCTCAGGAGATGGCCCTGCTGTGATAGATATGTTGGGCAGCCAGGACTCTGCCTTTCAGTACTGCCCCTCTGTGTTTCTTCCTCTCACCAGAATCTTTCAAAAGACCAATTAATGCCACAGGAACCAGGCCCAATGAAGTCAAAGGGTGCTAAGGTTGTTGTGTTTTTTGTCTCCATCAGCCCAAAAATGTAGACACAAGCTTGACCAGGGACTGATTTTCTTGCAGGAGGGTCAGCATGTTGCTGCAGTTCACCAGAGGGACTTTGGAAAGCAAGAATACAAAGGCATTTTACATAAAGAGCTGGTTCCTCCACTCTCAGATGCTGCATTGCTTCCACATGCATTATTTGGAGCAATGGTGCAATCCAGTGGCTGGTTTGGATAGTAACACAGTGATACTGTACCTATTAATCCATTGCAAGACCAGAAAGCACTGAAAAGGACCTGCAATACCACAGAGGCTACAGAGAAGCAGTGACATGTATCAGTGAGTGATCTTCAAGAAGTGCATAGGAAGTCCATGGGTTTTTTTATTAGAGAGGCTCAGGATGGGTTATTGGAATCAATCAATTCTTTATGTGCAATAGCTCCTCATAGAACTGTACAACCTTCACCAATATTTTTCTGAGTGTGATTTATTTCTCTGTGGTGCTGAGCACACTGGCACCAAGATCAGCACCACAGAAAACACTTCCCAGAAGAGAACCACCAAAGACCAGGGAGCACACTACTTCCACAGCAGCCCTCCAGCAAGGAAGGGACCCACCATCCAAAAGGCATTAGCACTGCCATCATCAGTAATAAATCAATATTTTAAATATTTGGTTTTCTGAGGGCTAGTTTCTGGAGGCTGGAATGTGGATGTATTAAATCTGCTACTATAGGCATTTTGGCCTGGAGAGCACATGGAGAGATGCAAAGCAAACCTGCAGGATTCTCATGCCACTAGGAAATGGTGTAGGCTTGCTACCACTGCTCACACAAGGAATCACAGAGGTGAAGCCATAGAAATCTCACAGAAACAGAATGTTGAAAATCCTGTTCTGAAGCCTGACTTACCCAGTGAAGGATGAAGAAGGATCTCATAACCCTGAGAATTACCTTTGGGCTCCTGCTCTGGGAAAGCATCATCTTGTGGCAGTGACTTAAGCAAAGCTTACATGGTGCTCCTGAAAACCTCTGCTAGAGGGGAAGCATTTAGGAGTCTACCTTACTCTGTAGAGTTTTTACATGTGGTTCAGTCTGGAGAAAAGGGAGACAAGGTGTTGCTGAAGGAAGTTGATCACCACTTTTGACTGTATGAGATGGGAAATTGTCTTCTGCAAACCAGGCTGCAACACAAATATACCCAAGGAAATGCTGGCTCTGGGATCATCTCCTTCCCATCATCACCTCCCATAATTCTTGGCCATGCAAAAAGGAGCCCAAGAAACAGATTCTAAACCCCAACAAGATTATGGTGGGGGTCTTTCTTTATAGCTTGTAGAGTCAACAACATGCAGGAGAATAGATTGTGGGAAGTTAGGAATAGGGCTGTGGCCGAGCCTCACGTGTAATGAGGTGCAGCTGTATAAGACAGGTGACCAGCATTGAAGAAGAAGCATGGAATGCTGATGTGTATTGACCAATCACAAAAGAGTAAAAGAGCACACATGCATGTGAGAAAGAAAGGTATAAAGAGTTAGGAGGCGAGAGAAGGTTTGATTTGGTGGCTGGGCTGCAAGAAGGAAGGGTCAGGCAATTGTGTAAGGGACAGGAAGGAGTTAGCTGGTCTTGCAAAAGGTAGAAGGAGGTAGAAAAAACAACAGAGTAGGAGTAAGAAGTCAGTATTATATGACGATGATCATGGGAAGTTTACAGAGAAAAGGTATGCAGGTTTTTACCATAGGATAATGAACTGATGGTGCCAGTCAGAGACTACTGTCCAGAGGTGCCAAGCACTTGACACTGTGACAACAAGCTTGGTCAAAAAAGCAACAGCAGCTAGATTAATCAGGGGAAAAAGAAATTCCAGTGAAAAGACCAAACCACATAGCCCTTTTGAGTCAGCCTTGTGTCTTACTTCTTAGGCATGCAGCCTGACACTGGCACAATTCTGAAGGAGCATCTCCTTACATAAAGCTTTTCTCATAGATTGCCTCAATGAACTAGCTAGCAGGGTTACTGTGCAGCAGAAGAAATAAAAACAGTATAGTCATCTGTATTAGAAAAGACAGAGGAATGCACCGTGGTGCATGCCAAAGGAAGAGAAGAAAGACTGCAGGTTTGATTTAAAGTATCATCTGTGAAAAAAAATAAACAACTAAAAAATCCTCGCCCACCATATGAATTCCTGAACTCCACTTAACAAGTAGGAGTAAAATATATGACAGTTTCAAGGACAAGGAAAAAAACCAACCTTATCTTCCTGTTTATGCAACTGTTTTGCAGTGACTTGGGGCTATATCTGAATACTCCTACAACCAAAACTAAGACTGACACATCCACTGCATTTGAAACAATGCACTAAAATTGCAGCCACTAAAATTACCACCCAAGAACCCCTGCCCACCTACAAAAGTTAAGAAACAACTTTTGGAAGATGCAAAAGACGTAATATCAAATTTTTCTTCTGTGCAAGCAAGCCATTAAGTGACTCTTGCTGATAAAAAGTTGGGTTTGCCCAACTGCACAGTAACCATATGCAAGGCCTTTTGAAACTGCACTGTGTAAAAAGGAGGCATCAAAGGGCAGTTTCTTCTCCTGGTAAGTGTGGCACCAGTTTTATTCTCTTTCAGTGTCAATCCCAGACAGGGCCAGATCCTGAGCTGCACCAGGTGCTGCAGTCTCTGATTGCAGAAGACTCTCTGATGCTCCATGCATGAGCTTAGCGGAATGATCTGGATGTATCCATACACTGTGGATGCATCTACAGTATCTTCTAGAGCTTGATCCATGCAAGCCCAATTTCAAATAATAGAGCTTTCTGTCAATAATCAGCAATTAGTTGTTTATAGAAGTCAAAAAGGGACTAGTGCCACCACAGACATGTTTGGCTCTATCCAGATCTGACAATAAAACCTGGCACCCAAATGCCATTTTGGGCAGGAACAGTCTTTGGTGCTTGATCCAAGTGCAGGAGAAATTAATTTGGAAAAATCAACACCCCAAGCTTGCTTTTCTAATCAATGTTCATCACATCCCGGAGAGTGCAGCTTATCTCCTTTCTCCTCAATATGCACAGCAGAGGCTGGGGAGCTGCAGGAATGTTTGTGCAACAAAAGCCTTTCTTCATCCCTTCAGTCACCATGTCCTGGGGATCTGGAGTTTTCTTCAGAAACTTTTATCCGCTTGACCACTGCCTGGTTTGTTAGCTGTAATGTGTACTTGGCTGCCAATGCTCCACACTTCTGGAGTGGACGACACAAAAAGCTGTTAAAAATAATTTTAAAAGCCAATTTTACCAAAGATTGAGAGCATTTTTATGATAAAAAATAAAAAAAAAATCAATTTAAAACCAGTGAAACTGAAAATGTTTTCCTCCCTTACCTTGACATATTCCTCCCCTCACAAGTCTTATAAAATTCTCTACTCAAGAGCTGTATACATTTTTTTATTCAGAATAATTTCTGTTCACCCTCTTTCCCCAAGGAGGTTTGAACAAAATTTAAGAATAGGGTCAATTACGAAGCTGCTGGGACAGATGTGGAGTGAGACCTTAGAATCACAGAATAGCCTGGGTTGGAAGGGACATTAAAGACCATCAAGTTCCAACCCCCTGCCATAGGCATGGATACCTTCCACTATCCCAGGTTCCAACCCACATCCAACCTGGCCCTGAACACTTCCAGGGATGGGGCAGCCACAGCTTCTCTGGGCAACCTGTGCCAGGGCCTCACCACCCTCAAAGGGAAGATATTTTTCTAATATCTAATCTAAAGTGCATTTGAATTAAGTTTTGTCCTTAAATTGTTTGCATCTTGTGTCTGCTCTAGCACCCACATGCCATCCTGCTTCCAGTTTTTAGGCGCAGCATTTCCATTTCTACTTCTTCCTTCTGTATTTCACTGTGTAAAGGGATTGCTTCTAGACACCCCAAGAGCTACAACTTCTCCAGCTTCCTGTTGTGTGTTACCTCCCACATAACTGTACCCATAAAGATTAAGAATGCAGTGCTCAATGCTTCACAGCCAGTGCAGTTTTTGTAACACACAGACATTGCTGTAAAGAACTAGAGAGCACAAATACCATATCTGTATTTTAACATACAACTGAGGGTAAGATCCAGATGCTCACAAACTAGCAACCTTTACATCTGTATCTGGAAAAAACCCAGTCTGTGATCATAAAAACCAGAACAATATAAACTCAGATTTCCACAGAACTACTGAAAATGAGAAGATAAATTTTCCTCTTAGGAAATCAAGCCTAATACCTTCCAGGTTTTTGACTGGAAGAGATGAATTAATCAGGAAGCAGAGATACTTGCTCTTGGGGGTTACTGAACATATTCAGGCCTGACTGAACATCACAAATTTCAGAGGGATCTAAACTATCCACAGTAATGGGCAATAAAAATCTCAAAGCTGGTAAGAAGAGCCCATGGACTGGAGGAAAACAAAGTCATGGAAGTGCTCAGAACTCACAGGGTATTAAAGAGGTAACATCAGCTACAGAAAGCAAGCCTAGTGACACTGTAAACCGGTCAGTGATGATTGCTCTGGAGGAGGAAAGCCAAACAAGACATGTAGATAGATAGGGAATGGTTGATACATTAGAACCAATTAGCATGTATAGACCTAAATCAGTGGTGTAGCTACATTAAAAGAATGTGATGACCCCAGAATTAAATAAACAAGTGCTAGAGATGCATTGTCAATTTACATTCCATCATCCACCAACACACTGCCTCCTCTCCTCTTGCTGTGCACATCAAAACTTCAACCAACAGACAATCCACTCAATGATTCAAAATGTAAGAAAGACAGGTAAGAACATTATTCCTGTGTTCTGAAGGAGTATAGAGCTATTAAGTGACTTAAATCTATGCAGAAAGTCCACAGAGCACATGGAATTAAGTCACCTCCATCTCTGAGTTCCAGCCCAGTAATCTGATCCTGAGTAATCTCCACTGTAATGACAAGAGTGCCCTAAGAATTTTCTTCAAATCCTCATCTCCAAACCCAAAGTTCAGAGGGTTAGGATTTTTAAAGGAATGCATTTTGAAATACAGCTAATACTCTGCCTAAGACAATCCACTTTAGCAAGTGAAAAAATATATAATCCTAAAATAATTAAGAAATAAACATATCCTGGACGAGTTTACAACCTTAAACTGAAAATGCTGACAAAGACCCTCAGTAAGAGAAATACATGCTTAACCTCCAATGCCTCGTCTTATAAAGGCAAGCAAGTAACAACAGACTGCTGGCAGGTTTATTTGCACAGCAGCTCCATGGCTGTTCAAACACCCAGTTTTCTCTTCCCCCTCTGCTGTGGCTTTGGCAGAGCATCCTGGCAGCTCCTCTCTCAGGTAGGCAATCCTGCTATAGGCAGGCAAGCAGACATCTTGCTACTCCCAAGGATGCAATACAACATCAGAAAGGGCATAATTTAGAAAAAAAATATGATGTTCTCATTATTTAATTAGTAGCCAAGTTACCTGCTTGGAGAATATTAAAATTAGGTGTAATTACATGTCTTGGCTTGAAAGAGAGGTGTGTGCCAAGGAAGGCAGGCGCCTCCCTTGGAATGGAAAATGTAAACCCCCTCCCTCCGAATTATTATAATTTTGAAATTAAGGGACTTTCAGGCAAAGATATGAGACTAGGAATAACAGTTCTTTACTAGTAGGTATAATAAGGTAATCAAACAACAACAACTACAGCATTAACAACAAGCAGAACCGAATCCCGGCCCCAGCCTCTCTCTCCCCTCGGTGCAGTTCCAGCACAGCCAGCAGGGGCGCTGCTGCTCCCGCCGGGCAGCGCGGCTGCGCTGAGTCCGCCCCGCCTGCAGGGGGCGCTGCGGGCGGGCTCGGGCAGCACACGCTAATGGCGGCTCGGCCCAGATGGGAAGGGATGAAGGAGAGGCTCTGGTTCACAAACCCCTGGGACAGCCGAACCCTGTGCCCCTGCAGGACTCTCGGAAGCACCAGGCTGCAACGGCAGGAATGAGCTAAAGATCCTGGCTGGTGGATGTGATGTATCAGAGAACTCCTCGGCTGGATGTCCCGGCAGGGCAGGGCCTGCGGGGCTACAGCGCAGAGAAACCCAGAGCAGTGCGGAGGGAGCGGCAGGGGTGGGGCAGCGACGGCCGGCTGGAGGCAGGGCAGGGAGAGGTGAGCTCGGGATTCCCAGGAACACGAGCAGATGGTGATAGGTCCCTCCTTTAGTGAAGTAGGTGATTGTAAGGTCCCGGGTCAGTGGGTGCTCTCATGAGCAGAGGCTCACCCCACAGAAGAAGCAGCTCCGGGCTGGGTTATGGTGGCAGCAGCGAATTCCTTCCCCCAAGCAACAGCTCCAACCATCCTCTGAGGCCGAGACAGAGAGAGAGACAGAGAGTCCCAAATCTTGTTGTATCTCTGCCCTAAACAGGAAACCCCAGGTAAAGAGAGAGTAGCCAGCTGTACCCCTCTCCCTGAGCTGAGAACTTCTTTTTTCTTCTGTTAAGTACCTAGTCGTTATTGTAGCTTTGCAACATATATGGGGGAAAACTGCTCAAGAGGGAGAAAAAACCCCAAAAAACCCAAAAGGAGAACTCCTAAACCCCCAACATTATGACACTGAGATAGCACATCAAAGCCAGCTCCTTTCTGCTCATTACCCCAAGAGGTGCCTTCTGAGGGCAATACAGAGGAGCAAGCAGAAACTTTAAGCAAGGTAGGGGAGGTTCAGAGAAGAAGCCAAGTTTAACCATTTGTTTCTTATGGAGCACCTAGGCCAACAGCACAGCACCTGGGGAAGTTCGCATCCACTTTTTTGTGGTATTCTGGGACCACAAGAAACATTCAAACCACTTTCTGGGACTTCTCAATAGCTAGGGGAGTTCAACCTCTTGGTATAATCTCAATCCCTCAGAGGTACCAGAGGTAATGTCAGAAAAGGCAGACCCTGAGGTCCTTCAGGCGATGTGGAGTGTTTGGGATCCACCTCGGATACCTTCAGTGCTCTTCAGCACAAAATGTATTTATTTTCCTTTTAAAAGTGTGCTTTTGACTTTGTGGAAAGGTGCAAACATGACTATGACTGTAAACCAAGCATTTTGTTCTCCTGAAGAGCATGATGGCAAGGATTCATGTATTATTAAAATGGCTACATATGTTCTTTGCAGCACTGCTGGCTTGATTGATATCTGGGTTTCTGCTCCCTCCCTCCAAGTTTTGGCACTTTTCTCAAAGTTCTGGAATGACAGTTACACCTCTGCAGACCAAGCTCAAAAATAACACTAAAGAATTTCTGACACTTTCATTTTCAAGATATTCTTACAGCATATGGGGCAATCCATACATCTCTAACCAGAACTGGAGAGGTATCAGTTATTTTCACATACTCACGTTTCTGTATAATGGCCTTAGGAGAACTTGGCACACAGCTCTTCTGTTACCACACCTTGGAGGTTCAGATTCAAAAGCACCAGAGAAACCAGTGTGCCAGGAGCTAACTGAATAATGAAAGTAATTTTCTCCATTTCTATGACAAAAAAGCCCTTTATTTGGACAGCATTATTTGCAGCCAATTAATCTGCTACTTCCAGCAGCGCTCCAGGGAGCTGTATTACTTCTCCACAGAGCTCAGGAGCTGATCCTTAGGTAAAACTCTTTTAGTCTCCCAGTTCCTTTTGCCTGCACAGTGTTCACTCTGCAGTGCCAGATGACAGGAGCTTTAAGTGCTATCTGCTGCTCTGCATTACCCCTCATAGAACTTTGGAACCTGTTCCAGCCAGGGAAAGAACAGCTTTGGATTCTTGCATTAGGACATGCCACAGTTTTATCGTAACAGTGGAAGGGTGAAGAGCAGTAACTGGTATACTTAGAATGCCACTTTAGGCAAAGCTCAAGTCACACTGCCCTGTAGCAGGATTTGAAAAGTTCAAAGTCCACCACTTCATAAATGTATTTTGGCAAGAACCTGCACTATTCTCTTCGACATATTTCTCCTATGTAATGACTCTGTAATTTGTCTCTATGACTTCCGTATTCCCGACCTGCTTGTACTGGGATTACTAGTAGGAGGATCACAAATTTAGGTAGTATCAAATCTGTGCAGCATTTAAAGTCAAGGAACACTGGGCTTGGCCAGTAAGACCATCCCATTCAGTTTTACAATTTTCAGTCTTAGCTACCTAAACCTTTTAACATGAACTTGAAGAAGAGACAAAATTCCACCTTTTCACTGTTGCAACAGGGAACTGAATTCTGACCAGATATTTTCATCCTGCTTGAGCAGGGAGGTTGTACCAGGTGACCCCACTGGTGGGTTCCTTTTAACCTTAATCATTCTGTGATTTTCAGAGTCTTCAGAGCAAGCCTAATGAGTTTATAATGTTTTATTTAATTAAAAAAAAATAAAAGCCCTGGAAGTGCAGCTCAAACCCTGAAAGTCAGAATGTATTTATTCCTTATTTACTCCTTATCCAAGAAGTAGAGCTGCACAACAGCAGACAAAGCACTTCTGTGAATACCACATTTGTTACCTATGACCAAATTAATTCAGCAAGCTCTAAACCATAGGTCAGCCTGTTCCATTAAAGCATCATCAGGGCAATTTATGTTAACTGAAGCCAACTGAGAGCCTCTTTGTCCTGCAGAGGACAAATATAAGCATTTTATTTCAGCTCAGCAGAACTCCCAGTTCATCCTAACAATAGATAATGAATGCCAGTAGATGTTAGTGAACCCAAGCTCTTTAAATACTCATTTAACCCTACCACAGCTGGTAATCACAGTTTTGGGGGTGAGGCTGGGCTGGATTTCTTTTTCCTATCCACCTCCAAGGTTGTCCTAGTGAAGTGGCTTGGACTCTATCTTCTGAAGAGCCTAAGTGCTGCTAATGAAAGCCTCTAGGAGATCTTTCTCATGCTATTGCTAGAGCTGTGACTTTGAAGACCTTACTCTAAGAGCTGGAAATGTAGAAGCTAATTGGATGTGCTGGGCTGCAATGCCCCAGTACCCCAGGACAGCCAGCTCCCCTAACACTGCATGTGAGAAGGTGAAGTGTACCAATGCTGACAAGGCTGCCTGTCCTGGACAAGTGGAAACACTGTCTAGAGGCTTTCTGAGGCACCTGTTAGGAGAACTTCTCTTATGCAGTCGCTGTCTTGAACCCAGTCTCTAAGTAACCTTCTAAAACAATCAGAGGATTTTAATTCACTATCTCCGTGTGTGCAAGGTGGGAAAAGTTAGTTAATTTCCAGTATACCAGAGCATTCAAGGTCCTCCATCAGAGCAAAAGGCACTAACCATGTAAAAGCACCAGTGGAAAAGAAGCTAGCAGTCCTCTTTCCTCCATTGAAACTTTCCCCAGTAATTAAGTATGCTTATGATTCTTAGAACATTTAAAGTTCCTTGAGGGAAGAAGGTATGCAGAGGCCTTGATCCACTGTATTTTTTATGTTTGGGGTTATATTTTTTCTGTAGGGGTTTGAACCTTATCTTCTCCCCTGCACTGTGTCCTTAGAACAAGGCTGTGGATACTCTTTTTCTCCAAATAAAATAATTTAGGAATCAAAACAGTGTTTGTTAGAAAGAACAAAGGTGGAGACTGAAGGTGCCAGCATGGTGGCTTGCACCACTTTAGGATATCTTTAGGACACTTCTGGAAATCATCACTCCTGTCATATACTGTATCCAATTTCAGCAAGAGTTCCACACTCTCCTGTGGTTTCCACGTAAGGCAAGTGTTCCTTGAGACTGAGGGTTCATCGTGCCCTCCAGCAAGGAGAGAGAGGGTGGGCAAAGACCCACTGGTGGGAAATGGGTAAGCCTGAGATTGAGCAAGTCGCCAACATACACTTGAATGTGCCATGGAGCACCAATGTGGGACTGTGCAGGCATTGCTATGGCCAGGGAGAGACCAAATGGATGATCTGATAATCTGCAACGTAAATTTAGCTGCAATTCCAGAGGGATAGTCTTGATAGTCCTAAACCATTTCATTTACTGGACCTCAAAGATTGCCCCCAGGCACTGGAATTGCTTTCTCAGAGGGTATATTGTGCCACACCTGCATTTCAAGCAGTTGGTGTTTAGACCCTCCTCACTAATTCTGCCTCACGTCCTGTGCTCCCTTGGCTGAAGTGGGAGACTTTTGAGTGTAGAAGCAATTATTTATCTCTGCCTAAGAGACACTTTTAAGTATGATCTCACTTAAATGCCTACCTGTAGGGCAGGCTGCACAGAAAAGCAGAACAGGCACCAAACCCCTGCCTCATTTCTGGGGGAGGCCCTCAGATGGCTTCTGAACTTCTTAAATCTCTGCATTACAGGGAGCCTGCACCTGAAATATTGAGCAGGGAAGCAGGGTGGTAGAAAAAGACTGACCTAACACATAGTGAGGCCAAAAGAAATGGAGTGTCAGATGCACAGCTTTGAGTCGAGAAGCATAAACAAAGCATGGGGAGAGTGTGGCTAGTGCTGGGGTCAGCCATGCAAGTATAGAGCAGAGCTGGACAGTCCCTGAGCAAAGCACCAGGCACTGCCCAGACCAAACCAAAGACCAGTGTCTGCTCAGCAGCTCAGGAGGTATCAACTGACTCCTTCCACCAAAGCACAGACACAAAATGGAGTGGCCTTCACCACAAAACCCCCTGATCAAAACCATTCTGTGCAGCAGGATTTCTACTTCACCTTAGTATTACATGCAACAATCCTCTGTAAAACTACTGATCCAACTCACACCACCATGTTACTCTGAGAGAGAATCAAAGAGCTGGGTGTGCTCAGGATAAAAAGAGCTGCCCAAAAACATAACTGACAGCAGACGCATTGTAGTATTTCTATAAGAATATAAATATATAATGAGGATTTACCCTGAGAGGCCATGTTTTCATTTATTTAGGAAACAAGTAAGTTGAATTATGATGAAATCTGTCCATACAACAGATGCTTCAGGACTTGACAGATTTCTAAGAAGTGCCACATTCAGAGCAAATTAATACAGCCTTGAAAGCCGATTTCAAGACAACTCTCCCAGACACAAGGTACTGGCTGAGGAAACAGTGAAACAGAAAGTCAGACACCAGGCATTGTGTGACATCAGGAAGCATATTTCTGTTTATTTGCCTTTCTTCAAGAACTCTAACTCGCCATTAGGCAAAGGAGTGCATACAGGATGTACAAGAAAAAAGATTAAAAGAAACTTCTTTATTGTTGTACTCTGTGGCATGAAAGGCCACAGCCTTTTGTACTTGTTTGGTTTTTTTAAAAAGGGTATGTTTCTACTCTGACTGAGGTGTTACAGCTCAGAGAACAACCCATCATCTGCAGGAAATCTCATTAGAAAATTAGAAGTGAGCACAACTATTTGCTGAGCTGTTTTCCTGAACAAACACTGCCAGCTGCACCTCTAATATTATTTTACCAGACACTTGTGAGTTTGTGAACCCCAAAGTTTACAAAGAAATAGGAAATCCATCTGCAGGTGACAGGGATGGGGAAAAGTGGTTGGAGTTGCTTCCCTCTCAGCAGATTCCCACCTGATATAAACTTGTATTTGTTCAGTACAGCTATGATGACCTGGCTCTGCCCAGGCATAGACAGCTTGCCCATAGTCCAACTCACTTCCTTAGTAACTTTCATATATAATATTAAACCCCACAGTTTGTCTCCTAATATCCTTCACACAATGCTCTGTCTGTTCACATCCACATTGTATGCTGATGAATTGGAACAGCCTCGGCCAAAATCAATGAAAATGCCTTCAGAATCAGAGTCAATCGACTCCAAAATCTGATCCACTATGTTCTCAGGGCTGGAAGAGGGAACTGGAAGTAAGGAAGTGTCTCTGTCTAGCTCAAAAGACCTGTGTGGGTCACCAATTGAGTGGAAGAGTCCTTTCTGTTGCTCAGCTGCACTGAGCTTGCTAGAGCACTGCACTGACCCAGTGCTGGGCCTCTCCTGGTCTCCTGGCAGTGAGCTTTTCATGGTTGTCACGGAGCTCTTGGAACCGTTGTCCATGATGGTGGTGAGGTTGGAGTACCCCTGGAGCTCCAGGCAGGAGGTCATTTCTGAGACGGAGTGCCTTCGGATGCCGGTTCCGTTGGCAGCTATGCTCTCAGTTTCATACTCAGCCACTGGTGTCAGCAGTGGATTGTTGTAGCTCTTTGATCGCACCACAGGGTTCTTGGCAAGGATGTCACCTGACTTCGAACGTCTGAAGAACCGCTTCTCTGCAAACAAAGATCCAGAGTAATATCTGCAAAGTCTCCTATTATGGTACTAATAATTATGAATGTTCAAAAGAAATGTGAAGTCCTGAATATTCATAAGCTTTTCTTGAATGAAACTTTTCTAGAAGAAGACATTTTGCTGGTTTTGTAGATTCACAGGCTTCATATTTTCTAGATTTCTTTAGCATCCTGAACACCCCAAATCTATCTTTACAAATAATATAGACTCCCTTATATTCACACAACTTCAGCAGCTGAAGTAAAACAGTAAATACAGTGGGAGAATTGATATACAGTTCTAAATACTTCCTTTAGACAAGAACAGAAAGTGCAATTCTGTTATTTTTCAGGTTGTAAAAGTAATTACTCATTTCTAGTAGCTGAAATTTATCTTTTCCACCCATCCTGGGAAAATAAAGTCTCTTCAAATTTGGAGTATGAGGATTAAGACAGGCAGTTTTTCTACCAATTTTGGAAAAATTGTATTTTTCAGGGACCACACAGGGAAGAGCACCAAGAGTGTTGAAAATGTTGACTAGAGGGCAATGCCCACAGAAACCTCTTTTTGGGGGAGCAAATCTGCATTCAATCCAGCAGTGATTGCCTGAATGCTGTTAATCAAGCGGGATTTTCCCAAAAAATAAGCAGCAGATGGCACCAAGTGAGCATGGAGCTTCCTCTCTGGCAGTAGTTTAGTGCTGCCCCAGCAGTGTGAGTAAAATGATCATCATGAACAAAACCACCACCACTCAAATTCTGTGCAGGTCTCAGTGCTCAGATTCACTCATGCTATAAGAAGAAAAAGTGATGTTAATAATAGGTCTCACTTTTGAAGCTTTCTTTCTACTATCCTCACTTGCCATCCCATAAAAGAAGCACAAATGGAGCAGGGGATCAAATTACCCTCTGGAAGTCAACTGCAACCACTGCAAATAAACTGTCTGCTTTAAATCAGGGTGCTGGTATATGTTCCCTGCAAACTTGGCAATTACCTTTACGTATTCCAGTATCTTAAAATGTGTATGCTATTGTGTAATTATGTGCTTACCTGGACACAAATTCAAATCATATGCTGTACTACTAAAAAAGCCAATTTCTATATTTAAGATTTTATTTTGCAGTTGTGTCTGCCTCAGCAGTGAAATCATCTGATCCTTGTTCATTTTTGGACTTTTTCTTTGTTAGGAGTTTGAACTGGCAAACAGAAAAGGTTCCTGGGGCTATGAACTCTGGTCACAACATGCAACATGCTAGCAAAATAGTTGAAGAGAATTAGATGCATTAGTTTAAAAGACACAGCCCATTACAGAATCAGCTCACTTGGATCCAGGTTCAGTGATTACAGTGAGACCTATTTCAGGAGCACTGCTGTATCTACAACCCAGATTGCAGCAAGAAGTGCCCAGCCCACCAAAACCTTCCTGTCTTCTGCAGTCATGTAATAAGACATTTATTTACTAACAATTTTTAACTGGTGTTTTATTCTCTTTGGATGCATTTTTTCTATCTTGACATACAATAGCTTGTATGTCAAGCTATTCACAAATAGAAAATGTCAATTTGGTGCTCCATTTAAATGCTTCTGGCCTTTTAATGGCAAGCAATGAATACAAAGTAGCAATCCTGAACCATTTTCCTTAAATAACCAGCTTTTATTTATTCACATAAAACTCATTTGTTTCTTATACACCTGCTGAAACACAACCATTTTTGCCATTCAGCTTCAAGGGAGGATCAACTACTTTATTGACCATTTCTAATAAGCAAACAGATTGAATTGACTGCAGAGAAAATGCTCAATTGAACTTCTGTATGCTCTATTCTATCAGGCCATCCCAATACTTACAATAAAATACTCAGGAACTACCACATTTCCTTTTTCATTTATGCTGGTAGTATCCCCCTTGTATTTTCAACAGACTGCATTGCTATATGGGATATTCCACCTTTATCCTGGCTAAATCTTGCCATCACAGAAGTCACTGAAGGCTTCACAGCTCTAAGAATCAGAAATTAAGCTGAAGGGAACTTAAGCTGCCACCAGGCCAGCCCACATTTCACCGTTGCTCCTTATGGACATGATGGGTAAAAAATGTCCCAGCAGTGAAGATTCAATAACCTCCAGAGGAAATTCATGTGAAATGAGAGATTCTTCCTTCCTGTAATATGAATTCTCCCTGTTATGTGAGACCCACTTTGTATTTCTTATCTCCACTGGGATTGAGAACATTATATTATCTTCTACTCTGCAGAAAGCTTTTACATGCTTGAAGGGAGTTATGTGTTAGTCTTCTCGAAGACAAATCCCTCACTTCCCTAATGTTAACAGCCTTGTGCCCACCTTTGTGTACTAATGAACACTAATGAAAATTAACTACTGAGTACTTTAGAAGTGTCTTCTTGCTTCTTCCTCTCACTGTCCATAAAGCATCCTGTGTTAAAGCTCTCTGGTTAAAAGGCAGAATGGAAATGCTAAACACACTCTAGATTAATTTCACTGAGTTTTATTACTAAGCACTCTTATGATGATCTGTTTTCATCTTTTGCCATTGCAAGTTTCATTGTGACTCTGCACCCTGCAAAGAGCATGGTCTTAGAAAAGAAGCCTGATGTACTCATGTAAGCATAGGTAGTCACCTCTTGTGCAGGCCCTGGCCCTGAACAGAGCAAGGTTTTGGGAAGTCCTCTGTGCTGTGCCAAACAGAGTCTGTGTTGTTCTTACCCAAGATACAGGCAGAGTGCGTGAAGGGTCCGTCACTGGAATACAGACCGTACGTGCCCAAGTAAGGAGAAACAACTTTCTGGATCAGGGATTCCAGTTTCAAATAATCTTCAGTAACACCTTTTGACTCATGAACCCCCTGAAAAAGAGGAAATACCCAAGATGAGCACTGCCCTCTCCAACCACAAGCTCTCCTGGCTCACCAGGGCAACCAGAGAAGAACAAGCATTTTCACTGACTGAAAGCGCAAGTGCCCTGCAATGTGATCCTGGTTTGCTGGTACAGCTGATTCCTCTTCTGTAAAGCCAAGAGATGTGAATCAGATCAGAGCTACTTCCAGGACATTTAAATCCAGGAAAGTACATCCTACTTAGTGAACAGCACTCAAAGAAGGATAGAGGACATGATCTGCGAGCACAAATTAAAAACATCCTTGGACTTTTTCCTATTGAAATTTTACAGTGACTTCCTGAATGATAGCATCTGATACCACATGGTGTCACTACCATCTTGGCAATACTGACAGAATTAAGAAAAAGGTGAAACTGAGACCCTCAGAAATATTTCTTCCGGAGTATTTTTAACTACCAATATCTACAGTAAAGAAGTTTGCTCTCTTTCCTCATCCCTCCCTGGCACCTATAATTTTCCAGGCAAAAGTCACATTATAATTAGTATGGTAAGAGTCATCCACAGACAAAATGTTTAGCTTTTAGCTGTTAACTCTGCACTTCCACCCACAAGCACACTTGTGGGGCTGCAGAGGTGACAGAAAAACCTTGCAGAGTTGTATTCTCCCTTCAATTTACAGCAGCAGAGCGTGTGCTCTGGCGTTGTCTGAGCAGAGCCCTGTACACTCATAAGTAAGATAACTCTTGAAATATGGGGCAAATTCACAGTTTCTACATGCCTGACACATAATGTTGCAGAATTAAGATCCTAAATGCCATACTCAGCAAGAACTCTGCCAGATTTAGGAGATTTCATGATGTATTCTTGAATTATTGTGAAAAAAAACCTCATTGGGATGAAAGCCTCCGGAGAGCTTAAAGATCAGATGAGTAAAACTGTAACACTTCCTCCAGCATGTAAAAGGATTCTGACGTTCAGGATGTGTTTACAGCTCAGTACAACTCATCAGCTAGAGTCTAGGGTGATTCTCAGATTCTGAATGGCTGATCCACTCCCCGGCTACTGTGCTGCTCAGTGCTGCTTCGTCACTTGATAAAAGTTTATGAATGGAAAATGAATAATGGCCAACAGAGAATTAGTATGTGGACAGAATTGGAATTTGGACAGAATTTGAATTCCAGTTCAGCAGTTTTTAAATAACAAATAACAATCTTCAGTGATGTGTTATGTCCTGAAAAACTTTGGGACAAATACAGATTTGAACACAAAAGCATATCCGGTGGATCCCAAAGCTTGTAAACATCAAAGGAACAGCAGCATGAGCCCACAGCTATACTGCCAGGCAAAAATAACACTAGAATAATTCAGAAGACTTAATGAAGGTGCACATATTATTTCCAAATCATTACTGGCCTACTGAGATCTTTTCCAGGGTTTCTTGCTGGGATTTACTCAAGCCCTCAGAAAGGCAACATGCCTGCTACCCTACTACATATTCACAATCCCATCATAATCACATCAAGCAAAGACCAGGGCTTACGACATCCTGCATCAGGCTTCCACACTAAATACCTCTGGAACTGGTCTCTTAAACATGACACACATGAGTGGCAGAAGTCAGTGATATTTAGCATCACTCATGCCCAAGCTTTGCTGTAGAGCTTTATTTAGTATTTTTTATACTTGTGA